>NC_041387.1:637231747-637284980 GCF_002162155.2 Triticum dicoccoides
TTTCCATTTATTTTATAAAAATACATGAGCAAGTTTCCGAAAAATATCTATTTTGCATGATTTCTTTTGCAATTTTTTTGATGCGTATAAATAAGTTTTGTGAATCACTCACATGTATATTGATCTCAATTCAAAAGAAATTGATTCGGTTTATGTGTACCTTGTTCTAAAACCCCGCTGTACATGGCATTGCTTCCCTAGGTCAGATTTGGGCGTTGAAAGATCCCTCATTGACACATCCCTGATGTATGAAATTCCGGAAGGTGTGATGAATAGTCAAAAACGATGACATCATGACATGCCCCAGGAGGTGACTACTTGAGTGATGTATGAAATTTTGAAAGAAGCTCTGACTGCATAGCAAGAGAATGATGGCGCGCCCAAGGTGTGCCACTGATGTGGTGACTAGTTGAGTGCCGCCTCTCTCTTTTGGTGTCTTCTATGCATCCTTTTGATCTTTCCCGATGTATGAAATTACGGTGCGTGACTGACTGGCTGACTGGCCGGGGAAAGGCAATGAGTACTATTAGAACCGGTAGTCAGTCATACGACTTTGCCCTGGGAAAGGAGGAAGCGAACCTAATTAGTATCTGGTTTTGGTGGGTGCCACTAATTATCATCCAATCTCTTGGACTATTTAGCAGCTTGGCGGCTTCATGACAGACTCATTGCGCGATTATCCCTTTCAACGATCTTAATTATTGCTGAATCACAACGACACTGCACTACCATTTGGATTTTTTTGCTTCGTACAGAAATTAAACCTGAACTTGTAAACCAACAAGAACTTTTTTGCAATGTGGATGAACATGAATCCCCAAAATATTGTGGCCGACTTGGGGTGCAACTTTTCTCCGGCAGCTCTCCGCAGAAGAAGCGCTGTTGGTCTGGTCTGCGGCAGTGCCCTGTTGAAAACAGATCATCGCCTTCACAGTGCCATCGTCCATGTTGCCGGCCTGTGTCTTGACGTCCTCCGGCCTAGGGTGCAGCAATCATGAGAGCGTGTGCAGCGTACGCCCAAGCCAGGTGCAAAGAGTGACCTTGGGGTGCTAGACTCTTGGCCTAGGCGCTGCAGTGCGAGGTTAGCTAAAAACATTGTACTAGGATCGACATCAATCTGCTCGTTGGCTGCAGTGAGTCAGGACAGGTTCTTTACGGATAACAGTTGGTGTTGCACGGGCAAAAGACATCTTGTTCAGGTCAGATCAGAGTGTGTAAGCAACCCACTTGTATATTGCTCGATCTAGCTCTTGCTCACGGATTCAAGTAGCGATTTAGGGTTACAATCTCTGGATACATGAATGGGAAAGGGAAGGGAAAGGGGAAAGAGCCGCCGCCGGGTTCGTGCCGTGATCCACTGGATACCTTCCTCTGGTGGGTGAAGACGCGTTAAGTAGTTGGCACCGTCACACCCACTCAGGGCCGCTGACATTGGGGTTGGGCCGCTTCTGCCTGGTGGGCCGAGCTGGTGGCGAGGCCGGTCCGTTTCTGGTCGCTGGTGCTGGGCTGCTTGTGGCCTTGACACCCCCTCCTTCTTGCGATGAGGCTTGTCCCCAAGCCTCTGCAGCCGGAAACCGAGCCTGTAGTTCTTCTTTGTCTTCCCAAGTGTCGCTGATTGACGCAGGATCAGACCACCGCACGAGGACCTGCTCAATCATGCTGCCATGCTTGCGACGCCATCGCGAAGCCAAAACCTGGACTGGAACTGCAGGTATATCAGTAGCAGTGGGAAGCTGTTGCTGAATTGGCGTACCTGGCAGCAGGGCCTTCCTCAGCAGAGACACATGGAAGACTGGGTGAACTGTTGCATTCGCCGGCAGCTCTAGTTTGTAAGCCACCGGATTGATCTTGTCGATGATGGAGTATGGCCCGTAGTACCGAAAAGAGAGCTTGTGATTAGCTCGCTTGGCCATTGATGTTTGCACGTACGGCTGTAACTTCAGGTAAACTTTTTCGCCGATCTCAAATACACGTTTTGAACGTTTCTTGTCTGCCTGCTGTTTCATACGCAAGCGAGCTCGCTGAAGGTGTTGCTGTAGCGGATCTTGAATAGTGGCGTGCTCGTCGAGCCAAGTTTGCAGGGCAGGGACAGAACAAGAAGAGGCCGCCGTGATGCCCCAGTGACGAGGTTCGTGACCGAACATAGCCATGAATGGTGTCATTCCAATGGCCGAATGTGGCGCAGCATTGTACCAGAATTGTGCAAGAGGAATCCAATGGCTCCATCGCTTGGGACAAGAATGAGTGAAACAGCAAAGAAAAGTTTCAAGGCATTGGTTCACGCGCTCCGACTGCCCATCGGTTTGTGGATGGTTGGCCGTGCTCATGCGGAGATCGGTACCAGCGTGGCGAAAGAGTTCTCGCCAAAAGTGGCTCATGAAAACAGGATCACGATCGGAGACAATAGATTGAGGGAAACCATGGATGGGGAAAATGCGTTGCATGTACAGGAGGTCAACGCGAGAAGCAGTGTAAGGATGGGCAAGTGGCAAGAAATGAGCGAACTTGGTCATCTTATCGACCAAAACCCAGATGCAATTGTACTGACCTGATTGTGGGAGACCATCGATGAAGTCCATCGTGATCATATCCCAGGATGTGGTGGGAATAGGAAGCGGGTGGAGCAGCCCTGGTGAAGCCACTCGCTCTGTTTTAGCTTGTTGACAGATTTCGCAGCATTGAGCATATTGAAGAATGTGAGCCTTCATTTTAGGCCAAGCAAATAAGCGCCTGATTCGCTTGTAGGTGGCTGGAAATCCTGAATGCCCCCCTACTGGGCTGTCATGAAACGCCGAAATGATCTGCTGCTGCAGTGCGGTGCTGCCTCCAAGCCAGATACGGTCTCTGAAACGTAGAAGCCCTTGCGACAAGCTGAAACGCCCTTTTGGGTCTGGTCTGACTGCCAACTGCTCCAACAGACGCTGTGCTTGGGGGTTGGAGTTGTAGCTTGACACGATATCGTCGAGCCACGTTGGCTGGAAGCTTGAGATCGCCATGGTGTGCTTTGAGTGGTGCAGGCGAGAGAGTGCATCTGCGGCTCCATTTTCCACGCCTTCTTATATACTATTTTGTATTGCAAGCCCAATAACTGAAGGAAATATGCCCTAGAGGCAATAATAAAGTTATTATTTATTTCCTCATATCATGATAAATGTTTATTATTCATGCTAGAATTGTATTAACCGGAAACATGATACATGTGTGAATACATAAACAAACTGAGTGTCACTAGTATGCCTCTACTTGACTAGCTCGTTTATCAAAGATGCTTATGTTTCCTAGCCATGGACAAAAGAGTTGTCCTTTGATTAACAGGATCACACGATGCGCGTGGGAAACGGTTCCAAAGTCGATGTGATCGCGGTCGGCACGCTACCTCTACATCTACCTTCGGGATTAGTCTTAGACCTAAATAATTATTATTTGGTGCCAGCGCTGAGCATGAACATTATATCTGGATCTTGTTTGATGCGAGACGATTATTCATTTAAATCAGAGAATAATGGTTGTTCTATTTATATGAGTAATATCTTTTATGGTCATGCACCCTTGAAGAGTGGTCTATTTTTATTAAATCTCGATAGTAGTGATACACATATTCATAATGTCCAAACCAAAAGATGCAGAGTTGATAATGATAGTGCAACTTATTTGTGGCACTGCCGTTTAGGTCATATCGGTGTAAAGCGCATGAAGAAACTCCATACTGATGGACTTTTGGAATCACTTGATTATGAATCACTTGGTACTTGCGAACCGTGCCTCATGGGCAAGATGACTAAAACACCGTTCTCCGGTACTATAGAGAGAGCAACAAATTTGTTGGAAATCATACATACAGATGTATGTGGACCGATGAATATTGAAGCTCGTGGCGGATATCGTTATTTTCTCACCTTCACAGATGATTTGAGCAGATATGGGTATATCTACTTAATGAAACACAAGTCTGAAACATTTGAAAAGTTCAAAGAATTTCAGAGTGAAGTGGAAAATCATCGTAACAAGAAAATTAAGTTTCTACGATCTGATCGTGGAGGAGAATATTTTAGTTACGAGTTTGGTTTACATTTGAAACAATGCGGAATAGTTTCGCAACTCACGCCACCCGGAACACCACAACGTAATGGTGTGTCCGAACGTCGTAATCGTACTTTACTAGATATGGTGCGATCTATGATGTCTCTTACTGATTTACCGCTATCATTTTGGGGTTATGCTTTAGAGACGGCTGCATTCACATTGAATAGGGCACCATCAAAATCCGTTGAGACGACGCCTTATGAACTATGGTTTGGCAAGAAACCAAAGTTGTCATTTCTTAAAGTTTGGGGCTGCGATGCTTATGTGAAGAAACTTCAACCAGATAAGTTCGAACCCAAATCGGAGAAATGTGTCTTCATAGGATACCCAAAAGAGACTGTTGGGTACACCTTCTATCACAGATCTGAAGGCAAGACATTCGTTGCTAAGAATGGATCCTTTCTAGAAAAAGAGTTTCTCTCGAAAGAAGTGAGTGGGAGGAAAGTAGAACTTGATGAGATAACTATGTCTGCTCCCTCATTGGAAAGTAGTTCATCACAGAAATCAGTTCCTGTGACATCTACACCAATTAGTGAGGAAGATAATGATATTGATCATGAAACTTCAGATCAAGTTTCTACTGAACCTCGTAGGTCTACCAGAATAAAATCAGCACCAGAGTAGTACGGTAATCCTATTCTAGAAGTCATGTTACTTGACCATGATGAACCTACGAACTATGAGGAAGCGATGATGAGCCCAGATTCCGCAAAATGGCTAGAAGCCATGAAATCTGAGATGGGATCCATGTATGAAAACAAAGTATGGACTTTGGTTGACTTGCCCGATGATCGGCAAGCCATTGAGAATAAATGGATCTTTAAGAAGAAGACTGACGCTGACGGTAATGTAACTGTCTATAAAGCTCGACTTGTTGCAAAAGGTTTTCGACAAGTTCAAGGGGTTGACTACGATGAGACTTTCTCACCCGTAGCGATGCTTAAATTTGTCCGAATCATGTTAGCGATTGCCGCATTTTATGATTATGAAATTTGGCAGATGGATGTCAAAACCGCATTTCTGAATGGATTTCTGGAAGAAGAGTTGTATATGATGCAACCGGAAGGTTTTGTCGATCCTAAGGGAGCTAACAAAGTGTGCAAGCTCCAGCGATCAATCTATGGTCTGGTGCAAGCCTTTCGGAGTTGGAATAAACGCTTTGATAGTGTGATCAAGGCATATGGTTTTATATAGACTTTTGGAGAAGCCTGTATTTACAAGAAAGTGAGTGGGAGCTCTGTAGCATTTCTAATATTATATGTGGATGACATATTGTTGATTGGGAATGACATAGAATTTCTGAATTGCATAAAACGATACTTGAATAAAAGTTTTTCAATGAAAGACCTCGGTGAAGCTGCTTACATATTAGGCATTAAGATCTATAGAGATAGATCAAGACGCTTGATTGGACTTTCACAATGCACGTACCTTGATAAAGTGTTGAAAAAGTTCAATATGGATCAGGCGAAAAAGGGTTCTTGCCTGTAATACAAGGTATAAAGTTGAGTCATACTCAATGCCCGACCACTGCAGAAGATAGAGAGAAAATGAAAGGAATTCCCTATGCTTCAGCCATAGGCTCTATCATGTATGCAATGCTGTGTACCAGACCTGATGTGTGCCATGCTATTAGTTTGGCAGGGAGGTACCAAAGTAATCCAGGAGTGGGTCACTGGACAGCGGTCAAGAACATCCTGAAATACCTGAAAAGGACTAAGGATATGTTTCTCGTATATGGAGGTGACAAAGAGCTAGTCGTAAATGGTTACGTCGATGCAAGCTTTGGCACTGATCCGGACGATGCTAAATCGCAAACCGGATACGTATTTTTGTTAAACGGTGGAGCTGTAAGCTGGTGCAGTTCTAAACAAAGCGTCGTCGCGGGATCTACATGTGAAGCGGAGTACATAGCTGCTTCGGAAGCAGCAAATGAAGGAGTCTGGATGAAGGAGTTCATTTCCGATCTAGGTGTTATACCTAGTGCATCGGGACCAATGAAGATCTTCTGTGACAATACTGGTGCAATTGCCTTGGCAAAGGAATCCAGATTTCACAAGAGGACCAAGCACATCAAGAGACGCTTCAATTCCGTTCGGGACCAAGTCCAAGTGGGAGACATAGAGATTTGCAAAATACATACGGATCTGAATATTGCAGACCCGACTAAGCCTCTCTCACGAGCAAAACATGATCACCACCAAGACTCCATGGGTGTTAGAATCATTACTATGTAATCTAGATTATTGACTCTAGTGCAAGTGGGAGACTGAAGGAAATATGCCCTAGAGGCAATAATAAAGTTATTATTTATTTCCTCATATCATGATAAATGTTTATTATTCATGCTAGAATTGTATTAACCGGAAACATGATATATGTGTGAATACATAGAAAAACATAGTGTCACTAGTATGCCTCTACTTGACTAGCTCATTAATCAAAGATGGTTATGTTTCCTAATCATAGACATGTGTTGTCATTTGATTAATGGGATCACATCATTAGGAGAATGTTGTGATTGACTTGACCCATTCCGTTAGCTTAGCACTTGATCGTTTAGTATGTTGCTATTGCTTTCTTCATAACTTATACAAAGTACCTACAACTATGAGATTGTGCAACTCCCGTTTACCGGAGGAACACTTTGTGTGCTACCAAACGTCACAACGTAATTGGGTGATTACAAAGGTGCTCTACAGGTGTATCCAAAGGTACATGTTGATTTGGCATAATTCGAGATTAGGTTTTGTCACTCCGATTGTCGGAGAGGTATCTCTGGGCCATCTCGGTAATACTCATCACTTAAGCCTTGCAAGCATTGTAACTAATGAGTTAGTTATGAAATGATGTATTACGGAACGAGTAAAGAGACTTGCCGGTAACGAGATTGAACTAGGTATTGGATACCGACGATCGAATCTCGGGCAAGTAAAATACCGATGACAAAGGGAACGACATATGTTGTTATGCAGTTTGACGGATAAAGATCTTTGTAGAATATGTAGGAACCAATATGAACATCCAGGTTCCACTATTGGTTATTGACTGAGAATAGTTCTAGGTCATGTCTACATAGTTCTCGAACCCGTAGGGTCCGCACGCTTAACGTTTCGATGACAGTTTTATTATGTGTTTATAAGTTTTGATGTAATGAAGTTTGTTCGGAGTCCCGGATGTGATCACGGACATGACGAGGAGTCTCGAAATGGTCGAGACATAAAGATTGATATATTGGACGACTATATTCGGACACCGGAAGTGTTCCGGGTGATTTCGAAGAAAATTGGAGTGCCGAAGGGTTACCGGAACCCCCCGGGAGAGTTAATGGGCCACATGGGCCTTGGTGGGAAGAGAGAGGGGCGGCCAGGGTGGGCCGCGCGCCCCCTCTCCCTCTGGTCCGAATTGGACTAGGAGGGGGGGCGGCACCCCCCTCTTTCCTTCCCCCTCTCCCCTTTCCTTTCCCCCTCCTAGTAGGAGTAGGAAAGGGGGAGTCCTACTCCTACTAGGAGGAGGACTCCTCCTCCTTGGCGCGCCCCAAGGGGCCGGCCGGCCTCCCCCTTGCTCCTTTATATACGGGGGCAGGGGGGCACCCTAGTACACACAAGTTGATCTACGGATCGTTCCTTAGCCGTGTGCGGTGCCCCCCTCCACCATATTCCACCTCGGTCATATCGTCGCGGAGTTTAGGCGAAGCCCTGCGCCGGTAGAACATCATCATCGTCACCACGCCGTCATGCTGGCGGAACTCATCCCCGACGCTTTGCTGGATTGGAGCCCGGGGAACGTCATCGAGCTGAACGTGTGCTGAACGCGGAGGTGCCGTACGTTCGGTGCTTGGATCGGTCGAGTCGTGAAGACATACGACTACATCACCCGCGTTGTGATAATGCTTCCGCTTACGGTCTACGAAGGTACGTGGACAATACTCTCCTCTCTCGTTGCTATGCCATCACCATGATCTTGCATGTGCGTAGGAATTTTTTTTAAATTACTACGTTACCCAACAATAACTTGGTGAAAGCTCGTTGTTGCCACGGTGTCGTGAGCCTCTGCTCCTGCAAATAAACCAAGCTGCATTGATCCGTCTTGATGATGAATTCTATAGACTGTAAGTATGGTCGCCATTGATCGACTGCAGCAATCACTGCCAAGTACTCTTTCTCGTATGTGGAGAGGCCCTGGTACTTGGGACAGAGAGCTTTGCTGATAAAAGCGATGGGATGCCCTTCTTGCTGCAAAATTGCTCCAATGCATGTACCACATGCATCAGTTTCGATCGTGAACTGTTTCTGAAAGTCTGGCAGGCAAGCACCGGTGCTGTGACCAAACTCTGTTTGAGAACCTGGAAGCTTTGCTCAGTATTATCTGTCCAGACAAACGGCGCCCCCTTCTTGAGGAGGTTGAAGAGGGGTCGGGCTAGGATTCCAAATTGTCGAACGAAGCGTCTGTAGTATCCTGCTAATCCCAAAAACTGTCTGACCTCTTTCAATTTTTAGGCGTGGGCCAATCTGTTACTGTCTTGATCTTAGTACGGTATGTTGCCACACCGTCAGCGCTGATGACATGCCCCAGGTATGTTATTTTTTGCTGCCCAAAACTGCATTTGCTTCTTTTCACTTTCCATTGGTCACGACGCAGTAGCTCAAACACCTACCGGAGATGCTCTGCATGATCTTGCAGTGTTTTGCTGAATACCAGTATGTCGTCGAAGAAAGATAGAACACACTCACGCATCAGCGGGTGAAGTGTGCCTGTGACAGCACCGTTGAACGTAGCAGGTCCACCCGCAAGGCCGTATGACAGAACCTTGAACTCAAAGTGCCCGGAATGAGTTTGAAAAGCAGTCTTGAACTCCTCTCCTTCAGCTAGTCTAATTTGGTGGTAACCTGCTCGCAAGTCTAGCTTGGAGAACCACTTAGCCACGTGCAGCTCGTCTAACAACTCCTCGATTACAAGCACCGGGTACTTGGCCACTATGGTCATCACATTGAGCTATCTGTAATCTATGCAGAGTCGCCATGTGTCGTCTTTTTTCTTGACTAAGATCACAGGCGAAGAGAAAGGGCTGTGATTGCGCTGAATTACCCCAGATCATAACATCTCTTGCACTTGTTTTTCAATCTCATCCTTATGCTCAGGTTTATGTCTGTATGGCCTCAAATTCACTGGTTGTGCCCCTGCCATAAGTGGTATCATGTGATCACAATCTCGACGTGGGGGCAGCCCAGTTGGTTCGCCAAATACATCTTCAAACTGATCAACAACCTTCTGTATGTTGTCAGGGGTGGGTGTGTATACTTCATCTTCTTCAGTAATCTGATACAATTGCACAATTTGTGCTAGCGAACCCTGTTTGTGCAAGGATTGCAGCTGCAAGGCGTTGATCTCAGGGCAGGATTCCACACGCCCTTGATGGCCTCGCAGCTGCGCTGGTCCAGCGGGAGTTGTAATCAGCAAATGCTTGGCGCGCCAGTCCAAGCTCATCGGGCTGTGCTCTTCAAGCCATATGATGCCGAGGATGGCATCATATGCGCCCAATGGAAGCACCTTCATGTCTGTACTGAACTCATGCGTCTGAGACACCTAGCTGCAGTGTGGTATGTGAGAGAAACAACAAAGCTCGCCTCCATCTGCAACCTTGACGCGGCAGGGTCGAAGGAGAGGTATGACGCCCGTCAGAGTTGATGCGAGGTGCGCGTCGATGAAGGACGTGGAACTTCCAGAGTCCACTAACAGCAACACTTCATGGCCTTGCAACCACGCATGAAGGCGAATCGCCTTTGGTGACGTGCCACCGGTGAGGGCATGGCGCGAGATCGCCATTGTTGTTTCGTCCAGTGCATCACCGAGCGGGGGGCTCGGGGAATCGCCGTCGGAGTCGAGGCCAAATAGCTCGAGCAACTCCTCGAGAACGTGAAGCTGTACGCTGGTGGGGCAGCTATGGTCCTGCCCCCAGCGCTCCCCGCACTTGAAACAAAGGCCCTTCGCGCGACGGTACTCCCGCTGCGCCTTGATCTTGGTGCCTTCCGCGCGGCTGGCTTCTACGGCGCGTCGATCGGTGGTTGTCGGCGTCGTTGGTGGCCGTCATTGGGGTGGTGGAGGAGGAAGTCCATGGGCACGCCCGCGCTGTTGCAGTGGTTCCAATCCGGAGCGGTGGCATGAATAGCACTAGGACGCGACCGCTCTCGCGCAGCGCCATCCGCTACTTCCTCCTGAAGCAATGCCAGAGCGCACGTCGTGTCGAGGTCGGGTGGCCATTGCACCAGGACCACCGCACGAATATCAGGCCGCAGTCCCTCCACAAAACGGGTAAGATAGTAGTAAGGATGAATGGTTTCAGAATATGCAGATAAGTGACTAATGACCAGTTCAAATTGCTTAATGTAATCAGCTACGGTTGCTTTCTGCGACAGAGAATAAAACTGACGAATCAAGAGTTGATGACGGTCATGACCGAATCTAGTGCATAATAGAGTGGAGAAAGATTCCCAATCGAACTCGGTTAATCTCCTCTGCACCGATTGCAACCACACTGATGCAGAGCCCGAGAAATTTAGTGATGCCATCGGAACCCAGAACTTCTCATGGATGTCGAACATCTGGAAGTACTACTCGCAGAGTGTCTTCCACAGACGCGGATTCTCGCCCGTGAATTGGGGGAACCCGATCGATGGATGAGCCTGACCAATTCCGGCGAAGATCTGGCTAGCGTGTGCGTATGGAGATGCGATGGTAGGTGGAACAGGAGGCTGTGACTGACCGTTGGCCGGGGTGGCCACCGACGTGAACATCGGTGCCAGTCCCCGTGGAAGAACGTCGATGCCGTGGTCGATTGACCCGAGGGCGTCGCCCTCCGCACGCTTGCTGGTGCCGACGTGGTCATGCAGCGGCGCTGTTGGTGCAGGTGGTGGTGGCGCTGGTGCCTCCACCGGCTGATCTTCCGCAATGGTCGCAGGCCGCGCTTGGAGTTCAGCTACCGCCGCCGAAAGCTGATCCACGCGCCATTCCAGATCAGGCCGCCACTGGCCCAGATCGTCCAGCTTGGTGGTGTGGGCGCGGATGTCGGAGTGGATCGCGTCGAGGGAGTTGGTGAGCTTGTCGAAGTAATCCTTGAAGGAAGGATCCATGGCGTTGAGGTGATTTTTGATCGATTCTTGCAGCCTCGTCTCGATCAGATGCGCCAGGGTGTGGATCTCTGGCTCTGAATACCAGATGTAAGCAACCCACTTGTATATTGCTCGATCTAGCTCGTGCTCACGGATTCAAGTAGCGATTTAGAGTTACAATCTCTGGATACACGAATGGGAAAGGGAAGGGAAAGGGGAAAGAGCCGCCGCCGGGTTCGTGTCGTGATCCACTAGATACCTTCCTCTGGTGGGTGAAGACGCGTTAAGTAGTTGGCACCGTCACACCCACTCAGGGCCGCTGACATTGGGGTTGGGCCGCTTCTGCCTGGTGGGCCGAGCTGGTGGCGAGGCCGGTCCGTTTCTGGTCGCTGGTGCTGGGCTGCTTGTGGCCTTGACAGACTGGTGTAAGATTGGATGACCAATGTGAACTCTAGGAAGACTATCCATGCGTTATGCCATGAGTCCTTCATAAACACATTTGCTTTTTACAAAGCATTTGTACTCGAGCAATCTGTTAGTTAGACACACCACACGCCCAGGTTTCTCATGAAAACGCATTAGCTGCGGGCCCATATGCAAAAGAGGAAGAAGATATGCCATATGTACCGCGGTTTAACCCTTTTTTGTGTGTGGAAAATACCTTGGTTTAGTCATAGGCATATGAATTTTAGTTGCTACCAAGCAGATGAGGGCTGGTGCTGCTGATAAGGTGAAGACAAACTTGTATACTTGTTAATTTTAATTTTCCATGGTGGGAGTTTCTTTTTATCAACTTTGAACTGTGTTTGGGCGCTGCTCAGCATCGGCCGACCGATTCGGTCACCGTACGATTCATACGTGCACAACCTTACGATCGCTCAACTCCACCTCTCTCGCCCCAGCAACACATTTCTTCATCTCACGCCTCTCTTCCCATCAGCGCGCATTGTGCTCCTCCCATGAAACGCCGACCACACTTGGAGCGGCGTCAACCGTTCTCGGCAGCATCCCCGCAGCAGCACCCGTCTACTCTCAGTGGTACTGCCTCGCATGCTCGCACCATGTAACACACAAAGTCTCACTGTCCGTGTAGCATCGACGGCCGCTGCTCGCAGCACCGACGGTCGTCGCTCGCAGCATGTCGTCCTACTAGCCACAACTTTGGGCCTCTGGACATAGTTTTTTTCTTTTCTTTGTGAGAACAAGCCTTTCATTTCTTAACCATCGGGCATCCGGTCGTTCTGGTACACAACATTAAGTTCATCATGTCCGAACCGTAACTACACGGCAGTATGTATGCTTTGAAGCCCTAACTGAGCGAGGCGATGTGACATTCCAACATGTTTATTTTTTTTAAACACATTCCAACATGTTTCTGTGCACATTCTAGTACATTCATATATATCAAAAACATATCCTATATACACGTTAACATTATTGAAATATATTATTAACATTTTTTGAAACCTAATATTTTTATGACTAATATGTTTCATACACATTGTACATTTATGGTATTCATCAAATAAATTTTTATATACATGTTTAACATTTTGCAAATACAAGATTAAGTTTTATTAATACATGATCAACATTTTTCAATAAATAGCAAAAACAAATCACACATAATGTATAATTTTTTTTGTATACTCCAGGAACATTTTTAATGCGCATTTACAATTTTTTAAAAACATGATATTTTTTCATACACATTGTATTTGTTTAGTATGTATTTTCGAATACATCATTTTTTTTCAAATGCCTGATTAACTTTTTTTAGTGATTAACATTTTCATACATATTGTATATTTGTTGCATACAATTTTTGTATACATGAGAATAATTTTCTGTATACATATTTAAAATTTTCTAAACACATGATCAACATTTTTTCATGTACATAGTTTTTGTTTTCTATATATTTTCTGTACACATGAGAAACATTTTTTATGTGTACATTTCACATTTTTCAAATGCTTGATTAACATTTTTCAATTAATTTATTAACATCGTTTCAAATGCTTGATTTGTAAAAAAAATGTGATCAACCTTTTTCGTAGACGTTGCATATTTTTTCTATATATAAGAAACATCTTCTCTATACACGTTTCACATTTTCAAATGCTTGGTCAACATTTTTACAAATGCTTTATGTAAAGTATTTTTGTTAATGTATATTTAGAATATTTCAACTTAAACAAAAATAGAAAAGGTATAGAAAACAAAGAAGCGAAGAAACAGAAGTAAAAAATGATGCAGTGGCCTGTGCCCTCCCACGTTGGGAATTTAGTGAGGCGCCTCTCGCGAGCGCAACCTATGTCTGGCAATAAGCGAGACATAGGCGCGCCAGTCGAACAGTCGAGGCGACGCTGAAGAGAGCGCCAATGCGGGTGTGCAATTCTGGCATTGGCTTGTGGCCTCCTGCGCGGGCCATTTGTGAGGCGCCTGACGAGAACGCAACCTACATCTCGCTGTAAGAGAGACATAGGCGTGCCAGTCGAACAGTCCAGGCGACGCTAAAGAGAGTGCCAATGGGCGGACACAATTCTGGCACAAGATTAGTTTTGGTTACCTTTTTCCTTGGTTAATTTTATCATTTTAAAAATGTTCCAAATTTCTAAAAATGTTTGGTGTTTCCAAAAAATTCATAAATTTTAAAAAATCTTGCTAGATTCAAACAATTGTTCCAAGATTCATAAAAAATATTCACAAAATAAAAATAAAAGTTTAGTGTACACAAAAATATGTTCGTCATAAATTCTAAAAATTTCGCTATATATTTGAAAATGTTGAGTCTGTATTAAAAATTGGTCAACATGTATTTAAATATTTTATTTGTAAAATGTTAATTGCATATAACCGAATTTATTCATCATGTATTAAAAATGTCACCACGTTTTACAAAAAAGGAATTCTCCAAATATTTTTTTGAAATTTGGAATATTTTATGACAACCGAAACTTTTTTACAAAATGCATTTATTCTGAAATTTTGTGAACAAATCTATAAAAAGAAAAAATTCTAGAAACTATGTTCTATTAAAAGGCGATCATTATAGGAATTCGGGAACATTTTTAAGATGGGGTTTTTATATTCTGAACAGTTTTTCAAAATTTCCATGCATTTTTGGAAAAGAAAAAAAAGGAAAAGGAAAAAGTAAGAACCGAACACAAAAGCCATGAGAAAAATGAAATAAAAAATAGAACTTGAAGTAGAAAACCGAAATCTGTAATACCAAAAAACAAAAGGAACCAACGCACAACAGAAGAAAAAAAAACTTTTTGCAGCTACCTATAGACCGGGTTGGCCCAAGTCACTACTACTGCAAAACGCGTGGCATCTGCTATCAGTAGCCCATGGGAGGTGAATGAAATCTTCCCGGCTGACCTGTTACAAAGCTGAGTCGTCCGCTTTCTCCTACAGTGATCCATTTTAGCCCATCAATTCACTCTTTTTCAGGCCTGGAGAAAGTGAACTATATAAAAGCCGGGGTGAACTGGAATTCAGTTTGCTTCCTCAATTTTTTCTCGTCCCTTTAGTGCTCCACCGTTGTCTAACTTCTTAAAATTATATCGCTGGTTAAATGGTAGTACAATCCAATGTGGAATCAACTGGATTAAAGGATATCATCTGCCTCGAGCTTTGAAACCTATGATGGGGCTTTTCATGACTGGGCTGCTGAAATGTGAAAACCATCGGTTTGTGTCGGAGCCGCTAACAAACGCACTGAGCGTCAAACAGGGTGACGACGCCTACCTTAGCCACAACTGGGCCGGCCCATTTAATGTGCACTGTGGGGATCGACGCATTGTAGCAACCCCAACAGTTACTCAAAAAAAATGTAGCAACCCCAACTGTATACTGTAGCGACTTGGTAATTTAGCAACCAGTTATTAGTCGGTTATTTCCATTTAATTGTTGAAAATATGAATATTTTTTACAAAGAACTATTTTTTTTAAAGCGCCAACAACATTTGCAATTTTGGATTATTTTCAAAAAACAAGATATTTTGAGAATTCATGATTATTTGTTGAAAACTTAGAACAGTTTTTTGAGAAAAATTAAGCAAAAGTTTGGAAACGATTTTACTAAATTTAAACAATATTCAAAACGAACATGTTTTCTGAATTTGGGAACGAATTTAAAATACAGGAACACTTTTTGAAATTCCAAAACCTTTTTGCTATTTGTGATCCAATTTTCAAAACAGGATTTTTTTTTGGAATTTTCGAACATAATATTAAAAATCTCAAACAAATCTAAAACAATTTTAAAATATTCTGATTTTTTTAAGGATGATTTTGGAAAAAGGAAAAAAGGGAAAAGAAACCATAGAAAAACATAAAATGAAACAGAAACAAAACAAAAAACTAAAGAAAAAAGAAGGAAAAAAGTCCCTGGCCTAACCGATCAGGAACCATCTACAAGCTTCCCAAAAAGGGATGCGCTGTAGTATAAATGGGCCAGCCGATTTACATTGCAACGTCTGCCCGGTCAATGCGTTTTGTTGACAGTTTGATGCTTAATGCGTCATATAGGATTCACATGCACAGTGAACGCTGTGCAAAGCCGAGCCACGTGCTCTCTCTTATGGAGATCCATTTTAGCCCATGAATCTACTCTTTTCAGTTCTGGTGAAAGTGACCAACACCAAGGCCGGCGTCAAATTGAACACCGCTTGCTTCTTCAGTTTCAGTTTGCTGCTCACTTAAGCTCTCCGCCAAACTCTTGCCAGCTGCCTACCATGACCTTTTTTTTTTGCGGGGGTAAAATGATGTGTATTACTCAAAGCAAATAAGTTCATCCCTACACAGACTAGGGATATTATCCGGTCCAGAACGGAGCCAAACAACCGTGCGGTTCTCCGATCTACCAAATTTTGCTAGAACATGACTTACATTATTTTACTCTCTAGGAATATGAGTAACTACACACTCTCTTTGATCCAAAAGAAAAACTTGACCTTAGAAATTACCATGGCGTATATGGATCTATTGTGTCTTGTTGATGTGATCATCTCCACTCCCATCTTGCTATCATACTCCAGGATGATTGGAAGTTCCGTCCACTGATGCGCCAAAGCCAATCCTTCCATGCAGCCAGCAAGCTTAGCATGCAGGACGCCAGGACAGGACCAAAGAGAGCGGCAAGCCAAGAAGATGATGCCGTCATCCCGGTCACACGAGTAAATAGCATAAAACTACTACTTTACAGGCTAGGGTTCCAAAAAACTACCGAATTTATTTTTTTCGCTGATAACTACCAAGTGAGGGGTTGGCTGTTTCAAAAAACCCCAAATCCTCTTTGTTAAAAAATTAAACATGTTTATGACAGATCGGGCCCGCCACTACGCACCGTTTGGTTGACCGTTTGATTGACCGTTAACTGACATGTGGGGGCCACATGTCAGCTTCTCTTTCCTTCTCTCCTCTTCCTCCTGTACTCTCTCTCTCTCTCTGTCTTATCTTCAACCTGACCGGCGACCATGTCCCTTCCCTCGCATGCCCAGGCCTCCGGCGACCCTCTCCCCTCCCCTGTCACGCCCACCCCGCCGGCGACCCGCTCCCTCCCCTCGCGCGCCCACCTCGCCGGTGACCCGCTCCCTCCCCTCGTGCGCCCACCTCGTGCGACCCGCTCCCTTCCCTCAGGTCGCCACACCGCCGCGCGGCATGGGGAGCCGCCTGGGGCGCCGCCAGCCATGGGTCTCCGCTCGGGTCCGCGCTGCCGCCCGCCATGGGGAGCCACCTGGGGGTCGCCGCAGGCGAGGCAGAGCGTGGCGGTGACCAGAGGCGAGGGGCGGCGACCACAGGCGAGGGGCGGCGTGGCGGCGGCCACAGGCGAGGGGCGGTGTGGCGGCGTGGATCCGGCCACTTCGGGCGCGGCTAGCCGGCCGCAGGCGGTGCACGGCGTCGGCCCGGAGGAGGTGGCAGCGCTGCCATGGCGGGTGCACCGAAGGACCTGATTGCTTTTTTTTAAAACTTCCAGGGACCTGATTGCTTTTTTAGAAAAATTTTAGGGACCCGATTGCTTTTTCAGACACTGGCATGTGGCCCCCACATGTCAGTTAACGGTCAATCAAACGGTCAACCAAACGATGCGTTTAGTGGCGGGCCCGATCTGTCATAAACATGTTTAATTTTTTAACAAAGAGGATTTGGGGTTTTTTGAAACAACCAACCCCTCACTTGGTAGTTATCAGCGAAAAAAATAAATTCGGTAGTTTTTTGGAACCCTAGCTTGTAAAGTAGTAGTTTTATGCTATTTACTCCGGTCACACAATATCATGTCGACCCCTGCAGTACCATCGGCCGTAGATAGAGACCCATCAACGTTTAGCTTGGTCCATCTTGTAGGAGGAGGCTGTCATTTAGAAGGTGTAGGCTTTGGAATTTTCACATGTAATAATGGTTGAGCCACACCAGCATTGAATAAATAGATTATGAAAATATATCTAATGGTCGGTATATTGATATTGATTTGACATTGTTTATCTTCTTATTTTTTATATATACTTGGTCAACATTTGAAAGCATTGACTTTTTAACTGAATTTATATGCCATCTATTTTGGGGATGAATTCCTTTGGTCTAATGTGTTGTGCTATGACAGGTTGTCAATTCTCCACTTTGCTTGTGCAAGTACTCCAGCAGATCATCTTGAGATTGACGAAGTCGTCACGGACGCTTTCGTAGTCGACGAGCGAAGTTCTTTTTCCAGGCGTGTACACTGGTGGAAGGAGACGTTTCCGTCGACTACGAAAGCGTCCGTGACGACTACGACCCAATGGGCCGGTCACGAGCGGAGTTCCTTTTCCAGGCGTGTACATTGGTGGCTCCAGGCGCCTACGACCCTACGCACGTACGTGGCACCGCCGTGTTTCGCCTCGTCACCCTGCAGTCCATCGGTGGATTTTTTTTAAAAAGGAGGAAGACCCACGGCCTCTGCATACAACCATTTTATTAATTATTAACACAAGACCTTATAAAATCATACAACAGTAAGACTAAAGCCACCGTCTAAGCAACAACTGTCGCTACTCCTATCCAGTTGATGAAGGGCGCTGATAGTCTGGGCCTAATACCAAATTGACCTCGCAGCCAAACCTAACATCTAAGACCTAAGATCCCAACTAGGACGCCTGCCGGGTATGGGCACTCACCAGTCCGTCGTGCTCCTCAACCAGGATGCCTGCCGGGTATGAGGCCGCCGCAGCCATCTGCCACCAATCCATCTTCAGAGTTGTACTACAGCATCTACCTTGCCCGATTTTTTATAATTTTATTTATCACATTAATAGTATTCGCATTCTATTTTTCTCTTCAACTGCTGGCCGAAGTTTCATATTAAAATTTTCACCTTCTTTATTCTTTTTAAAACTCTATCAAGCTTAGCCTTCTGCCTTAGCTATCTGCATGTCATCATCTTGCATAATCTCCTGGTAATTCCCCCTCATCACATGATTATGAAAAGTAGTCATGTTAGCTAAGTAAATATATCGAGCTAAAACGTATTACATAGATGAAAATTAGTCATGTCAGCTCGTTAGCTCTATAGCGTGTTATCAGGCATCATGTTTTTCTATTTTGTTTTACAAACTCGTCCTTTTTTTATTGTACATATAATTAAATTTTTCTGTACTCACCATGATGCCAGGCATGGCCCATCTAACCACGTGTGGGGCCCCACAGGCGGCCTATCGTGCCGACAACGCTAAACAAGCCCATTTTGCCAGGTTCACATCGATCTTTCCCTTTTTTCGTTTCCCTTCCAAATCCCTAGCCCTCTCTCTCCATTTGCGCCTCCAAATCTCGACGGCGAAAGCATGACAGCGAGCTGGGAGTCGGGCGGCGGCGGCTGCGACGAGAAGAGCGGTGGCGACCGCAAGTTAGGTCGAACCCTGGGTCCTGGAAGCAGGTGGGGCGGATTCAGTGGCACAGGAGGCAGCGGAGGCGGATCGAGTGGAACAGGGGACGGGGGTTTCATGCGCGGCGGCAGGCCGGGAGAGCCCACGACTAGGGTTTCTTCAGTGCTACACTTTGGTGGCAAAAATGTAAGTTCTTTACCATTGTTCTTTACATCCCATCATCGTCGCCCACAATTCATGACCTGTGGCCCTGAGAAGCTCCATCTATATGGTCATCAGGAAACTCCTGGTGGCCGTGTCTGCATAAATGCAGACAATTTTGGCAGCGCATTAGTGGGATGTTTGTTTGAGGTAAGTCTAGTGAGCATGATCTTCAAACTAGTATTGCTATTGCGGTCAAGCTGCAAAAAAGTTCAGTGTTTAACGCTTGCAGTGACAAATTCAGTTATAAATTGACTTGAATTGCTCATGATTTATTTAGGATGATATCACTTCTGAGTATGTTTAATGGGTTGATGGGGAGTGGGATAGCAAAGCAAAGTTAGTCATTAAGTATCTGGCCATGAAGAACAAGAAACTGGAGACTAAGATTACAGAATATGAAGCTGAAATTAAAAGGAATGAGAAAGAAAAGAGGGCAATGGTTAAGATGCACAAGGAAACATTGCTCTATAGGGATAGGATTTTAGGATTTGGAGGTCTTCTGTACCTTGGCCAGCTTGCCATTATGATTGCTGTCATAGTTAGCAAGTAGATTGTTCATAAAGTTTTTGACATCATTGTAATTGACATGATGAAATGCTGATGAATTATTTGCTATTCAGTTTATGGGCAAAGTGTAACAGAGATTGCAGCAGAAATAACATGGGGCCATCATGATTGGTAGACAATGCACTTTTGGCATGTTCTATATTTGGCAGACAATGCACTTTTGGCATGTTCTATATTTGGCAGACAATGCACTTTTGGCATGTTCTATATTGGTAAGTGATACACATGGGCACAGCACCTAGCAACACTACTGATTTGTGCAGCAGCCCAGTTCATTGTCTTGTTGCAACATAGAAGCAACTTCTAGCAGCACCTACACCTTTGATGCAACACTGAAGCAAAGCAATAATACATATTCAATATTCTGAAATTTAACTGAACTTGACACTTAGGGTGAGCAGTGGATATTCAGTTCTTCAGCCACAAAGAACCCGACCAAACCGTACCGATTGCATAACTTATATGCTTACATATAATAGCATACCTAACCATCATTAAACCCAAAATAATGTTAACTTATATGCTGAAACATATAACAGCATACCTAACTTAAGATAACCAGCAACTCCTCCTCCTTCAGCAATTGTGCCCATCTTGACTTCTTCAGAAATTTGAGGCAGCGTGAGCGGCGCACCACACACGGAGAAGCCTTCTTCTTGACCGCGGTCATGTTCGACAGCTGCGCCACCTGATCCTGAGCCACCTCCTCTTCTTCCACCTTCACTATGTCAGGGAGGAGTGGAAGGAGCTCGACGTCGATGGGCATTGTCTTGCCATCCTCGACGGCGACCGGCGCTAGCATCTGCACGGCGTCCTCCTCGCCCTCCTCATGGTCATCAGGGATGACCAGTACCTCGTCCACGTCGTCCTCCACGACATCAGAGCCCAACGGCAGGACTGGCTTCGGCACGTGGCGGACCTGGTAGTCCGGGCTGACAGGCGCAGGGAGAGCGAGCTCAGCGTCGACGCGCTCCACCCTCGACGCGACGCGTGCTGGATCTGGTCGCATTGTCATGGTGGTGGAGCGGTACATCCACCACCTTGCGTGCTGAACAGGGGAGTCGCTCAGCGTGGCCTCTCGCATTGCCCAGACGAGGAGGAGAGCCGGCGGGACTCCGCGGCCGTAGGGGAAGGCGCGCTTCTTCTCGGCGTCGGTGAGGACTCTGGCGAGGCCACGCGCGTGGTTGACCAACATCTCCGTGCTGGGGAACCAGCCGCACACCTCCGTCAACTGCGCGCGCCACCCCTCGTCATCGCCGGCGAGCTCCATCATCGCTCTCTGCCAGCCGAGGCTTTTCTCCATGGAGGCGGCTGCAGCATTCGCCGGCGAGGGTTTTCTCGATCTACTGTAGGTGGGGATAACAGGGGAGTTCGAACCAGCGCGCGTGGGAGGTGGGTGAATGTGTGGTGGGGAGTGGCAAGTTACTTATTTAATGGTAGTTAGGACGTGGGGAGGGGAAATGTACAATATTATTTCTACTTCCCGCCCTGGTCACAACACAGTGGCATTGCAATATATTATTCTCAACCATGTATAACTAATTTATTTAGGTCGGATTTTGTTGCTTATTTAGAGATGTAAAAGGTTGACACTTGCACTTAAACCTGGTAATAGTTTCAAAACCAAACTAAAGCCAGCCCAAACCATACGACTCTACCTCTTCCATCCAAACCAATCCAATCCAAAATTCTATCCACAGATTGAAACGGTTTGGGACCAAATCATCCGTGTCTAGACCAAACCAATCCAATCCAGTAGTTGACAGAATCCAAACTACACCAGATTATTTTAGACTCTCGGCCCATTTAAACCAACAAAACACAATCCAATAGGGAAACCACCGAAAACATTGTTAAAATACTTCTACGAGAGGGTTTTATTGGAAGTGTTCGGATTCCCAGGGTTACTCGCACTAAATAAAGTGCCGATCGAGTTGCTAAAATATATAGGAACCAAACACTCAATGTTAAACGTCGAACTGAATTTGATGCCATAATGTGAAAAGGATATACTGTCCTGTTCAGTCGATTCATCCGTAAAAAATTGAAGCAAGTGTTCTACTCTTCTTCCTTCTCCACTTTTCTACACATGATAGAAGACAAGATAAGTTAATGAATGATAATTTTTTTAATAATCTACAATAAATACAAACACTTACTTCTGATTTAGTGGGAATTTCTTGCTACGTTTAATGTGTCCTACCAATTTGCAAGCACCGCACCGGGTTTTCAACTCATCAAAAGAGAGTGGTCTACCATTTTTCGAGACAGGGCGGTTCTCATCTACCTTTGTTGCACCTTTGCTTGACACTTTCGTAGGATCTTTAACTGCAACCATGTTGCTTTCACCATCATCTACATATTCAACTGCACACTTACTGAAGTCATTTCTATTCTTGCTCAAATTTTCCTGTAGCAGATCATACTCATGACTCTTAGATATCATAGCCTTCAAACTATCCTGTAACTGATCCCATAAAGCTGGGTGTTTGCATGCCGCATGCATAGCTTCTGACGCTAACACGCTGACCTGGCTATATTTCATTCTTTCCCCTGCCCCAGTCCAACCAAATCCCAACAGATCGCTTGTGCGCCTCGCGGGCAGTCCCAACCTTGCTTGTTTCGTGAACCGAACAAGAACTAAACACTTTGGTATTTCAGATATGTTCAAGTACTTCAGTACATGGAATATGTGCTTGCAAGGGACCCTTTCGAATCATTCTTCTGCAGCTGCATCGTATAGGTTCTGCGGAATTTACTGCTGTATACTCCACCCAAAAACGGCTCTTCCGGTTATTCTTCCAGGCCACAATGTACTGTTGTGATCCGTCTCCAAGCTTAATTTCTACAATCTCCATGCCGTCAATTTTTCTAAGATCATGTTGCAACATATAGAAGTTTGCTGGAGTGAAGATGTGAGAAGCTGCTATCTCAAGTTCCCTCGAGCTAGTAACTGGCACCGGTAAACTCTGTGAGGCCGTGCAGTCATCTCGCGCCTCGTGTTCACGGATACGTACAACGGCGTTCTCATAATGCAAAATCATATCCACCAGGGTCATTTCACCGTCTAGGTGGAGGTGAAGGCATGAGTTCAGGCTTTCACTCCACTGATTGCTTTTCATGCCAAGCCAAAACCCCTCTGTCAGATACGCCGCGGCCCACAGTTTCCTGTTCTTATACATCCGTCTCAACCATGTTACAGTTTTTTCCGACTACCAATTTTTGGAAAATGCGTGCCATCTCTCCTCAAACGTGGCCGTGGACGCGCTGTAGTACAAAAGAGTTCGTAACTCCTTCAAGGACTTCTGACTGAGGTGAATCTTCATTTTTTTTCTATATGCCACGTGCATATACGGTGCCACATGTCTGGCAAGACTTCGCGAATAGCCTTGATCATCGCAGCGTCGGCGTCTGTGATTACACTCTTCGGCATCTTTTGACACATGCACCTCAAAAAAAGTCTGCAGCAGTCACACGTATGTCTGTTCGGTCTTGTCTGAAACTATGGCACAATCAAAAACAGTGGTCTTTCGGTGATTGTTAAGACCAACAAAAGGTATGAATGGCATACCATAGCGGTTCATCTTGTACGTGTTGTCAAATACAATCACATTGCTGAAGTCCTCGTAGTCATGACGAGACTGGGAGTCACACCAGAACATCCTATTCAAGTGTCCTTCCTTATCTAGCTTGTACTCGAAAAAGAAGCTAGGATCCCTCTGTTTCCTACTGGCCATGATGCCTATGGCTGTGGCAGCATCACCTTTTGAAAGCAGCTTCCTCTTCTCCCTGGCGCAAAGGTTGTATATTTCACGCCTGGTAAAACCAACACCGCCATACCATACATGTTTGCTGATGAAGGAATCCATCACGTCGTGAATTCTAATCCCTGCAGCTCCCATGGACATTATCTCATGCTTCTGGTACTCTTTAATTTTACTGTGGGACCAAAGAAAAGGTACCTCGTCCGGTCCTGCCAACATATGGTTATGCTTGTCCTCAAAACTTTCAACATACCAAACCCCACGCTTTTGGTCAAGCTTGACGGTCAGGTGTGCTTCGCAAAAGCAACGTGTCTCGGCTTTGAGCCTACGGCTGTGTCCTTCCTCTGTTAGCAACTTGCTGTCACGTTTCCCTTGTCTGGAACAAACAAACCGCCTATAACGCATATGATGTGACTCGGTTTTGCTATACTTGACCTTATTCTTTCTAAGCCTGAAACCAGTAACTCTAGCATAGTTGTTGTAGAAATCATACGCAACATCGTGAGACATAAAAGTCATTTCCATTATCTGCCTAAACTTATCCCTCTTATCATCTGCACTGGCAGTATCTTGGACATTCTTTGCCCCATCATCTTCTATCACCTACACAATCAAAACATAGCCATGAAAACAACTTTCTATGGTTTAACATTACTTCCATAGAACATTGATTACACAAATACCTCACTCATGATGACCGACGACTGCCCATCCCCAGAATTAGGTGCATGTAATGATTCATCGTTAAGGCCTGTCTCCGCGTCGGATTCACCATAATAGTCGTACGCATTATGACATTCGGAAATGAACTGAAAAATACAACACAAATACATAATTACTTATCATATAATATTCCAGAATGAATTCAATTTGCATGCTAACAAAAATTTTCACTTACATACCTGACTAATGTAATCTTCATTCGAGAGCTCCGTATTGTTTTTCTGACCATCATCATGCTCATCCATCTATAAATTTTCAACACAAATATATAATGTTGTCGGATGCCACCAAAAAATTACAACATGATAATGCCACTCACATTAAAATCTTCCCATTCGTTCCCATTCTCAGACTGATCTCCAAGATCTGAATTTTCATCATCTGACCAATCTTCTATCCAGTCTTTCATCAGTTCTCCAAACTCCATGTCTACCATCATATCAGTTAACTCCTCGTCCGCCATTTCCTACAACAAATAATATGTATCAACATATGTCAAACCATTATCAATGAAGAAATATACAACACATAGCACACGATCATGGATGGTATGTAAACAACCCCAACCCAGACCGTTCAAATCTGCCAAACCATGTCAGGAAGATGTCCACGTCACCCGTCGTGATCACTTTCAACCGCGAGGAGCAACACTATAAAATCTAGCTAGATCTGTGATTACCTCTGCCCCCGGATACCTAGGTTAGCCGCCACATCAAATAACGATAGTCCTGGTGGACAAAGCCGACGGCAACTGACGCTACGTGAACCCTACACTGAAGAAACCCAGAT
Source organism: Triticum dicoccoides (assembly GCF_002162155.2). NCBI lineage: Eukaryota > Viridiplantae > Streptophyta > Magnoliopsida > Poales > Poaceae > Triticum > Triticum dicoccoides. The sequence goes on from NC_041387.1 coordinate 637,256,852, forward strand.
CACGAGGAGGAGCACTACCGGAACAAGATCCACAATCGCATGCGCCACCGGATAGGTAGGTTACCCGCCCCGCTAGGTTAACCACTGCCTCTGACGGCGGCAGTTCGTTCGATGTTGCCACGAGCGAGACTAGAGGGGTGCGGGAGGATGCGGGATATGGTACTTGTGAGCGCCGGAGATTCATGACGTTGCCGCGCCCGCTATCCGACGAGATCGCCGGCGACGAGATAGCCGCCGCTGGAGATCTACTGCGTGAATTATGGAGCTGCATGAATGCTCGCGAGATTGATGGAGCTACATGAATGATTGGATCCGGCAGGTCCTACGTGGTCGTGGGGTCGTGTGATGTTTTTTTTGACCAGGATATTGTACATATACGGTCTGAATTGTACAGGGCTAGACAGGGTTTGGATCTGGGCTACGGCGGGCCAGAAAAGAAAACAAAAACGCAGGATCACAAATACCCCTTCGAAATTAGGTTGGGGAAACACCGGAGCAGGGCTCTATTCGCGGACGCCGGGAAGCTTGAAAAACCAACCACCAGACTGCTGGTGGTATTAACTAGAGTAATGACGCTGCATGTTGTCAACTTGGTATGCTACGTGGCGTAAAGTACTCGTTGCTAACACAATATGCTACCCTTCTTATCTGGTGGAGCGATCGAGTGACCGACACATGCGCGGCCGGCCCGATCAGCACGCAGCTAGCTGCGCACATCGGTCGATCGTTATTTTCGGAAGAAAATTCTATGGGACGGGGCCTCATAGACTCCCGCTTAGGGCCCCTCCTCAGATTTTGACACCTCATACTTTCACAAATCTCAAAGCAGCCTTAAATCCCTAATATCTTTGGTACGTATTTGGAATTGCTACAGCAGCATGCATACATGATATTGCATCGTCGTCCCTCGCGGAATATATGAACGTGGATACTAATGGTAGAATTTTGAAGAAGTTCAACATAAATTTTAACGTGGCAGAATATATGAATGTTTGCAATCTACAACACATAGATATTCTGACGACTGAACTCTGAATGTTTTTTTTTTTGAGAGCCAGAGTACAAACTCAGGCAGGGTCACACTCAGATGTCTTAATCTGACTGGAACATCTGCAATGATCAACTGATCTCCGTTTTGTCTAGCTTCAGCCGCCAGTTCATGGGCTAGATGATTGCAATCTCGGGGGGCAAAACTGACTCTGAACTCCTGGAAGCCAGTGAGCGCCGCTTTTAAGTCCTGTAGAATACCATAGTATGGCTCCCGGTTAGGCACATCAGCCGTGAGTGTGTCTACTATTGTTTTACAGTCTGATTCCAGCTCCACTGGGCCGCGGTGCACATCTATCATAGCTTGCAGACCGAACAGAGCAGCCCGTGCTTCGGCCTCTTCCGCGCTGCGTGCATGGGGCATTGCTTTGCAGGCAGACAGGACCACGCGCCCCTGGTGATCCCTTGCCACTGCGCCTGCCCAGCAGCGTCCACTATCCGGGAGGTATGAGGCGTCCGAGTTAACTTTTACCAATCCTCGTTCCGGGGCAGTCCATTGCGTGCGCCGAGCGAGAGGGGGACGAGGGTTCAGGTTAGATAGACTTTCACCTGTCTTTCCCGATTCCGACATCTCATTCAGACACGCATTTTTCCACTCCTCCTCGTATCTCTGCAGGAAAAGTATCGAACCTGATATCGATTCCTTGCCTGAACCATGGATGCAGTCATCCCTCAAGTGCCAGCATCTCCATAACAAGAGCAGAATCTTTGCACGTAAATCCTTTGGGACTGAGTCCAGTAGAACCTGCAGCCAATCACGCCCAGTAAACCTGAACTCCCTTTCATGAGGCAACCCCCATATGTCTCTCAGTGCATGTCTCAGCGCTCTGCTCTTTGAGCAAGCAACCACTGCATGAAATTCGTCCTCCTCACCATTACCGCATATCACACAAGTGCCATCCGTGATGATGGTGCGACTGCATTTGTTCCGCTGTGTGGCCAGGGTGTTGGTCGCAACTCTCCATCCAAATATCCTGACTTTCGGGGGCACGTCGGCTTTCCATATAAGATCCCATATACTGCGATTGTTTGCAGTCCCGGAGGAGCTTGAAGTACCTACGGCAGCCTGGTTCTGGATAGAAGCGGCCAGCTTGTATGCGCTCCGAACAGAGAAAATACCATTTTTCTCGTAGTGCCATGCAATACAATCCTCTGCTGCCGACCTCGGAATTGGAATTTTGCATATCTCCTCCTCATCAAAGGAGTGGAAAATTTGTTTCACTAGCTCCTCGTTCCACTCCTTTCTATCTGTATGCATAAGTTGGTTTACCCAACGGAGTCTCGATCTTCTAACAAAGGCTGCAGTTCTTAGCCCTTCCTGTTTTGGGATCCATTGGTCTCGCTGGATTTGGATGCTTTTGCCGTCCCCCACTCGCCATATAATGCCTTTTTTCAGGAGCTCCAAACCAGCTTCAGTTCCCCTCCAAACCGGTGATGCATCAGAAGCAAAAACGATGTCTAACAAGTTTCCATGGGGGTAATATTTAGACTTTAGGACCCTAGCACATAGACTGTTTGGGTACTGAATGAGCCTCCAAACCTGCTTTGTAAGTAACGCGATATTGAAAAGGTGCATGTCTCTAAAGCCAATACCTCCCGATCTCTTCGGTTTGGTCATTCTTTCCCACGACATCCAGTGCACCTTTCGCTGTCCATTCTCATCTCCCCACCAAAAGTCACGAATCATCTTCTCATACTTCTCGCAGAAGCCCTTGGACAGGAGGAACACACCCATAGTGTAGCACGGGAGGGCCTGTATTACCGACTTTACATGATCTTCTTTTGCGGCATAAGACATGAATTTCTCAGAATAGTCATTGCACCTTTTCCGGAGCCTATCCATGATGGGCTGAAAATTTTCATCCTTCATTCTCCCTTCCGGGGTTGGGAGCCCCAGATACTTACTCTCAAAAGAGGAGGCCACAACACCGAGTGTATTCTTTATCTCCTCTCTTGTTTCTTCTGGACATAGCTCACTAAACAGAATGGAGCATTTGCTTTCACTCAGCAACTGACCAGTCCCCTTCTGGAAGTCCGTCAATACCTTCTTAATAGTACCAGCTTGCTCCATTGTAGCCTTGAAAAAAATCGAACTATCATCGGCAAATAAGAGGTTTGAGATGCCCGGGCTATTTCTGGCAATTTTGAGTGGAGTCAGGTTACCATTGGTTATCTCTTTCTTCATGAGGTTAACCAAACTATCCGCCACAAACAAAAACAAATAGGGACTGAGTGGGTCGCCTTGGCGCAAGCCTCTAGACGGGGAGAATGGTTCCAGCAGGACGCCGTTGCATCTAACAGTATATCGAACTGAGCGAACACACTGCATAATCCAGCCCGTCCACTTACGGTCAAAACCTGTTTTAAGTAGCACCTTCTCCAAAAAATTCCAGTCCACCCTATTATAGGCTTTGGCCAAATCCAGTTTATACGCGCAGTGCATATTGTACGAGCTTCTGCTATGTTGGATTTTGTGAAAGCACTCAGAGGCAATGGTGGCATTGTCGGAGATCAATCTACCCGAGATGAAAGCACTTTGAGTTTCGGAAATGATCTCATCCAACATTGGGCGAAGACGGTTGACTAGGCACTTCGAAATCACCTTGTATAGGACATTACAGAGGCTGATTGGACGGTAATCCTTCAAGGACTGTGGATCATTACCTTTTGGAATAAGCACTATCACTGTGTCATTTATGCCCTCCGGTAGGATGCCGCTTGATGTAGACTCGACTAGATGGCAAGTCGTTCGTCGGCCTGATCTTTCACGGTACTAGCAGCAACAACAAGAAATTCCGGTCGAGCAAAGATACAAGACCGTAATATCAAAAACTGGCGTCGAGCAGACGGAATCAACTCCACGCGTAGCAGCGACAAAATCCGTCACGGATCAGCAAAAGCAAACACGATATTTGGTATCTCAAGACATGAGATGTTTTCTGACTATTATTCAACTCACGGCAAAACAAAACTTGACCCTTTACACGGCTAGATCGGCCAGTATTTAAGGAGCACGCAGGCTCTAGTTCCTAAACCGACTCTAACCTTCCGTACTCCACGTAACAAACCATATCTCTTTTCCTAGTCAAACCTGAAACCCAAGTACTAGTAGGACTCTCTCTTATCTCAACTAATTAATCTCACCTAATTAACTATTCGGCCAACCGATCACCTAAAAAAAACTTGGACTACGTACTAGTGCTAGATGGAGCCCATACAAAACATATGACTACGTACTAGTGCTAGATGGAGCCCATACAAAAAATATTCAGTACGGAACTTTCTATGCAACACACGGAGTTCTGAACGTTGGTCTGACTTCATCTGGTTTTGCTTCTGGTGATGGTATTTTAAGTGCAATTGTACCCACCATTAAAATATTAGAATCTATGGCTTGATCAAATTTTGCTAATGCATCAGTGGACACATCATCCCCTCCTCCTTGAAACAAAACCGTCCTCGGTTTTGCAGTAGATTTCATAGACTTCTTCAGTGAAGCAGTTGTGTCCACCATGATTTCTGCCATAAACATAGATCGCAGAACATGTCGTCTTCCTGCTTTCCAAAAAGAGTATGTATTGGACCGTCCCTCATGTGTGGCATGACGGTCATATTGCCATGGTCTCCCCAACAATAAGTGACATGCATCCATCGGCAATACATCACAAATCACTGTATCAGTATAGTTACCAACCGAAAAATTGAGACGCACCTTGTGAGTAACTTTCAGTTTCCCCGACTGATATAACCATTCGACGCAGTGGGGTTGTGGGTGCTTCCAGGTAGGCAAAGCTAAAGTATCCACCAAGTCCTTGCTAACCGCGTTGGTGTAGCTTCCTCCATCTACGATCAACTTACAATTAGTGTTGTTGATTTTGCATTGAGTTTGAAAAATATTCCATCGCTACCCCTTATCCTCAATGCGATCTTCTTGCACCCGTTGCACCATCAAAGACGGATATGATTCAGCAGCTTCAAAACTCGCAACCACATCTTCAACATCTTCAGATTTTTCACCAGAAGTGTCAGAAACTGCCTCTTCATCACTAGCGGATGCATAGCCATCTCTCGTGAGCAACACTCTTTTCTCATTAGGACATTCACGCTTCATATGTCCCCTTCCTCCACACTTGAAACACTCTATGTCACTAGTGCGTCCGGTCGACTGTGCACTAGAATCAACCATCGACAGTCCTGATTTTGAAGCATCCTTTTGCACGGAACCATGAGAGCGATTTGATGATGTCGCCCTGGAGCTAGAACCGACATCCTCACTCTTATACTGCGAGCGTCGCCATGTGTTCAAAGTGGTAGTGGGAACAATGTTGACTTGGCGTCGCTTAATCTGTTGTTCCGCACGCACAGCTTGGTGCACAAGATCTTGTATGTTGTAGTAGACCACCATCTCAACACGATCCTGCACCTCGATATTTAGCCCGTTAAAGAAACGAGCCATAGTCGCCTCCGGATCCTCCGTTGTCCCTGTACGTATCATAAGCAATTCCATCTCCTTGTAATATTCATCAACACTCATATTACCTTGAGAGAGCCGCTGCAACTTGTTGTACATATCTCTTTTATAGTGCTCACGAACAAAACGTCACCTCATGAATTCTTTCATACCTCGCCAAGTCGTCGGCCGATGTCTTGAACGACAAATTTGATTCCACCAAATTAGCGCGTATTCGGTGAACTCAATTCCAGCAAGTTGAACTTTCTTCTCCTCGCTATAATGATGGGCATCAAAAATTTGATCAACACGCATCTCCCACTCCAAATAGCCTTCTGGTTCGCACTTGCCGGAGAACGAAGGGATTGAAATTTTTATGCGCCCAATTCCATCATCCAAAGGCACACGCACAGCTTGACCAACTCGGTCATGCACTCCACCACGAACGGATGTTTCGGGACGAGGCTCATAGTGTCGTGGTCGTGGCGCGTACCCCGCATGGTCAATGCCATCATCGAAACCATCATCTCCAGCATGAGGGTGTGCCGCCAAACGGCGATCATGCACGCCGGTATGTCCATCGCGAGCTGGTGGTGCATAATGCAGTGGAGCAGCCGGAGCAGTCTGTGGTGGTGCAGAATTCGATGCCGGCATATTGATGATGTCTGCCAAACCATCAAACCGAGTGATCAGGACATCTATCCTTTTGCCGAGCGCATCATGACATTGCTTGATGTAGTTGCATGTGTGGTCAAAACCATCCCGAATATTTTGAGGAATATCATCCGCGTACACTGGACGTACAATTTCCTGAGAATTAGCAACAACCTCGTCTTCCTTGTTGACCGAGGTCGACATCTTGATCAACACAATACCGTGAACAACCTTAGCTCTGAATACCACTTGATGTAGACTCGACTAGATGGCGAGTCGTTCGTCGGCCTGATCTTTCACGGTACTAGCAGCAACAACAAGAAATTCCGGTCGAGCAAAGATACAAGACCGTAATATCAAAAACTGGCGTCGAGCAGACGGAATCAACTCCACGCGTAGCAGCGACAAAATCCGTCACGGATCAGCAAAAGCAAACACGATATTTGGTATCTCAAGACATGAGATGTTTTCTGACTATTATTCAACTCACGGCAAAACAAAACTTGACCCTTTACACGGCCAGATCGGCAAGTATTTAAGGAGCACGCAGGCTCTAGTTCCTAAACCGACTCTAACCTTCCGTACTCCACGTAACAAACCATATCTCTTTTCCTAGTCAAACCTGAAACCCAAGTACTAGTAGGACTCTCTCTTATCTCAACTAATTAATCTCACCTAATTAACTATTCGGCCAACCGATCACCTAAAAAAAACTTGGACTACGTACCAGTGCTAGATGGAACCCATACAAAAAATATGACTACGTACTAGTGCTAGATGGAGCCCATACAAAAAATATTCAGTACGGAACTTTCTATGCAACACACGGAGTTCTGAACGTTGGTCTGACTTCATCTGGTTTTGCTTCTGGTGATGGTATTTTAAGTGCAATTGTACCCACCATTAAAATATTAGAATCTATGGCTTGATCAAATTTTGCTAATGCATCAGTGGACACATCACCGCTATCAAAGAAACTGAGGACTCCCTTAATCACCTCCTCCTTGAGAACGTCCCAATTTTTCTGAAAAAAACGGGCTGGGAATCCGTCCGGTCCGGGCGCCTTCAATGGGCCAATCTGAAAGAGCGCATTGCTTACTTCCTCTGTTGTGAAAGGCCTCACCAATTTCTCATTCATCTCTTCCGATACGGTGCGGTTGACCAACTCAAGGATATTATTTGGTTGTACCTCAATATCTCTCTCGTACAGCTCCTTGAAAATTCCGAGTCAGGTTTTGTATCCCTTCTCTATCTTCTATCCACACCCCGGAGCTATCTTTCAGTTTTGTAATGTCGTTTTTCTTTTTTCTCCAAGTTGCTTTCTGTTGGAACCACTTTGTGTTGCGATCGCCTTCTCTCAAATATGTTGCCTGCGATCTTTGTCGCCACATTATCTCTTCCCTCAACAGCAGCTCGTCTAGCTCTTTGGAGCACTCCTTTATACTCCTTTGTTGTTCTGCAGTAGGTCTACCACTCCACAGTATACTGAGTTTCCTTCGCAGCTCAGCTGTGCGTTTAATCACAGAGCCAAAGTCTCGATCTGCCCAGCCTAGCAAGGTCTTCTGCATCTTCAAAATCTTGGCGCCAACCTCCTTCAAATTTCCGACCGCGCCGTCGCTGTTCCAACTGTCCACAATCGTGGATTTCAGCGAGTCTACCCGTTCCCACATATGTTCATAACGGAAGGCTTTCCGGGTCACTTCCCTTGCGGGCCTCCATTCCTTTCTCTTCCCAAAAGGCAGCAGAATGGGCAAGTGATCAGACCGAGACGAGCAGATGTGTTCGACCGACGCCCCATGGAAATACTTAGACCATTCCGGTGATGCCACGCCTCTGTCTAGTCTCGCACGCACATTCTTCCGCCCCTCTTGTTTGTTGTTATATGTCCAAATTGGGCCTTTGAAGCCAAGATCAAAGAGATTACACTCAGAGAGGACTTCCCTGAAGTTTTGCATAAGCCTTTCGGATCTCTTCGAAGCTGAAATGTGCTCTGATTGCCACATTGCTTCGTTAAAGTCGCCCATCATCAACCAAGGGACTTTTGATGCATCCTTTATCCTCCTCAGAAGGTTCCACATATTATGCCTTTCATGTGACTTTGGTTCCCCATAGACAAAGATGCATCGCCATTGGAGACTAGTAGAGTTTAAACGGACAAGAACATCAATATACCTCGGGCCAACTGCAAGGTTTATTACTTCAATACTTTCATCATAGAAGAGCGCAATGCCCGTACCCTTACCGGTGCCGGCCTGCCTGATACAATTTTTGAGGCCCAGCCTCCACTTCAATTTATTCACGTAGGAATTGCTTTGCCGAGTTTCAGAGAGAAAGACCAGTTTTGGCTTGTATGTGTGCACTAAGCACACAAGTTCCTGAACTGTCCGGGGTTGCCCAAGTCCTCGGCAGTTCCAGCATAAGACCGTCATTGCTCCTGACGGGCACCTCCATTAGCGCCCGTCAGTGTACCGGCAGCCCCTTGGTCGGTCGCTTCCTGTCCGCCCAACACACCATTGTCCTCCTCTCCTGTGTCCTCCTCTGTTCCTCTCTGTTTCTTTTTCAGTTCGCCCTCTGTACCTGCAGATTTGCACTTCTCTGTCTTTTCCATCACAGCTCCACGGCCCGACCTCTTCCCTAACACTGTGTTATATTCTGCAGTAAACTTACCCTGTTCCTTGCCCACCCGTTTGCGTGGTTTCCCACGCATCGCCGCTTGTGCTTGGCTAGCATCCGGTGTTGCATCCAGTTTACTGACCTGCAGATTCTTTGTGGTGATCATCGTGTCCAGCAGTGCCTTCGGAATCTCTATCTGGCTCCCTTTATTCTTCTCTTGACCCGTCACCCCCGCCTCTGTATGGACAGCATCAAGGGAAATCTTGTCCCGATTCCTCTCCAGGACTGTGTTCTCAACAAATGCTTCCTCCGTCCCGATCACTGCCTTGGGTGGAGCAGGGACAGTAACGGGGGCCATATAGCCTGGAGTAGGGCCGAAACCTGGAGGAAAGTCCAGGCCCGGCGCACCACCCTCCTGCCCATTCGCCGACGTGTTGCCATCGGATGCATGGTGGGGTGGAATCTTGTTGGAGGCGTCCCCTTCTCTGTCTTGATCAGTACTGTCCACGCCGCCCTTGGCAGCCACCGGACTTAGAGCTTTGTCAGCCTTACTCCCGTCAGCAGCCCCTTTCCGACCGTCCAGCTTGATGGCACTAACCGCAGCGATGGCGGCTTGCACCAGCGGGTCTGCGAGCACTTTTTCAGGGACCCTCCCATATCTTTCCACCGCGAGGCTTGGTTGGGCTGTTCTAGCTGCTCCGGTGTTCTCTGAACCAAACTGAAGAAAGCGGCGAGCACTGCTAGCTTCTGGCACTACTATGCCACCTCTACTGCCACTTCTCTTAAAAGGAGATGCACGCATTGCTGCCGAGAACCTCATCTCTTGGAGTTCTTCGGGCAGCTTACAATCGCGCTGACCATGTCCTAGGTGCCCACAGAAACTACAAAACCGGGGAACTCTGAATGTTCTTGTTATGAATATCTCTGAATGTCACAACGACCAGAAATCTTCTAATATCTCTGAATGTTCGACGATGTGGAGATGGCTGGCTTTCCGCCGGCGCCGGCGTTGCTGTGTTGGGCGGCGGACGTGGTGGTGGGCAACTTGGTGCTGTGCCTGCTGCCGCCGCTTCCCCGAGGGCAACTCGGTGCATCTCCCTGTATCCGCCGCCGTCGCTTCCGCGAGGGCCGACGAGAATGTCCGCATCGCGGAGGGAGAGCTCGCCGTGGAGAGGTGGCGGCGGCGCCTCCACGTTCGGCGCAACCGAGATATGACGACACAGCGATCTGCGAGATGATCGCTAAGCTCTGTTAGATGGAAAGTATCCACGTAACTGATACTGGATCGTATGCATGTTGGTGTAGCAATTCCAAATACGTACGAAAGTGATTATTAAGGATTTAAGGCTGCTTTGAGATCTGTGCGAAGTATGAGGTGTCAAAATCTGAGGAGGGGCCCCAGGCGGGAGTCTATGAGGCCCCGTCCCATAGAATTCTACTGCCAACACGGCCACTTGCTCGATCGTTGACAGCAACATGCAACGATTCTCGAACTGATGGCCGGTACGGATGCGCGCGCGTGGGAGATGTGAGCGTTGCCGGGCGGGTCATCGGCGGCGGGTCTGACGCCCGGAATCGTGTCGTTTTCGTGCATGCTGTGGGTCGGTCGATCTGGGCATGGGCATGGGCCATGGGCAGCAGCGAGGACTGCGGCCGGCAGGTCTACTTTCAAACTTCGGCGGCGAACGTACCGTCCATGCACGTGGGTAATTTAGTCCTCTATTAATTTGTTTCACGGGCAGAGTTCGATTTTGATTGAGTAGGTGCGAGTCTGACAAGGTACGTACGTACAATTCCCCGATGCCGCCTCATCACCATCAAAGTTTGCCAGTGGCGTACGATAGTAACTACACTACAGTAACTACACTGTGCAAGAAGACGTAGGGTCGTCGCGGCATCCGGTGCGTCACGTTCTGGTGCCCGCTCGCCTGGTGACAGCAGCCGGGCACCAAGCGCTCTGGAGCCAGGACCACCCCACCGCCGGACCGCCGGAGCGGAGCACACACTGACGCGGAAGCAGCCACGGCCCCGCCTGGCCGGTGGCCAAAAGCCGTAAACCGTGTACGTAGCCGTCGTCTCGCCGCTATCCATCAGCAGGTGGTGTGCATGCATGTCGTATTGTCTCTGTCCGGATTTGCAATGCAATGCAAGCGGGCCAGATCAGAGTGTTGGTGCCGGCGGATGGGCAAGGCGGCAGGCGGCAGTCACGCGGGCATGCAGCTGCGTTCGGTGCGGCGCGGGAGACGTAGGATTTCGGTCTCGGCATCACGTCCAGCCTGGAAGCCTGCCACGGAGAAAAGAGGATGCTTCGCTGTGTGTGTGATACTGCACTGTATGTAGCAGGCATGGCATGAGCAGAGCGCGCGCATGTCACTTTCCCCTCTCTCTTTCGATCGAAGCTCTCCTGTTTCGCAGCAGTGCTCTTATCTGGGCTGCCCTCGGAACCGGAACAATGGACTGCACCGGTCTATCGCGCCATTGATTTCGCCGTGCGATGCCAGGTCGGCTCGTGTCGCCTATGAGCATAACGTAACGCTCCAACAGCGGCGAGACAACCGTGCGTGCGTGCGTGATGTATACGTGGACAAAGACGCTCACAGCTACCCACACTGACCCGCACTACGGGCTCCAAGCGCTCGCTGTGAAAAAAAGAATGAGCTGGTGCTGCATGCGACGGGTCAGGGGTCAGGTAATCACTACTCCACCAGCATATAGCCAAGTACATGGTTTTGGCCTGTACCGCGGAGAGCGTCGTGTAGTGTGTGGTAGTGCTCTTTCATCAGTGCCATGACCTTGAAGCCAACGAATTCCATAATTCATCTGCATCTCACAAATGAACAATGTTTTTACACCCAATCAAGTCTCTTTGACGCGGAGCTCGATCGTTGGTACATGATGGCCTCATTGAGGAGCTGTACGATCTTAGCAAACCACAGGGGTATATCACATGCAAAGGTCCTCAGACCCACCATTTATCCTAGACCTACGAAGGGGTTACGAAGGGGCTACGTAGATGTAGCATTGCCGCCAGACCCACACCCACGGGACACCGGTCAAATATTATCCGGGGCTCCGGCGCTCCGCGGCCGCGCTGGGCTCATGGAAAGCATGCGCAAACCAATCAATCCACCGGGGCAAAAAAGTATGCGTGCACCCTGTCCATGCTCCATAGCGCTGGCTCTCCGCGTCGCCCGTCCGTTCTGTTCGTCCGCCCGCCCCAGCGTTCCTCGCCGGAGCAACTCGGTGGATTGGGAAGAAGACAAGGTATGGGTCGCTGGTGAATCCTTCTCTTGCCGCTTTGAGTAGCGTGCACGTACTAGTAGGACACTGCCGCATTGCGCACGACTCTCTGCTTCTACGGCGTTCGATCAGGAGCAGCTCGATCGATCGATCGATCGCTTGCCAGGTCGAATGTCAAAGGTCAACGCGCATACTGGTGCAGATCAAACAGGATAACGATGGAGTAGTATGTATGAGTGCGGCTAATCTGCACCCGGGCTCATCTGCACCCACGCTTAGAAAAAAATTCAAAAAAAATACTAGAAAAATTCAAAAAATTCCAAATTTTATTGTGGTGGTAGATAATTTGACGCGTGAGGTGCGTCCTAAAATTCAACTCATTTGAGCATCTGAGCAGCTCTCGGCAAAAAAGACAAAATCAGGGTATGTAAAAATGTATACTGTTCACGCACTGTTTTGATCCGATTTGTCTTTTTTGGCGAGAGCTGCTCAGATGTCCAAATGAGTTGAATTTTGGGGCGCACCTCACGCGTCAAATTATCTACCACCACAAAAAAATTTGGAATTTTTTGAATTTTTCTAGTATTTGTTTTGAATTTTTTGCTGAGAGGGAGCAGATGAGCCTGGGCACCGTTTTGAGTTTTCCTAGTATGTAGTACTACCTTCGTTTCAGTGTATAAGTCCTACGCGCATACCTAGGTTGTCAATTTGATCACCCTAATATAAATTATATAACATAAAAATTATATCGTTTGAAAATAGAACATCTGAAGTTTATATTGATATATTTTTTGTAATATCTGACTTGTATTTGGTTAATCAAATTAACGACCTAGGGATACGCGCATGCCCTGTAAACTGAGAGAGGGAGAGAGTAGTACACAGAAGGTCAACAGATGCAAAGATGTGATTAAGCGAGAGAAATGCTAGCACGGTACTACCTCTGTCCTGATTTATTGGTTCTCTTTGTATTGTATGTCAAATACTTCTACATTACCCCGTCAATTACTTCTACAACACGAACGGATCTAGACACGATACATGGTACCTATTACTTAGCACCAATTTAACACAAAATCTAAGCGATATAATTTGTGCCGCACAACTTTCCCAAATCATTGAGCTTGTCATCTTCCCATGAATTGAAGCAGATAGGCAGAGGAGAATAATTGTAGAGTGAACTACCTGTGATTAGCTTGTTGATCAAATCGTTGTGTCTGTTGCGATCCACGTCTTCTTTTATTTGAGAGATGTAGCCCATATCACTTAGTCCATTACGTCTATGACATGAACTAGTCCAAGCATGATACGTAGGTTCTTTCTACTTAAGACCACTTTACCACGACAGCAAAATTGATTGACATGTTGGGTTGTCACTATCGGTTCGGTCGACATTACAAATAGTTTCATCTTTTTAATTTTAGTATGATGTAGTATTTTGTTTACCTAGTGCAAGAAGTTATTGTGATTTGTTCTCATAGTTAAAAAAATATATGAAGTCTTGTGTGGATCTCAATGTTATATTGATGAATTTTGGTACTGATTGAGACTTAACTAATTACCAGACACCTGAGAATTAGCAAATTCACTACATAAATCTGCTACATGAATTGTCAGACACCTCAGAATTAGCAAATACGTTCTTTAAATCCTCTACGTGATGGGTGGCATCACTATTCTATGGTGGAAAATTCCATTTTATCTTTCATTCGAAATCATTTCAGACGCAAGCATGGTGACGGAGGGGACCTTGAAGGCAAGGTATGGCCACCGACAAGCATCTTCCGGATATAGTAACAATGGAAGTCATGGCTATGCGAGTTCTCGTCTTTACAAATTGAAGGGGATTCCACTCGATTGATGAATAGGATTCTCTAGAAGGGAAATCACAATGACGGGATGCGGCGGCGACTGCCTGTGTGGAGTGTACCGATTTGGCGACAATGATCAGGGAGGTTATGTTCTTGCACTGTCATTGTGAAGCTAGGTGGCTCCTGAGCTAGCTAGTTTTCCTTTTCAAATAAAAAATCTTGTAACTGAGTAAATAAACATTGCCTAGTATTGATAAGATCATGAACGATGTAATTGGCGTTTAAATTAATAAAGCTAGCTCATGATGTAATTGGCCGCCGCCAAAGGATATTCTATTTTGAATCGCGCTCAACCTATTCCAAATCGTAGCTATCAGTTAGCGGTCATGGCTTCCGTGGCTAAAAGCGTGGGCAAACTGATTGCCCCTGTCCATGAGAAGCGATTAATCAACATCACGCATCACCGTCTGAGTCTCTCATGGTGCTCTTGGGTGTAGGATGTGTGTGCGAGCGTTCATAGGGATGAATATATGTGTGTATGTATGAATGTGTTTGTAGATTAAAACGTCTAGAATTTGAATCTTGATGGGCTGGGGATACCACTGCCGTGTTAACCATCCAACCACATGTTGATTCACAACTTTTTTTTTGGCCAGTTATAAAAAATTAAAACTAGCTCCATACGTGGGAGTTGCCAATTTAAATAATTGAAACATGACAGGGCCATGTGCAATTATTTACTGCGATGATGATGCAAGTGTAGCACATAAATGGTCAGGCAGGTCAAGCCAGGGGAGGCGGTCAAGGGCCCTGGTAATGGTTTTCTCCCCAGATAGCACTTCCCTAAACTGCTCTATCCTACTGCCAGTCGCCTTCGGAGAAAATTCATGACCATTGCACGCAACGATCTGCAGTGATCGAAATTGTTTGGCTTGTTAACTCCTGAGGTTTAATGTGTCGTGCTACTGGCAGACTATAATTATCTCTTGTCTGCGGAAGTGTCCACCTAAGATATACCATGTGATACAACAAAGAGCAAATGATAGAAGATTAGGATGGGCCAGGAGTAGCTGTCATGAGATTCGCCAAGGGAGAATTTGGAGAAGAAGAATGGCGGTGGGTATTACTTTTGTAGTACTTTGTATGCACAAGTGGAAAATATGGAGATGTTGAACTTTCAAGGCCTGTATATTTGTCATCTGGTAAATGGAGGGGGTTAGTTGAGATGTTGGGATCTACATATGGAGAAAGCCTTCTCAATCCATTTTCTTCTGTTTGGATAGCGAATATTAGCGATGGATTTGTACAAAGCAAGGCCTCTATTTTTTATAGCTACATCGATCACGTCAGTTTTCAATATCCTTGTAAAATGGGTGGAGGGAGCCATGCCGCTCTTTCAGTGTGGATTTGAGCGTTCGTGGGCCGGGGTGGCCACTATAGAGGCTTGCAGTCTATCAGGCGTCAAATACATGCGTGGTGTGTGCATGATAAGCTTACCTGGCTAAGATCGAAGCATGGGCTTGTAGTTGCTCTCGCTTACTCGTTTATCACTACTATATTAACACCATATTTTTCTTCGATCCAATCTTGGTCAGTACTCAGCAGTCAGCACAGTATAGTACTACATCAGAGAGATCTAGTGGACAGTTTTCGTAGTATGGAGACAATATAGAGGCGCCCACCTGAATCCATGTATGCTTGCAAGTGGTGTTTATACTTGTACTACCTGAGCAACCAAGATTGATCGATCCGTTGACGACGAAGCAGGCACTCAACGTACGCGTAGCAGATCGACGGCTGGTGGTATTTAACTACACTAGCTAGTGCTGTTGTCAACTTGGTGCCGGATCAAATCCAAGTCCGCTCTATATGCAACCCTTGTTATATGGTGGAGAGATCGAGTCACCGACACATGTGCGCATCGATAGATCGTTATTTTCTACTGCCGCCACGGCCACTTGCTCGATCGCTGACAGCAATATACAACCATCTTCAAACTGATTGCCGGTACGGCCGGGGCGATGTGAGCGCTGCCGGCCGGCGGGTGTGACGCGCGGACACGGTACGAATCGCGTCGTTTTCGCGCGTGCCGTGGTGGATGGATCGATCGGGGCAGGTGTACTTTGGTGGAGAGAGGGTGTATATATCCGCGCCGGCAAATGTACCGTCGAGGCCTGTGGGTTTGAGAAGGTACGTACACACAGAACCTCTTCTTGTGGACATGTTATTTTCATTGATTGTTCAATAATTAGTTTGTCGATGCATGCATACACGAAGACGTAAGTCCACATGAGGAGAGGAGGTCTTAATTTGCCGAATGGTTAGTAGTGCAAGGAACCTGAACGTAGAGTAGGCCATGGGTTGTCAGTTGGTGCGCACGTACCCCGCCCCATGCGCCAAATCAAGCCGATTCGTCGTATACGCTCGTGTTCGCCTCATCATCGGCAAAATCGGTCAGATTGTTAAGATTGATAGGCAGGCTAACAAGGCGGCACATGAGATAGCAAAATTTAGTTTTGATACCATGTCCGATGGTATTATGTGTAATTCTGTTCCGCCCTGCGTGACTAATTATGTAATGAACGATTGTAAGACTATTGTTATGTGATCAATATATGGGTGAAGTTTTTCTAAAAAAAAAGAATACATTTGTGCACACGTACGACAGTAACTACACTGCACTGTGCAGGAAGACGTAGGGTCGTCCGGCGCGTCACGTTCCGGTGCCCGCTCGCCTGGCGACAGCAGCCGGGCACCGAGCGGTCAGGACCAGGGCCGGAGCACTCACCCGGACGCGGCCACGGCTGGCTGTCGTTGCTCCAGCAGCTGCATTTGCGTACTCGTCGTCTCGCCATCCATCACCAGGTGGTGGACGTACGTACTAGTGCAAGCACCAGCACGGAGTGTTGGTGCCGGCCGGCGGATTTCGAGCTCGGCATCACGTCTAGCCAGGAAGGCTGCTAGCTACGTCTACGTGCTCCCACGTCGATGCTGACGGTGACTGTACATTCCGCGGCCACGAGATGAGGCCAAGGGAGAAGGGAAGATTCCTCCCAGTGTGTGACCGTGCACTGTAGGCTGTAGCAGCAGGCATGACACGAGCAGATGCAGGTCGCCTTCCATTGCTATTTCTCGGCAGTGCTAGCAGCCCTGCCCTTGCTTGGAAACCGGAACAATGGGCTGCACCGGTGAGGCCCGCCGATCACCAAAATACGTATGTATCCTGCACGCAGACAGCCGTGCGTGCGTGACGGACATATAGGTGGACAAAGAAGCATCACACACTCCTCACAGGGCCACACCGCCCCGGAAAGCTCCAAGCTTCCGCCGGCTGTGAAAAAAGACTGAGCTGGTGCTGCATGCATGTTCCAGATCTAGGTCAGTTCATGTCGTCCTCTCGCCATCTGATGCGGCCGCTGGTATGTGTGATTTGCTAGTCCTTGTGATACACGCGCGCGCTCTCCTGTTGTAGTTTGTAGATATAGCGGTTGTTTTCCTTTTCTACGTAGATGTAGCATGCGGGATTCTGTAGGTGTAGATGTAGCATGCGGGATTCTGTGGCGGATTTCTGTAGATGTTGCTGTAGGTGCTGGATTTTCTGTAGATGTAGTGTGTGGGATTTCTATAGATGTTCTGCTCATGTTCCTGTGGGTGAGGTTTGTATAGATGCCTAGTTCTTTCCTGCTCATGTTCTGATGCTCCTGTGTGTATTCCTGTTCATGTACTAAGCAAATTTCGCCTCCTGATTTGTTCTTGCGGGATGCAGGTTTTTAATTCCCCTTGTACCATGTTTGCCTACTTCTCGCAGGGATGAATTTTGAGTTTAATTTCAGTGTAATTTTGTCTCAGCCTTTGATTGTCATTTACTCAGTTGTTGTGATTGGATTTGCAGTGTTATTTTACACTGTAATTCATCTCAGACTTACAGTGTAATTTTGTCCCAGACTTGCAGTGTAATCTCAGTACTGCAGTGTAACTTGTCCCAGTCCTCCAGTGTAATTTCTTTCAGATTTTGCAGTGTAATTAACCTGATTTTTGGAGTGTAATTTGTGCTAGTCTTTCAGTTTAATTTGTCCCAGATTTACAGTGTAATTTGTCCCAGATTTACAGTGTATATTGAGTGGATATTACAGTGTTATTTGGTTGTAATTCCAGTGTAGACTTACAGTGTAATTTTATCTCAGTATTGCAGTGTAATTTATCCCAGATTTATAGTGTAATTTCTACCAGATTTACAATTTAATTAACCTTTTCAGTGTGGTATTGAGTGAATTATTCAATGTTATTTGATTGTGATTGCAGTGTAGTTCATCCCAGCATTACAGACTTTTAATTGTAATTCACCCATTAATTCCAGTGGATTTATAGCGTAATTTGGATGTAGTTTCAGTGTAATTTACCCCAACATTACATTGTAGTTTACCCAATAATTCTAGTGTGGGCTGTTATTGGATTTTGAGTGGTTTTGTCAGTGTATTTTAGCCCGTCTTGCACACTGTTTGCACATTAATTTTGTCTATTTTTAATGTAATTAAGTCCAGTTTGCTTAGTAATACCATTGGTTCCTATGTATTATTTAGCTAGTATTCCATGTTCTTTGCTTGGTTCAGTATTGTAGGGCGGTTTGATTTAGCTCACTTTAATCTTGGCCATTTTTGTACTTATTTTGTATGGTTCAAGTTTTGTAATTGTATATAGTGCTTTTTACCTTTGTATTGGATGGCTTTCTCCGTTGTTTAACTTGTTTTTTATTTTTGTCCTCCTTTTAATGTTTTGTTTGTAGGTTTTAATGGGTAGGCTACGGAAAGTGTCTCATCAGATGTTCCATTAGTATCATCTTTAGAGAGTGCAGATTCTGTGGGTGAAGCTTTTGTGCCTAATGATTTTGCAGAAGATGATTCTTATCCTATATCTCCGGTAGTTACTTATTTCTGTCCAGAACAAGCTTCTCACTTTATTTTCTCCATCAAGCTCAAGCGAGTAGCAAAAGCCAGGATTTTCTGTTTGCTTCTTGTTGAATATTTTCACTACTTCCATCATGTCAGAGTTTGTGATGTCTTTGTTTACTGTTGCTGCATAGTTACACATATGTTTCTTTGTGTAGGGAAGATGAGCCATTCCTCCTCTCAAGTAAGCTAGGACAGCAACAATCCTTCTTGTCTCCACGTTTGTATGCTTCAAAACCCTTATGAAGCACTTCTCTTCATCTGACATGTACTTATGTGACCCGAAGAATCTATTGTTTGGTGTTAACTCATGGTTGTGTTCTAGTTGTTATCTTGTAATTTCCCATATTCCTCCTTTCTCAGATATGACCATCGCGACTTTACAATCCGTTTTAGCAATGACTGTAGTTTTTCTCATGGGCACTATGCATTCCTTGTCTATTTCCTTTGTCTTGCCCACTTGTTGCACTTCATAGTGATCCTTGTCACCTCATTGTTCCTCTTTTTTGCTTGTTGTTCTTGAGATAGCCACTGTAGCCACTGAAAATCCTGCCACTTTCGAGTAGAAATTGAAGTATTCCTAGGCTTCTTCCTTTGTTTTGAACTACATGCCCAAATGTGGCTTGAAATTACTACTAGTGTTCAGCAGATTGCCTTTTGATGCAGCGTCTTGTTCATTTTGCAGGAATCTTTCAATGTCTTCTTCATTGAGAAATTCATCATCTCCTTGTTCAAGTGAGTCTTCTGGTTCTTTTCTTTATCCTTCTCCATTCCTTTGACATGTGCTTGAGTTCGTGTTAGCTACTGCTCTACTGGGATCAACATCTTCAGGCACCTGCAACTTTTAGGGATTTCTTTTAGTTATTTTCTTTTGAAATGTTATGAGTTTCTCTTATGTTCATCGTTTGTATTTCTGAATCGTGGTGTGTAGGTGTTGCAGATTCATGTTATAGAACATGTTTGTATCCCAGTGATTAGATTCTCCTCCCCCATCTTCGCTTGCTTCCACTTCATGATGCAAGTTTGCCTCCAATGTCTGCAAAAGTAAGTTTCCAATAATTGTTAGTGTGTTTTTCTTGGGCATTTTCTTGCAATAGTTATTCAGCTCTTGTTTTTTGCTTACATTGTCATCTTGTTGTGATGAAACTGTCATCTGGTTTGCTCACTTGAATGTTCGTAGATCCATCTCTTGAATGTACCTACAATATTCATCACAAGTTTAATTTTAGACATCCCCTGAATGTCCGTGGTATTTTTTGATTTTTGTCGCTTTACCTTGTATATAATGTCGGAATGAAGGAGCGCAGTGAAAGAAAATGTTTCCTGCATCATAATTTTGTTAGCCTTTTACCCTTTTATGTATTTTTAAACATCTTCCCAATGTTTTAGCAACTGTATCTCACATTTAGTATGAGTTCTTCCTGTGATAATCTTAGTAGATCATCTTCAGTCACCACCCTCATCATGCTCCTCTCTTGACACAATTGGAAAGTAGAATATCAATGTTAACATAATCATGAGCAGCAAAGCGTTTTACTAACAGATGCAAGTATTTTGTAATGTCTACATGCTTGAATGTTCTCTAGATTGTGTTTGTGCCTATGCTCTCTGCTTTCTATGTTCTTTCTATGCTTGAATGTTTTCTAAGGCTTTTACACTTCAAATTACTAGGTACTTTATTACCTGAGTTTTCTTCTAGTTTATTTTCACTGTGGATTTTACTGGGTTCTTACAGTGTAAAACCCCTAGATTTTTGCACTGGAATTTCTAGGGGTTTATAGTGGAAATTTCTAGGTAGCTACAGTATAATTTTCCCCTGGCATTTACGATGTAAGTTATACTGTAAATTAATTTGTAAATACCTACAATTTAATTTACACTGCAATTTACACTGTAAGTAGTACCTACAGTGTAAATTACACTCGAATTTTTACAAGGTACTTAGAGTGTAACCTATATCATTCCTGTGTAACTTAGTTACACTGGAGTTTATTTTGTAGATTCTAGGTGTGTACGGTGTAATTAAACTGGAATTTACCGTGTACTTACAATGTAAAGCTAGGAAATTGCGTGTAAAGTTTGGCTGCTGCTGGTGGCAAGCAACCACGGATAGATAGTCCTTTTTGTATTACAAACCAGGTTACTAGGTAATTGCATCATTTGTCTCATGTTTACACTGGAATCTACACCAGATTTGTCCCATGTTTACACTGGAATTCCAGATTTTACAATTTTTTGTATGTAAATTACTAGGTATGTACAGTGTAGTTAAACCGGAATTTACTGTGTACTTACAATGTAATTACATCATTTGTCTCATGTTTACACTGGAATTTACACCAGATTTCACAAGTTTTTGGGATTTACACTGTTTTTTTTATGATTTACAGTGTAAATTACTAGGTATTTACAGTGTAATTACATCATTTGTCCCATGTTTACACTGGTATTTATGGGGGATTTACACTGGAAATTATGGGGAATTTACACTACAATTTAGTTAGATGGGGATTTGCACTGTAATTTTCTAGGAATTTCACTGGAATTTAATAGGATTTACACTGGAAAATGACTACCACTTGCACTGTAAGCTTCTGAATGTTTTCTGATTTCTTCCCTGTATTTTCTGATGTTAATCCCCATGTATCTTTCCTAGAATTATAGCTGATTGATCTCTCTATTTTGAAGATGAAGAAAATTCCTTCAGATTTTGTTAATGAAAGAGGTGAAGAGAGATGATGGTGAGGAGTTTATGTACGATTGTTGCTGACCTGTTGATTCCCTGATCTCCCATGGCCGCCTTTCCCCTTCCCATGGGCGCCTCCCAGATTTGTTCTAGGCTGTTAGGTGAGATCTGTGTAGTGGTTGACGGGGATTGTCGTGTTTTGTTGTGCCTGGGATCGGAAAAATCGGGTCAGATGTTTACCCTACCCGTTTAGACTACCAGGAGTTCTTTTTTTTTTTTGCTATCTACTGATTTTCCTGCTTGCTCATGTGTAATGTGTTGATTGGTCAGAAAATTTGACTGTTTCCAAATTGGAAAACAGTCAAATGTCAAATAGACAGTCCCTATTACTAAGTAAGATATGGTGGCCTGGCTGATGGATGATAGACAGAAGGTAAGTACTTAGTTTGTTGTGTAATTTCAGCAGCATAGTTTGTTGTGTAATTTCAGTAGCTTAGTTTGTTGTTGTAATTTCAACAGGGGCTACTCAATGCAGTGAATAGAGTATTTCCAAACTGCCACCAGAGATATTGTCTTAGACACTTATATGCAAATTTCCAGAATGCTGGTTTTAGGGGGGAAGATCTAAAGAAATGCATGGATAATGCCAGTTATGCTTACAATGAATATAAGTTTAATATTGCTATGAATGATTTGAGAAATGAGTGTGTGGATGCTTGGAACTGGCTTAATGCAATTCCTAAGAATACATGGGCAAGGCATGCTTTTGACACTAACTGCAAGACAGATTTGATTGTTAACAACCTATCTGAGGTGTTCAACAAGTATATCTTTGATTTTAGAAAAAAGCCTATTAGGGCTATGGTTGATGGTATTAAGGACAAGCAAATGGTGATGTGGCATGAGAAGAGAGAGAGAGGAAAGGCAGCTTTTTGGTGGCGGCGAATCAGAGAGAGGGGGGAGAGCGAGAGTGAGAGTGAGGTCGAGCGAGAGTGAGGCGAGTCCGACCGAGCCCATGTAACCGACCGCACCGGCCTCGTCCTAGTCAGCGCACCGGGCACGCGCCGATTCGGCCAACGTGTCACCTGACATGTGGGCCCGACCTGTCGGATACGCGGTCAATACTCACTTATACGGCTGTCAGTCCATTATGCATCACTTAGGCCCTGAGTTGGTACTGAACTGCGACATGCACGAGTAGTGATACTGATTCGTGAGTCGGTGAGCAAGTGTGGTACCAACGTGCAATTAACTCTCTGGTGCATGATGGACCCATCGACCCGCTGGCTTAGCAAACGATAGGGTTAAATCACATGCACGATCACATACATGCACATGCATGGCCCCATACCCGCGGCGATACGGGTCAAATATTACTCAGCCAGCGCATGGCCTCATGGAAAGCATGCGCAAATCAGTCGATCCACCGTTGGCTCCGTATCGCATGGCCGGTAGGCCAGGCAGCAGGTAGACAGCTTCGTAGGGTGGCGCGCGCGTCGCGTTTGCCATCCTCTTCGTCCGCCCGGCAGGACAACTTTGTAGGGTTTTCACCATTGGGAAGAAGACAAGGTAAGGGTCGGTGCATGCAAAAAACGGCGCTGATTTCATCATGGGTTCGGCTTGGGTCCGCCGGCGCTGATTTCGGCCGAAGCCGGTAAAAAACAGACTCCTGAGAACGCGACTGAGTCATTTTTTCAGCGTCGATGCGAACAAATCATCTGGAAGGCCGTGTTAGGGGTGCCGCTGGAGATGCTCTTACTATATCCGCAGCATGCTGGTCAATGAGCATACTTCGCCTTCCCTGCCAATTAAAGGCACCTGCCACCTGCCGCCATCATCATGCTTGCGCCCCGAATAATTTGGAATGAAAGATACACTAGAATTTTCCACCATAGATCGACGATGCCACCCATCATGTAGCTGAATTAAAGAACATATTTGCTAATTATCAGGTGTTTGATAATTCATGTAGCGGAGTGAAATGATGGATTTGCTAATTCTCAAGTGTTTGATAATTAGTTAAATCTCAATTAGCAACAACAATCATCAATCTAACATTGAGATCCATACGAGACTTCATATATTTTTGAATTATGAGAACAAACACCATAACTTCTGGCACTAGGTACACAAAAATTCTACACCACATTAAACTTATTTTTTCAACAATTTTGTGACGTCGACTGACTTGATTGGGACAACCCCCAACATATCAATCTATTTTGTTGGCGTGGTAAAGTGGTCTTAAGTAGAAGGTAACTACGTATCGTGCTTGGACAAGTTCATGTCTTACAAGTAATTGATCCAGTGATATGGGCTACATCACTCCAGTAAAAGAAGATGTGGATCGCGATGCACACAATGATCAGTTCGAACCCGCCGGTACCCGAAGGGGCGGCAAGGCCTTGGCATTGATTCCCGCGGGTACCGAGGCAATGAGGACGACGATGCGGCCGTCTCGCTGACTCGGTGGGCAGTCGTCCTTCTCTCGCCGCCGTAGCAGTTCCTGGATGCCGCGGCGAATGAAGCCGTGGTCGTCCTCGTCGTCAGGCTCCAGCTCGCCGGCCCTCCGCCTCGCCAAGCCAATCCGGAGGCGACACCGCTCGGGCGTCGCGCTCGCTGCGGTGCCCTCATCATCAACGAGCCCTCACCACCTGCGGCGGCACCGTCGAGGCGCTCCTTGCGGCTCGTTCGGCCGAAGCCCGAGCCGGGCTTGCTCCCCATGAAGCCGGAGCACGCCGACATGGTGGCCCCGTACGACGAGTCCGCCCTCAAATGGGTGAAGGAGGACTACGTCCGCGAGCAGGTGCGCCGCCAGCGACGGGCGTACCTGGAGACCCAGGCCCGTAGCCGCGTTGAGGAGGGCGGTATTATCGTCATCGACAGTGACGACGAGGGCGAGGCCGGGCCGTCAAGCGCCCCACCACATGTCGGTGACCCCGGCCAGGGCTGCAGCAGGGACGCCGCAGGCGAGGCGCGCGACGACAACGACGGCGACTACACCCGCTTCTACAAGCTTCTCGGCATGTAGACGACGGCGACAGCGACGGTGGCGACGGCGATGGCGGCGGCTAGGCTATGTAGTTTGTTTTTAAGTTAGGCGTAGTTCCTGCATGTTTTTACTTTTTGTACAAATTTCCACGAAGTATGGCCGAGTTCCTTAAAAATCGCCGAGTTTGCAAAAAAATGAAACGAATTTCGCCGAACCCGCGGCGACCCTGGGCCTACGAATGGGAGCGAACCGAACCCTAGGGGCCAATCTAGCGCCGGTTCGCCCCCAGGCCGCTCTTTTTCGACGTCCTGGAGGCCGAACGGCTGGAGATGCTTTAACAATGAAAGTATGGTCTCGTCTTCGCAAATTCAACGGGAGTCCACTTGATTGGGGCTGAATGTGATTCTTTGGGAGTTATCATGTTTTGCACTGGGAATTCACAATGACGGTATGCAGCGGAGGCCATCTTTTGTGGAGTGTGCCGACATGGCAACAATGATCGCGAAGGTTAAGTTCTTGCACTATCTTGTCATCGTGAAGCTAAGTCACTCATGAGCTAGCTAGTATTTTCTTTTCAAAATAAGAATTCTTGTAACTGGGTGAATGAACCTCCCGATTACCTAGTTGATAAGATCATGAACAATGTGATTATGGTTTAAATTAATAATGATGATTGGTGATGGAGGCCTCGCTGTTGATCTATGGTGGAAGATTCCAGCGTATCTTTCATTCGAAATCATTTGGACGCAAGCATGGTGATGGAGGGAGGGACATCAAATGGGTAGTAAGGGCGAAGTATATGGCCGCCGACCAGCATGCTGCGGTTATAGTAACAGGGGTAGTAAGGGCAATGTGGGAAGGTCTTCCCACATTGGCGGCTAATGAGACATATAAAACCAGCTATGCTACCCGCATCGCCAGCGGCATCGCCCTCTCAAAGTCATCCAGCCCGCACGATGTGCACTGCTGTCCATTAAAACTGTACCTTCTATCTCCCTGGTGAAAATCTGGTCGTTCGTTTTTCTGTACACTGTCTGCTCGTGCTAGAGCGGTTGACTACTGGGCCAGCCTTGCGCGTGGGTCCGTCTCGCAGTGGCACCGTGTATGCGTGTCTGCGTCCGGGTGAAAAGAAACAGCGGTGCTCGTGGTCTGCCAGGGCATCCATCGTGGCTTGTGGTAGACGTGTGGTGGGTCACACGCACGATCGAAGCAGTAAAAAAACTAGCTATACCAATCCCCTTCCGTCCTCGAGCCCCGCACATCTCCACCTCCTCCTCGTCATCTCGATCTCCAGCGCGTGGTCACCGCCGCCGCTCCTGCCTCATCTCCGCTTCCCGATTCAGACACCCAGCCCTCCATGCCGGCGCAGGATGATAGAGAAGGAGAGGGTGACCTTGATGGCCAGACAAGGGAGGACAAGGGTTGGTGGGATGGGATGGATCTGTTCGGGAAGGTGAGAGGACAGAGACAAAGGGGGAGCACGAGGTGCTCAAGGTGGAGCAGCAGAGGACGGCGTGGAGGCGCTGTGGTGTGGCGTACGACGTCAAGGGGGAGGTGTGCAGGGGAGTTCCGCGGCGGCGGCACCATGGATACGGCGTCAAGGGAGAGGTGTGCAGGGGGGTTCCGCGGCGGCGCCGCCATGGATCCACATCCTGGTCGTGACCTTTGCGCCCCACGCATGCTGGCCGGCCCACATCGCCCCTGGATGGCATGGAGGACGTCCATGACACCGCCGACGTGCCGCTCTTGGATGCCGAGGCGCTGCCCCAAAGACATCGACGCCGCCGCCGAGGCGCTGCCCAGGGCCGGCCATGAAGCCGCTGATGTGTGAGCCAATACAAGTTAGGGACGACCTCGTCACCCTTCAGGTGAGTTTGGCCCCCTTTCCTTCAATCTGTTTGAAACTGCTGTGTGCTTGGGTGCTGTTCCTAGGACATTGACATGTTTTGGACCTTTGATGATAGTTGTTGGTGTAGATTTTGGCTATTTATAGTGCCTCTGCCGTGGCTACGTCTGTGTGTAGTTTTAAAATGGACCGCTGCATGTGTTGTTAGTTTGCTCTGTTATGCATTTCCGGTAATTCCATCCATACACTAATCATTCTGAAGTTTCAAACGTTTTGCCCAAAACAGAAGACTGCGAGTTCGAGTGCCCAATGGACACGGAATGAACACAGCCTTACATACCATCTCGCTGGAGTTTTGGAAACCAAATGCTCCAGATAAAGGAACATAAAAAATATAGCAAGCATAAAAATGATCTGACCTGTTAAACATTTGATGCTATGTCCACTGTCCATGGATCAGAGAGCACACAAATAAGTTTACAAAATTTGGTTGCTCATTACTTATGAAGACAATGG
This sequence comes from Triticum dicoccoides, assembly GCF_002162155.2. NCBI lineage: Eukaryota > Viridiplantae > Streptophyta > Magnoliopsida > Poales > Poaceae > Triticum > Triticum dicoccoides. The sequence goes on from NC_041387.1 coordinate 637,283,653, forward strand.
TGTTTATCTTCCATATCTCTGTATTCATTCCTTGCTACAAAGTCAACCCTATCTCCCTGCACCCTCCAAATCTTCTGCTTCAGGGATGCCATCTATATAGGTATAAATTTTCTTTGCTTCTATATATGTGTGCCTGCAGCTGGTTTACATGTATTATCTTATGAGCTGGACGTCCTTCCATTCGCTGATTGCATGTCAGGTCACAGGAATTAGGGGGCTTAGGAACTCACATGAACGAGGTATCAAACCCTCTCAAAGATTCTCATGTATGCTATTCATTTCTGCAGTCTGTTATTTTATTTCTTTCAATGCTTCTGCAACCAGGTGTATCTAAAGCATGATTTTAGTACAAAATTTTATCGGTCGGAGATTACTTCAAGGATTTGTGGAAATTAGAGTGTGGGGATCTCAAAGAATTTTTCGCAAGAAAAACCCAATATTGGCATGGTCGAGATACTATAGACACTAGTAGAAAAGGGGCCAATGGTCCAGGCCGGTCCAGCCCATTAGTCCCGGTTCAATCCAGAACCGGGACCAATGGAGGCATTGGACCCGGTCCGTGAGCCCCAGGGGCCGGCCGGGCCACGTGGGCCATTGGTCTCGGTTCGTCTGGACCTATTGGTCCCGGTTGGTGGGACGAACCGGAACCAATGGCCCTCGCTCCTGGCCCACCACCATTGGTCCCGGTTGGTGGCCTGAACCGGGACCAAAGGACGACCATTAGTCCCGGTCCATTCCACCAACCGGGGCTACAGGGTTGGTCCTTGTTGCGGCCAAAGTTTAGTCCCACCTCGCTAACCGAAGGGGAATCAGACCGGTTTATAAGCCCCTCCCTCTGTGCCTTATTGGGCTCCTCTGAAAATGAAAATAGATGCCCTTATATAGGGAATTTAGGCTAAATTCATACGAATTTCTCTTAAAATTTGTTATGAATTTAATTTGAATTTCCTCTATAAGCGCATCTATGCTCATTTCTTAGTAGCTTTTTATATAGTTTTCTTTCTTTTCTCCTATATTTATTTTTTTCTTTTTATTTCTGAGTTGTAATAAGTCATTAAAAATAAGCATATATGCTCATTTTTTAGTAAAGTTAATCATAACTATTTTTTCTTCTATTTATTTTTGAATTGTAATAAGTCATTAAAAATAAGCATCTATGCTCATATTTTAGTAAAGTTAATCACAATTATTTTTTCTTCTTTTTATTTCTGAGTTGTAATAAGTCATTAAAAATAAGCATCTATGCTCCTTTTTTAGTACAGTTAATCAAAACTATTTTTTACTTCAATTCATTTCTGAGTAGTTTTCTATATAGTTTTTTTCTTTTC
>NC_041387.1:637285237-637286447 GCF_002162155.2 Triticum dicoccoides
ATAGTTTTTTTTCTTTTCTGCTATATTTATTTTTTTTCTTTTTATTTCTAAGTTGTAATAAGTCATTAAAAATAAGCATCTATGCTCATTTTTTAGTACAGTTAATCACAACTATTTTTTCTTCTATTTATTTTTCAATTGTAATAAGTCATTAAAAATAAGCATCTATGCTCATATTTTAGTAAAGTTAATCACAACTATTTTTTCTTCTTTTTATTTCTGAGTTGTAATAAGTCATTAAAAATAAGCATCTATGCTCCTTTTTTAGTACAGTTAATCATAACTATTTTTTTGCTTCAATTCATTTCTGAGTAGTTTTCTATATAGTTTTTTTTTCTTTTCTGCTATATTAATTTTTTTCTTTTTATTTCTTAGTTGTAATAAGTCATTAAAAATAAAAAAGAGGCGCAATGCTTGTTAATTTGCTTCAAGCCTTTCGAAATAGTGTCAACTGCACTGCACATAGCTCTGTGCAGTCTACCGTATTCCTCAAGGCTTGAAGCTAACCAACGTGCAGGAGCATTGAGCCTCTTCGTCATCGTCTCTGCACTCAGGGCTTATAAACAGCTGCGAGTGCCTCTCGCTTAGCGAGGTGGGACTAAAAAGATAGCTGCAGGAAGAATCAAAATAAAATAAATAAAAAAATGCCACCTAAAGGGCTACCACAGCCTGAATACGACTAGAAACCCAACAATTGGCCAGGATTCAGGCCAGCAATAGGCCCAATAGGCCCACAGACACATATAGTGCGTTTAGGCCCGTAAGCCTGCATTTGAGAGGAGCTCGAGAGGGCAGCGGGACTGGGGCTTATAAACCACTCTCGAGCTCCCTCAGCTAGCGAGGTGGGACTAAACTTTCGTGCCGCGACGTGGGCAGCACATGGCCTTTAGTCCCGGTTGGTGGCACCAACCGGAACTAAAGGGTGCATTGGCACCGGTTCGTGGCACCAACTGGTACCAATGCCCCCCCTTTGGTCCCGGTTGGTGGCACCAACCAGGACTAAAGGGGGGCATTGGTCCCGGTTTGTTCCACGAACCGGGACCAAAGGCTTTGCTATATATACAACACTTAGCGCGACTTCGATCTCTCCTTCTCCACTCCCGTCGCCGCGTGTCTCCCTGCCGCCACCTCGCCGTAGCCGCCCCACCCCGACACCGTCACCGCCACGCCCCGCCACGCCCCAACGCCGGCGCCGCCCCGCACCGCCCCG
>NC_041387.1:637287150-637317859 GCF_002162155.2 Triticum dicoccoides
CGCCGCGTCGCCGCCCCGCTCCGCACCTCGCCGTCGCCTTCGCCGTCGCCGTCGCGGCCGTACGTGAGCACCTCGCCATCGCCTTCGCCGGCCACCGTCATTTTTTTGTTAGATTAATTAGATTTTTTTGTTAGGTTAGGTGTGTAGAAATTTAGATATGTAGTTCATAGATTTTTTTGTTAGATTAGATTTTTTTGTTAGATTAGTTAGATTTTTTTGTTAGATTAATTAGATTTTTTTTGTTAGGTTAGATGTGTAGTAATTTAGATATATGTAGTTCATAGATTTTTTTGTTAGATTAGATTTTTTTGTTAGATAGATGTGTAGTAATTAATTTGTTTATATTATGTTAGATTAATTAGATTTTTTTAGTATTTAGAAAAAGGAAAAAAAATAAGAAGTAGTTTATATATAGTTGATCTAGCTAGTTGATTTAATAAACTAATTTATTTTATTATATATAGAAGTAGTTTGTTTTTAGTAAGTACTACTTATTTATTTATAGTAAGTGCTTAGTATTGAACTAGATAGTTGATTTAATTAATAAAACAACTTCTATTTAACTATATATAGAAGTAGTTCCCGCATCGACGTCGGCGATGCCTATCCCGCATCCTCGTCGTCGTCGACTCGGCGGTGGAGGCCTGCTTGGTCAGGGCCATGTTCGGGACTGGGCTCCGCCGGGCTGGTATTGGGAGGTGCTACCTTCAGGGGGACGTAGGTTGGTGAGGAGGCAGCCCGTTGTTGACCCGATCCTTGTTTGGTGGCGGTCGCGTGGGCTAGTGACGGTGGTGAGGCATCCGGATACCGCGGAGGTGGTACGTCACCGTGTCAGCGAGGAGGACGAGCACGCCCGTCGCTACATGGTTGCATTGGAGGGCAGGTTCGACAATACCTGGCAGGTTCTTCAGGGATCTCACTGGAGTTATGATCCTGTGATGGTTCCTTATCTTTGGGTGTCCACCGCCCGCGTCGATACCCGTCGGGCGCTACGGTTCTAGTTGTATTAGTGATAATATTCGACGATGTACGGACACCAAGAGATGATGTACTTTTGCTTATAATTATTGAATGCATTCTAATTTGAATATTATACTTTATTTTATGATTTGGTTTTGCTTAGTTTATGATTTGGTTTTGCTTATTGAATGCTCATATTGGATAAGTTCTCCTTCATTCCCGTGTGCTAGACAATTTGATATAATAATGTATTCGGGAATGAAAGGAGGAGCTAAGTACATCGATCATCGATAGTCAACCCGTGATTAATAATAATGATCTAGTTTAATATTTGAATTATGAACATAGGCCGGAAATGTCGTACTCATCGGACGACGAAAACCGCCCGGGGGAGTGCGACTGGTGCCACGACGACCGAGGTATCTGCGACAGGTTCATTCTACTGGACGAAGATTGTCGCTTCAGCATTAAGCTCGAGGAGACCTTCGATGTTCATACGGTACGCAACCGACGATAATAGTTTTTTTTCGTAATTACTCATGACTTCAACTATTTTAATCATGACAATATTTTTCATCTTTTCCAATTCGACTAGCTTATCCCATGCTTTGCAAGACGCCATGTCTTGGAGAGGATGGGTTTTGAACACCATGAAAGTTTCGAAACCAAAAAAATTATCCTAAGTACCCATCATGGTGTGGATTTTCAAGTAAAGATGTTCAATGCTCAGAGTGTAACCCATTTTGGTTGCAAAAATTGGGAAGCACTTTGCAAGATGTATGGTTTTGATGAGTGTATGCTTGTTACCATGGATCTTGGTGATCCTACAATCGAGCAAGAGAGACCTACGATTTACGTCCTTGTGGATACACCTCCAATTCTTCCCCCATGTGAGCTTAACATAGTTATTAAGTAATTTATATTGTTTATTTCAAAATAGTTGACAACTTATTCTCCATTGACAGCTTATTTTCATTCTTCAAAGAATGTGCGGAAGATGGTAGACAGAACCTACTACACCGAAGGCTCCGAACTAACTTATCAGGAGAAAAATCATCTGGTCGCATTTTGTACTAATCTTGAGAATTACAATGTCTACAATCGAATTCCTCAACATTATGGTCAATACGTGCCACTAGTGCACGTGTTGAACTACGGTAACTACCATGGAGATACCCTGGTAAGATGTTTTACTATTACGACATCCGTGCATCTTTTTACACACTTCTAAAACTAGTACATCATATCATTGCTAACTACGAAGTTATTACTATGCTTTTCAACAAATAATCCCGAATGATTGTGTGCCTCATCTGATGTATACACACGGTAGCCTTCATGTTTTGAACATACAAGCAGGTCGTCCTACGAATCTCAACTGTCCATACCGGGTTTCTAAAAGAAGTGGAGACATGACAATCAAAGAATGGAAAAAATGTATGGACAGTCGAAAGGAGCTTCTTGGAAGCAACATTCAGCGAAGGGCAAAAATTGGAGACAGGATGATCGCCATTCTTCGTAATGGAGAGTCAGGGTCTATATTGTTTTATGCTATTTTACCTTAAGGGTGTTTAGGTCCTACCTGATACTGATGATCATGTGTTAAGAACAATTATGTAGGGTTGGGTTCGATGACTATGATGATGATGATCGTATGACTTATTATTAATAATGAGTAGAAGTTGTATGATGATGCATTATTAGTAGGACGAGTACTTGTTATTATATATGCTGATGTATGCGTGCATGCATGAGTTATTATATCAGCGGGTAAAATGAACATATATAGCAGTAGTGTTGGTAAACCAAGGACGAAGATATAAGAGAGGACACTTCTCTCTATTAGCTAGCTAATATAACAACCGAAAAATAACCCCCAAAACCCCTAAAGCAGCCACTTTCCAAAAAAAAACATAGACTTTTGGTCCCGGTTGGTTCCACCAACCGGGACCAAAGGCCCCCTGACTGGGCTCGGCGCACAGAGCCACGTGGAGGCACATTAGTCCCGGTTCTTTCTTGTTTGAACCGGGACTAATGGGTGGAGGTATTAGTAACGGCCCATTAGTCCCGGTTCATGAACCGGGACTAAAGGCCCTTACGAACCGGGACTATTAGGTGTTTTTCTACTAGTGAGAGGAGATCAGTAGGCTGAAAGCAAGAGCAACCTGACAACATCATTTTCCATAGAATATTGATAATCATCTTCAACTATCGCTTTAGGCTGCAGTTTGGTTGTTGACCAATTTTTTTTGCGAGCCCAGCTCAGCTTGTGTCCTCCCATGAATTTTCTGCCCATACATGTTGAGCTCTCCCGTTAATCCCCTCTCTCTTTCTTCAACTCAAGTCAGCTCTTTCCTCTCTCTAATTACTTCTCCTGCAGTTGAATCAGGTCCGTCAGCGTAAGTGGCGCAGGGTGTTGTAGTTTGGCTTTTAGTTTTTTCTTTGCAATGGATTATGAGTTGATATGAAATCCCATGGCATATTTGAAAGCATTAGTCTGATTACTACTTAGGCTACAGTAAAGAGGTTCATGTGTAATATACAGCCTGAGCATGAAGTGATATACTCTTTCCTTCTTTCAGGTCATTTTGGAGCTGTAATCAAAGATTTGGTAGCAGATCATATCAAGGCTGATGTAATGTGCATCCAAGATCAATATTTTGTCTTGCTTTCGTTGAATGTAATACCACTGTCTTCATACCGTTTTTAAGAATCTTTTGCGTGGGATTTTATACATTTTCCTATTGCTTTTTATGGAGATGTAGTTTGGAATTTAGTTTTGTATGGGATTGTGAGTTGATATGAAGTCCTATGACATGTTTCAAAGAATTAGTTCTACATACAGTATAGTGAAAGTTCATGTGTAATGTAGAGTCTGAGCATGAACCGATGTTTGCAATAGGGAAGTTTGTTGGCCGCATCTCATGGTTCTTTGCTTTTTTACGTTCCATATTTCTCATGGTTCTTTGCTTTTTTACGTTCCATATTTTTCTCTTTTCTCATAAGAGATCATATTGAATTTGTCTTTGGAGTAAATTTCTTATAATACATACATGTAGTTCTGTTTTATCATTTGGAAACTTTTGCTCCTAAACAGGTTATTTGGGTGCCTGACTTTAGCAGCGAGAAGTTCTGGAGATGACTGATTGGGCAATGCTCCACATCTGCTTCACATGCAGTTCTATTTTAACATTTATGGAATGTTTTGCTCCTAAACAGGTTATTTCTCATGCCTCACATTTTAGTCACAGGTCAAGTGGAAGGTCCACTGATTTATTTCATTAGAACTTTTATTGTTTTACATTTTTTAGGATGAAAATTTCATGTACTCATCTTTCTCAGATTTATGAAAGAGTTAGTGTTCAAATATATGAAAGTGGAGTATGTAAGAATATCTCTTGTCTCTCCCTTGACACTTTGAGCCAACAAAACCAAACATTTCACCCTATCTTACCATGTACTAACTTAACTCTATCGACGACTATTCAAATCACGTGTTTGGCTATCTATGATATCAAACATTTGTGTTCTTTCAAATATCACATGCATTCCAAATTCTTATAAATTACGCAACTAGCTAATGGTTGGAACTTTAATACTCGGCTTTATTTATAGGTAGCACAACCTCATGTTAATTGCCATTTTATTGCTACAGATATGGTGTTGGTCTGATTGTGTATGTGATGATTATATCCATGTGTATGTATGTGGTCTTCAAAGTTGTTGAAAGATTTAAAGCGTAAGCGAGCTTGTCAAATTCCTTCTGTGCATCATATATTCTTGTCTTCTTCCTATGCTTTAGAGGTTTATAGTAAGAAGATACGAGTTACAGTCTTTCCTTTTCAGTATATCTGAAGGTATACGAGAGAGATTACTAGCTCACACATATAGTTTGGTTATTAAGTTTCTAAATAAGTTCAGCCTCAGAGCACATATTTTGCATCCATTGAGATATATTCTCTTCAATTCATATAGTATGTTTGCATTTGACTTGGAATTGATTGTACTTTTGTTACAAGATATATCATCAATTTTCCTATATGGACATACTTTTATTAGTTTGCTTCTAACTGCATCTTAATCTGTACTTGGTAGGCTCTACAGGATTCGATGATGGATGTGTGAATGTGATAAATCAGTATATAAATTTCTTCCAACAACAAGACATGCTAATTAGATATAGGAGTATGTTGTTACGTCTCAGCTTTGTTTTCGCCGGATTAATATTTGGCACCTGACATGAGGCTGAGAAATACCATCCTTAATTAATTATAACATACCTTGTGCAGGGCACATAAAATATATTTGATATCTCTTTTTTGTTATATTTTTTTTATCTTTTCTACCTAATTCAGTAGCACCATTTCTTGATGTTATTTCTCTATAGGATTGTTGCTTCCACTGTAGTTGTTCTCACCTGAAATGAATTTGAATTAGGTCTTTAGTATCAAGGTAAACCGAGCACCAAATCTAGGTGATCAATAGATGTTATTGATAATTATCAAATAATAATTATGTGCTCGGTTGTTTGTAGACGACCAGTAAATTTCTCAAAGTGTGGAATTTCCATGTGTTGGATAAAATTGGTAATGGGATTGGGAGGTGGTTGTGGTTGCAAAGAATCATGTGCTCTGTAATAGGATGAAACCTTGCTCTGTTTTTCGATGATGCTATCTGTTGCTTTTGAAAAGCTATCACCTATGATTTTACCTATATAACCGCTGTTGTTGTTGTTCCTCATCGATCTCTTAATATGCATAATGCCACCCTTATCTGTAATTATCTGTTTTTACTACTTTCTTTGTTTCAAACATCAAATACTCACGCAACAACAAATATGCTAAGCAAGGAAGAGGCATGCCCTACCTGGCAGCATCCACCTTCCACTCAAGGGATATAGCAGTATCATTTAGCACAGAAGGAGAAACAGTAATCATGAACAAAGACAGTAACCAGCAGTAAGTACTCATTATTTTGATCTATGACATTTTTCTATCACCACTCTTACAATACTTGGCTTGCTGGCGGCCTTTGCGCCATTGGCGCAACGGGTCATCTAGTATAGTAACAATGGATGGTAAGGGCGGCCTCGTTTTGAACTGGGAATCCAATAATAAGAGAAGGATGTTCCTACAAGCTCTCACAACGATTTGGATTCTGGGCCATTGGATCTGGCTGCTTGATGCGATCTGGGCCATTGGATCAAGCCGCTCAAGAGTCTCGTCCGTCAGATCTGGGATGGGCACTATAGAAATGAGTAGTTTCACCTCGACCGTGCCACCACACGTAATTTTCCTGCCCCGCCGGGGGCATTTTCGACATTTCACTCACACGGGTTATAAAAGGCACCGGACCACGTGGAGATGACCTAGTCGCTCCCCAGCCCGCACTCGCGCCCCCTCCCTCGTCCTCGCCGCCCCGCCCACATCGCCCCACCCTCTCCTCTCCCTCTCCCTCCCTCAGTCCTCGCCGCCCCGCCCGCATCGCCGCCGCCCCGCCCGTGGCAAGCCCTAGCCGCCGCCTCCTCCCGCACTCGCGCGTCCTGCCCCTCGTGTGCGGCGCCTCCACCCAAACCCTAACCCTAGCTGCTCCCCACGCTGACGTTGTCTCCTTCACCTAGCCCGCCGGATCCCCGCCGTCGTCCTCGCGTGCACACGGCAGGTGCTCCGCCTCTTCCTTCCATCCGGCCAGATCCGCGGCGCACGGTCTCTCGCGCTTGCTCGCAACCCTCAGCCGTGGGCTTGGGTTTCGGGCTGGGCATCGCCTTCATCGTCGGCGCGGCTCCGGTGGATTCCGGCGGCACCTCTTTGTCTCCTTCCTCGCCCCCACACGCGGCTGCACTTCCCGCTGGCCATGGGGCTTGCTGGTAGCAGCGCCTCCCTCCCTCCCTGCCTGCCGCTGCCAGTCCCGCCGCCCGGAGCAGCGCCACCGACGGCTCCATAGGCAGGTAGCCCCACCGCTCCTTACTCCCCCCCTTCCTTCACCACACCCTCCCTTGTTGCATCCTCTGTCCGTTTAATTTCTGTTTTCCTGACTCTTGTGTCGGACGAGTGGTTGCTGTGGTAGATTGGGCGCGACTGTTTCTGGATGAGTAGTAGGTGCCGCGTGATTTTCCCAGTGTGTGTTCGAGTTCACATCCGATGGGATTTTGCCTGATAGGTGCCTGTGGTAATGCTTGCAGGGGCAAATATTGGTAACTCGTAGTTTGACTTTTTTCAGATGAGCTAATGCACTGCATGTTAGCAGCAGTGAAAAATGTTATAGTGACGATATATATATTTAATCTGCACTGCCTTGACCTGAAATCATCAAAGCTTATAGCAGTAGCATGCAGTTTGAGAGCAGCAGGAGCTTCGCCTTGGTTGTACTGACCCAGATTGGTTGACACATTGGTTAATTGTCCATGTGTACAATCCTGTTGATTGTGGAGCAGTAAGGAACATCAGGGAATTTTTGTGACCTGAACTTATCATGTGTGAATAAAATTAGGAATAGTACAATACACGTTCTTCAGGCCTTGTTGATCAACAAAATTATTGCCAAAAAAGTTGATACACATGCTGATCTGTAGTTTTTTTTTGTTTTTGTGGTTGTAGTTGTGGATTACTGTTAAGAATGATTACCCTGATTAGTTAGGATTTAAATGTGTTGTTCCAGATCCAGATGTGTTAGTTTTGAGTTATTGTTTGGGTTAGAAAATTTTCAAACCATGCATCTTTTAGCATTTAGAGAAAACTACATGTGTTCATTCTGGGTTGTAGTTCAGAGAGACTTCCATGTCACCGTGAATGCTGGGTGCTGCTCTGACATGCTTATTTGTCTCATTTTGCTTTGTTCTTTTTTGCTTATATGGTGATCTCCTTTTTTCTTTTGTTAGCAGAAATTCTAGCTAGGGCATGGAACACAAGAAAGCTTGAGCAAATCATCATGGGCATGCTCAAAGGCTTGGTTAACAAGGGTGACAATAAGATGTGTGTACAATTAATTGCCAGGTGGCTAACTTGATGGTTTTATTGTTGTTGCATATGTGTGAAATTTCTTTCCTCACTACCCATGCTGGCAAAGAAATATTCAGTTATTCTATTTCATATTACACGTCTTGTTACCTTTTATTCTCTATATATGCACAAATTATTTGATGACAATGACTCATGGATGGAAATAAAACACCAACGGGAATGATGTACTCTTTTTACCTAGCTTATTTTATTGATTGATATGGCAATTCATGCTGTTATTCTAATTTTACACCCTTGTGTTCTTGGCAAAAATTACATTATTTGGTTCATATGAATGAGCATTGTTGATGTTGTCTGCTTTCCTGAATGAATCGTTGATTTAGAACTACATGATAGAGTCATGTTGCCATATGTGGTGTCCTTTCCTGTTCATATAAATCTGCAATCTGGGTGTTACTCTTGTTTCCTCAACTAACTTATAGTCACTTTTGACTGACAAGTGTATCTTAATGTTGTCTTTTTTGGTAGCTGCGGGTTCAAAAGCGCAGTAATGATATTTGCTTAAAGTTACTTCAATTACTACACTTGGTTTATCTTTTAAGGGAAATCAGTTTTGTTTACACTGAAAATAATTTGTGTGCTTATCCCATTAACTTGAGTGTGTTATTACAAGTTTCAGGAATAGCTTTATATTAGGAGCAGCTTCTCCACCACGCAGCGGCAGAGGAGGTGTGCTTCTTCCTCAACACAACATAGCGGCAGCCACGGTGTCCTCTGCCCTCTCCCTCTATCTACCCTCTTCTGTTCCTTATCAAAAAATCATTTTTTACCTTGTATAATACTTCTGATTTGGACCGATTTGTGTTTTGGGGGGCATCAATTTGGTGCTAACCCTGTCTATGTGCAGAGAAAAGGAGAAGAAGGGGATGGATGATCAAGGAGCAGAAGAACTAGAAGAAGAAGGGCAAGGGAGGTGGAACGATATGAATGTCCAAGGAGGTCCGTCCCCCTCTCCTCCTCTCTTCTCTTTCCTTGTACTACAGCAGCCCTTAATCCCCTTTGATTTGATTTATTCAGTTGTTTTACTTGTTCTCTCCTAAGAAAAACTAGAAACCTGAAGAAAATTGTATTGATAGTAGTTGAACTTCAAGCTTGTATATGTTTTTTATTTCTCTTTTCACTGTAAATTAGCGAAACAAAAACTGAGATATTTCCACCATGCATGAATGATCCGTTGGACATATGAAACGACACTGAGGTTGTGCAAAACAATTTGTGCAGGGTATAGAAAACCAATTAGTGTCGGCTGCCTTGAAGGGACCACAAGGAAGAGAGAGATCATTGTACATGACCTGAAGATGATAAGGCGCCACTTCCATGACGACATCAACATCACCGTGGTCTGTCTTCAATGGCACCTGGGGCGACATCAGATCATGGTCGTGGAGCAGCAACTGCACCAGTGACCCTGCCATGGCGGCGATATGGACGGCATCACCATAACCACATTAATGGTCCAAGCATGAGGTGAAAATACTCTCTTTATCTCTCGTTTCTATTAAATGAATAGTTACTTGACTTGATGCTGGCTAGGATCTATGTGGGGCTAGGAAATGTTTTGTTTGACTATCACCATGAATGTGCAATGTCCATTATTTCTAAATCTTGTTAGTTCCACTCTAGAAGCACACCTTGCACAATAAGATAAATGATGCATGGGGCGCCATGGCTTGGTTAACTCATTAATGTGCTATTTATTTTGTGTTTTAGAAACTGATTCATATAGAGAGCCTTTTTGCTCGGTCAAATGTGAGTTATGGTGGTAGCTGTAGCTGAAAGGTTAACTCATTTTTTTTCTGAAATGCATAATTAATACTTGCATTACATGGCTGAAAGGTTCTCACCTAATCTATGCTTGGTTAACTCATTAATGTGCTATTTACTTTGTGTTTTAGAAACTGATTCATATAGAGAGCCTTTTTGCTCCGTCAAATGTGAGTTATGGTGGTAGCTGTAACTGAAAGGTTAACTCATTTTTTTTCTGGAATGCGTAATTAATACTTGCATTACATGGCTGAAAGGTTCTCACCTAATCTATGCTCGCAGGTCTCCGCCGAACGACGGCCATCCCCCTCCCTCTCTGCGCGCGCGTCCAGGTCATTGTTGCTTTTGGTGTTACCCTGCGTTCAAAGGGATCAAGATGGTGCCTTTCTTTGGGTCTGCATTTCGTCTACTACTTCTCCCACCCAGCAGGTAGCAACATGTGTTGAGCAATGACATAGACAATATTTTCCCTTTTTAGTAGTGATTTGATGCACCAATAAATAGATGTTTCTACTATCTCAGAAAGTTTTAGCTGATGGATATCTGGTGGAGAAATATTAGTCATTTTGTTGAGCATGGCTAGAGTCGTATTGACACATTCATGTGAGAGGGGATCGAAACTTTGCTTTATGCATGTTATTGTCCTTCAGTAAAGTTTTTTAGCTCAATGGAAGCGTTTGTCCTTGGTAATGCCAACCTTGGTGGGATATTTTTTGTCATGTAAAAACCTAATATTTGTACATGGTTATGTCCACCTTCAACGGAAGGCACATAGATCCCCATTTGTGGTTTTAGCTTTACGGGAATTTTTTAGTCTTATAGGACTAATGCTTATAGTTTATTTTCAAGTATTTCTACTGCTCGGCTTATTTTTAAACTATAGTTGGTTGATGAACTATTTTTATTGATGAGCTCATTTTAAAAATATAGTTTGGTTGGTGAAGTTGCCTACTATATCACTTATCTCGTAGAAAGGTTTTTGTTTCTTTCTTCATCTCAATATTAGTCATTTCAGTATATGTCCATTGTTCATTATATTTCTGAAGCGGCATTTTTTATTAGCAGTCCTAATTATGTGTCTCTGTTTATATTATATATATCTAAAGGCAAGAATCAAACAATTTTATTTATGTGCCTATGTTGGTAGATTGGTAAATCATACTTCAGTTGTATTGACCTGCAATAATAGTTCTATGATTAGAGCTTATAGTTTATTGTCAACTACTTTACTGATGACACTTTTTTTATTTACATTGTAAGTTGCTGGTGTTGCTTCCTGTTGGACATAGCTCGTTCTCCAGTCTCCACCTTCGATTTGTGACACAGATTGGTTTATTGTGATGTTGCTTTGAACAAGGAATGGGTGATGCTATACCACTAGGATGTGTCATCACCACATACATAATTAGTCCCAGGAAAAATATAAAGCATACCAAGGTATTATTAAGATTGATTGAAATGATTTCCTCTGTTCTAGGGTCTAGATAAGTTAATTATCTTCATATGTAAAGTTTACACCATCAGAGCATTATGTGCCATCATAAGCAGTGCATATAATAGCTACGATTTGCTTGATTTTGGTTCGTTTTATCCCTCTGGAGATTGAATGACCTCTCTTCAGGTGTGCTTGGTCTGCAGTGACGACCTTTGGGCCAACAACACATGGGCATTTCAGAGATAAACTATTGCATCAGGTATAGTGTATTGCGGACAAGCCAGGCATTAGTGTCTAGGTATTGATAGTTTGAGATAGACATGCCAATATGCATCTTCATTTATACAGCAGCCCATGCGTCTGGTAATATTTGAGAACAACAACTCTCATATTTTGTTTGCCCTTTTAGGCTAAAACAACAGAGTTTGGTTTGAGGTGCTCTCACAAGATATCAGGTCTCTCCCTCTCTCTAGTTGGCTAATGGTGGTCATATGTATGTTTTGGTAGACGAGATGTAGATTCCAAGAGCCTATCATAGTATGTTTGCCTTTTTATGCTAGAATAGCAGAGTTTGGTGGCTAGGTTGGATTGAAATATAATTGCTTGGTAAAACTGATGTCTACAAATAGTGCTTACTTCTTCTGCAAAGAAAATGTTGTGCCACATGCTCACCCATGAGAACCATCTATTCAGCTATTATCTAATTAATCATTGAACAATTTGATTATGATATGCACTAATGGTGGTCTTCTAACTGAATGACATTTACAGAAATTTGCTTGGAGAAGATCTGGGACACTCGGGTACATTAGACCCACGAGGGTAATTGATTATTTTCCATTTGATTATGATGCAGGGCCTAGGAGAACCATCTCTTTTTCATTATATAAATAGTAGTACATATTATTCTTTACCTTTTTATGTCATTCTGTTGCTTTGGGCATTTCCTGCTTCTATGCTCTGCTGCTACTCTGTCTTAGATGGTCATTGGCCATATAATGCCACTAGATGTAGTGTCTGATAGCACCTTGTATTGCTTCAGTTTTAATCAATTAAACTGGAGCAGGTATCTGCCCTATTCAAATAGCAATGAAAATTGTTGTTTTCGTGTGCTGCAAAATATAGCTCAAAATTTTCTCTTTTTTGCCATCAAAGGACCAATCTCATCTCAAATTAGTGAGTTGCTTTGTACAGTTCATATTTGTTGAACTGTATGCAGTTTGCAGCTGGATCTCTTTGATTTGTCATCATTTTCTAGGAATTTAGTTAAAATAATATATCAAAGTTGTCATGTTGGCGACATGGCGTGACGAGCCAAAACTGCTTGATGAATTGTTGGTGTGTGTTTACCCAGAGGAGCACGGCTTTTGCTCTCGCCACTGTTGTGCTCTTCCTCTTCCTCCTTGGCGCTCAGTAGAAAGATCTTAGGCTGCCAAAACACAAATAAAATTGTGCATCCTATGATTTTGTGAGCATGCGGCTGAGCCATGGATGACCAGTGAGCATGTATAATTGTAACAAGTTAATTGCCCATAGTTTGCCACTGGCATAACCGTAAAAACATGGTGGGTATTTTATTTCCTATGCTCACTATGGCAAATGTTCAGGCTGACAAATGAATGGCAAGTTCTTTATGCCTATAGAACTATTACATTATATTTTGGCTATGATGAGCCACACCGTTGGCTCTCATTGTGTACTTATATATGTAGGCTACTATGCGACTATTGTCAGTAGCCTTTCTCTATAAACGCCTTAGTTTCAATGTTTTGTACTATTCGGCTGCCCTCTAATGTACTACCCAGTCTTCAATCCCTTTCTATATAAAGGACTTGCTTCAATCATTATGAATGGTCTTTCGACTCGTGGAATGTGTTGATTTTTATATATTGACTTGCTCTAATCCTAATCTATCAAAATGCATTGCAATTTTTTCTATTCCTTTGTGACAAACTTGATCTCTTCATAAGATGAAATATTAGATGAATTGCTTTGGGCGTCGAACCGTGTGCTAAGGTACTGTTTTTGATCTCGCTCCTGAACCAGGCAATGCGAGGGAGGCCATGCGCTCAAGTGGGAGGCGGAGCTCGCCTCCCCCAATGACGACGGCTTCGACCTCAAGTGGATGTGGGAGGCCAAGTCCAAGCCATGCGCTGCCGGCAAGGTCGAAACCAAGTGGGGCGCCAAGGAAGCCAACGAGGATGACAATAATTCGGCAAGAAAGTGCATCCAGATAAAGGAGATCTCCACCGGCTGCGACGTCCAGATCGAGGTACTCGGCAGAAAAGATGAAATTGTTGTGATGAAATATGGGATTTCCAGTGCTCCAGTAGCTAAATGATGAAATGTGGGAGTAGATTCAAGAGAAAGATTGCAGTAACTTACTCCAGTAGCTTAGATGGAACTTCGCTGTTTTGGAATTTCCAGTAGCTTAAGTATTGCAGTAGATTTCCAATAAAATCTTGCCTGAGTGATGTTTGCTTGGTTCCTATGAATCTTAATCTTGGATGTGTGTCTCTGAATCTTAATCTGATGGGTGCTACTATGAATAAGGTTAGTTGTTGTTGATTACTGCATGAGTGTATTCTTGTTTTCGCGTTGAAAAGATGGTGGTTCAGTTGCCTGCACATGTGGATATTTCTTCCTTTTTTATATCATGTTTGAATGCCTACGTTAAACATGAATTTCTACTAGTTTGAGCATTACCTACTTGACCAAAACGTTCAGATAGGCACCCTCGCGCCAAGGCGCGTCGCCGATCTAGTTGACAATGATGGGATGCAGCGGCGGCCATCTTTGTGGAGTATGCCGATTTTGGCAACATTGTTGGCAAAGGTTAAGTTTTTGCGCCGTCATTGTGAAGCTAAGTGGATGATGAGCCAGCTGGTTTGTCTTTTTTCTGCGGGGTAGCTGGTTTGTTTTTTTCGAAATAAGAATTCTTGTAACTTTTTTTGAAGGTCACCGGGGGAGGGCGAAGCCCTCCACCTGAATTTTCTTTTTTCTTTATTGATTCACATCCCCCGGGGGGGAACAAGGGTTTTACGGAGAGAGGGAGATGAGGGACAGCACCCCCAGGCGCACAGCTCGCGCCAGAGGGGTGGGGGAGTTCGAGCTCTCCCCTGCAGCAACCAAGTCGACTAGCCCGAGTGCGCGAACACCAGCAGCCACCTGTCGATGCACGTCCGGTCCACCGTCTTTAGCCGTCCCTTCCACAGGGCCGCGTCCTCCCTGCAGCTGCCGAGAAGACGAGCGAGGGACGGCGGCTCGCCCCGGAAGACCACCGCATTCCCGTGCTTCCAAAGCTGCCAGCAGCACAGCAGGACAAAGGATGCGGTAGCAGCTTCGCCGGCCACGGCACGGACGTCCAGATCCTGTACAGCCCCTACATTGTAGCCGCGCCCACCCATGTTGAGCCCCACCGATCGCCAGAATGAGTGCGCAAAAGGGCAGGCAAAAATCATGTGATCAGCCGTCTCGAGCTCACCGCCGCAGATGGGGCACGCCGCCTCCTCTGCCGTGACGATGGTTTTACGAAGAAGGACGTCCCGTGTGTGCACCCTTCGCTGGACAAGGAGCCAGCCGAAGAAACGTACACGAGAAGGAGCAGCGCACCCCCAAATGAACTCGGCAAAAGCAGCTTGCACCCCACCGAACCTCTCCAGCGCGTAGACAGCAACCGCTGCAATGCCCCCCCCCCTCCCGGGGGCCAGGGCACAACAACGAGCCCCGCTCGTCATTTCCTGGTGTCGGGACGACCCCGTCCATGAGCGTCAGGAGGGTGGCCCGCTCCACCGCACCGGTTGTGGTGAGCCTGGGCACGAGCACACAGTCCAGACCATGGGAGCGCACCTGCCACACCGTGACCTCCGGCTCAGTTGCGTGTGAGAGAAGGGCGGGGAAGGCCACCGCGATAGCTCCACACGGTAGCCAGCTATCAAACCAGAAGGATGTTCGCTTCCCTCGCGAACTACAACCGTCGTTAGTCCGCGGTAGAGCGGGAGCAGAGAGCTGAGAGCCTTGCCGTGCTCCCCAGCCGTCCGGGCGGCTTCCCTGGAGAGAAGGGACCGCCCCGCGAGCTCGGCCCAAACCCACGTCGCCCACCGCGACGAGGAGGAACAGGCATGGAGCCGACGTAGAATTCTTGTAACTGGGTGAATGAACCTCCCGATTGCCTAGTTGATAAGATCATGAACGATGTGACCGTGGTTTAAATTAATAAAGCTAGCCATGATGACATTACCTATAGAAAAAAGGAAAAAAAAATATCCACACACTACTTTGCTCTATGAGCCAAGGCGGTAAAAAATACAACATACTTTGGCGGCGGCGAAACCATCCAAGATCATAGAGCCGGGTGTCATCATTTGAAGTGAAGCTCGCGGGCAGAGTGAAAGAAGAATTGATCGAATAAACCTACGGATGGGAATGGTTTTTTTTTTTGGAGGGAGGATGGGAATGGTTTGGCAGTCGTGATCCACATCTTCGTCCTTTTTGGCTGAAGTGAAGTGATGTGTCCCACATCACTCCGTCAATTACTTGTACGGCGTGAACGATTGCAGGCACGACACGTAGTTACCGCCGCTTTTACCCAGGACAGCGACGCGTCGGCGCGTTTATAGGGGCACGCGGGCGAAATGGGAGAATCCACGAGCGTGGACAGAGATATGTAGCTATCGTAGTACAAGTAGTACTCAACAGGTAGCGACTGCCGGGCTGGGCATGCATATGAGATCGCTGTTGGGTGCACAGGAGTGACTTCCGTTCTAACCATTGATCGATCGGGCATGTGGCCACGGCGACGGCCACGGCCACGAGAAGTCGGTCGATTCCTTCCATGGATCGATCATCGATGGTGCGGCCGACGACTCCGAGAGAAGGTACGGCCGGGGCCGACGACTGACAGTAGCGAGCGGCTAGCTAAGGTACGGCCGGGCCATGCATGCATGCAACCATGGATGGATGGATCGATGGGGTATCCATCCTCGCGATGGTAGGTGTGTTGGTGTTGCGTCCGAGATGAGCGAGACACGACGGCTCGCGACACGCATCCACCCGGCCGCCGACACGCGCGTGGTTGGACGATTCGATTGGGTGGCGCCGTACGTTGCTAGTGCCCTGCTGGCCCCTCCACCCCGTGGCCTCACGGAGCGATTCGTGTCGCGTCGTCTCGCATCCCCGCGGCGGTCGGCGTACGCCACGCTGGTGGTGGACGAGGTGGGGTTCCGGGGCGGCTGGACCGCGCCCGCCCGCCGCGCTTGGCCTATCAGCACGCCGTCGACCTCAGAAATCCGATGGCGCTGGCCGTCAGACTCAGACCGCACTCCGCCACCAAGCATTGACCCCCTCGCGACCACCGGACCGCACCCACTCACGCTGCGTGCGATGGGGAGGGGACGAGCCTAAGCGTAGCGTAACCAACCTACCCTAGCTAGACGGCACCTCGGCCGGCCAAACGGAACGATCGGCCATGCGCCGGGGTGGGCCTTCATCCTCGAACGTGAGCAAACCATCTTGCCGGTCTTGGTTCGACTAGCTACCACCAAGCCATCATCAGCCATGGATGGATGGATATCGTCAAACAGGCCGGCCGAGGTCTGAGGCGCACCAGTCAACAGTCAACACTCAAGATGCATGCATGGATTCCCGGTCGAATCGGCCGGTCCAAGATAACACACGCCTCCCTCCGATGGTACTTATTTCATTTACACATCTATAACTCACATTTTATTATTCAAATTTATATTGCAAGCAAAATTAGACCCTATATGCAGTCAAGCTATAAACTTGGGCGGTACGAGTAAATAAAAGTTAAAGTGCCATGATCAACAACTTGGAGCGTGGAAGTAAATAATAATAATAATAATAATAATAATAATAATAATAATAATAATAATAATAATAATAATAATAATAATTGTTTAAACGTGCATGCGTCTTGTATATCCAGCATGATAAGTTTAAGCTACGAACTAAACGACCCTTGCAATACCCCTGAACAAACGAGGTAACTAGCCTACTTTCTGCCTTCTCTATGGGGCACTGTTTTCTAGAACCGAGTTAGCGTTAGAGAACACTTCAGTTCAACCGGTTCAATCTTGGAACTCAGAAAATGATGGATACATTTCTTTCATCATGTTCGATGGATTCACGAAAGCCATTTTTTAACACCGCCGCTACGTACGGTTAACGCCAGGCTGTCAAACCGCGGTTTTAGTTCTGGTGGTAACTAGATGGTCCCAGTTTTCATGGATAAACCAACGCTAAATAATATTAAGAAGAAAAAGAAAAAAGAAGAAATAATAATAATAATAATAATAATAATAATAATAATAATAATAATAATACATGTGTCATGTAATTAGTACGACAAGTTTAAGCTAGGAACCGAGCATCCCCTAAATGGTAAAGCCAACTTCTTCTCCATGTTTCTCGGTTGTTTCGGCGGGACGATGATGCTTGTGTTTTATAAGTAATGGATTTCTGACAATTTCCTATATAAAAAGTTACTCCATCCGTTTCAAAATAGATGACTCAACTTTGTATTAAGTTTAGCATAAAATTAATATAAAGTTGGGTCATCTATTTTGAAACGGAGAGAGTACCTGCGTAAGAAACATTCAAATGGTCATCCTTATTTTAGAAGGTTACTCGCTCAATTATGATGAACAAATGGTGACAACTAGCCTACTTCCCGCCTTTTCTATGGAGCCATTTTTCTAGAACCCTTAGTTAATTCTATTAAACGCTTCAGTTCAATGGTTAAAACCGGGGTTCAAATATGGGGTAACTAGCCACTTTTCTCTTCCGTGTTTCTTTTTCACGGGAAACTGTCGATCTATTTAACTTCAATCATGGCAGTACAACAAACACCGGAAATAATAAATTACATCCAGATTCATAGACCACCTACCGACGAGTACAAGCACTGAAACAAGCCGCCACCGTCATCGCCCCTCCCTCGCCGGAGCCGGACACAACTTGTTATAGTAGACAGTTGGGAAGTCGTCATGCTAAGGTCCCATATGACCAACGCCCTAGAACAGCAACTGGCGCCGATGAAGAGAAGTTTAGATCGGAAGGGTCCAAGCTGAAGACACATGAACAAAGACGAACAAAGACCGGATCCGAGCGGATCCACCAAAGGCAACCACCGAACAAATCCCGCGAGATCCGCCGGAGACACACCTCCGCACGCCCTCCGAAGATGCTAGACACCCCCCCGGAAAATCGTGGTTCTGTTCTTGCGGTAATCCAGTGGTTCGGTTCTACCGACCTATTTTTTGCCAGTTTCCATGGGTCCATCGAAACCGTTCCGGCATACCCTCAACTATAATCCAAATTCCGAAGTATGCATGCGCCTTAGCTACTCGAAAGCTTAATGTGTAATCCAAAGCATTTGAGATGATAATAGGATCGCCACTACTTACTTGACACTTAATTACATATAAGCACATAAACATTTTTGGATGTCCATGTAGCCTATATGCACAGTGCAAGTGTGCAACAGCAGAAGTAGCACTGCTGCAGTGGTACAAAACTGGTAAAAAAATGTCAAGATGATCACTCAATCGGTACCACTAGTGGAGTAGTAGTGGCTATCTGTCAGCGCCATTGAGCGAGCATAGCTTTCATGGCCTAAATGTCATCACACGGGCACACTGATTGCCCTGCCCACACGGTGCCATGCGCTTGTTGTTCCCAGACATGACAAGTCATTATTCTAGAATCATCCTGACCGAACATCATCACCATTTCCCATCTTAAAACGACGTTGTGTGGTTGGTAACAAACAAAAACAAGTCGCTTCAGATCAAATCTCACTGTGGGGGAACGATGCTACTAGAATCAGTTGCCATTTGCATATCTTTGCATATAGTACTAGTACTATCAGCATGGATCAAATGGTTATCTCCATCGTTTCCTTTTAATACTTGGCCTCATTATTCAAGTGGTAAATGCATATGTCCAATGACATTGTTCCTCAATTCCCGCTCGAGGCAATGTACCTTACCCAAGCACAACTTGTTCCTTCTTAAATATAGTGGAACCCGGCTGTTTCTGCCGTCGTAGGGTGGGCCGGGGGAGGGGATGCGTGCCACGATAGTGGCATAACAAACAAGCGGCAACCGACCAAGTAGGTTGTACTACCTCTTGGACCTCGGCGAATCCTGACAAAAAAGAAAAAAAAAGACTAAATGGATACGTAATCACACAATTCGTGTGACTGTAGAGTGCTACGCTATTTCCCGATCAAGACAATTCACTCTATCCAACCACAGGCCGTTCCTTGCCTTGAGTGGAACCCGACCGCTTTTGCCGATTTTTCGTATGGAGAGAAAACGAACGTGTCACAACGGCGCCATAAATCGCCATTTTGAAGAAGAAAATGTGTGTCTCAAACAAGCGGCAAAGAAATGATTCATTTGCCCACAAAAAAAAAAGGAAAGAAAACTAAATGGAATAAGTAATCACGCAGTTGGTGTGACTGTAGAGCGCTCATAAATTTTCAGATGACTTACAAATAAATGATTCATTTGCAAATGATTCTGACTATTTTTTCTCCTTCAGCTGGGAAATCGCATGGCACAAAAAAGAGAGAGAGAGAGAAGGAAAGAAGGACCGCACACCCTGGTGCGACCCATCCATCCCAGCAGATCCTGGCTCAGACCCCACAACGCCATGGCCAGCTATGTCCTCTGTAATTTGCAGTATAGTTAGGGCCCCATGGTTAGTTAACCAAGGCTGGGTCATAATTTCACTTTCAAATAGATAGCAGTTCAACTGTTCCATGTGACAAAATAGTTTCAATATTGTGTCCATAATAAGAAAAATAAGAAGAAAGAGAAATTGCACATGCTCCTAGGGAGTGCAACAAGCTGGCCCATGAACTCGCAGTGGAATCCAGACTTAGAGGTGATCAGGAGATTATTGCTAATGTACCTGTAAATCTGCAGAGCCTTGTTGTCTCTGACTGTAACACCGCCTGAGTCTTGTACTCTGGCTCTCCAAAAAAAAAGTGTTGGTTCGACCACTTTAATGACGCGTTTGTTGACCCGCTGTTAGAGCCGACGGGCTTTCTTTTGTCAAGTGATTTTGGAGGGCATCTATCGATTGTCGTCATGGGCCTATCCGGTCGGAATTCTCTCGTGAAACACGCTTCAGCTTCAACAATTGAAACCACAGTTCGATTTTGGGAATCAACCAAGGCTGGTAACTAGGATACTCTTTTCCGCCGTGTTGGATGGATCCACAAAAATCATTTTTTGAAATCTTTCACTATTACCTTTTTATTAATGGAGGGTTCGGGTTTTTTTTCTGAATGGAGGGTTCAGTTCATTAAGTGAAAACCAGAATTCAATTTTGTTTGCGGGTAACCCGATGACTCAGCTTAGCCTACTTTTCCCCGGTTTTCATGAGTCCACCGAAACCGTCTCAAAACGCCCTCAATATACTCCAAACTCCAAAACATGCGTAGTAATCCGAAGCATTTCCGACAATAATAGAATTGCCACTAGCTTTTCGGCACTTCATTACATTAGCAGGCTAACATTTTTTGTATCCATGTAGCAATATATATGTGCCATTTTTATTTGTACAAAACTGGTAAAAATATGTCAAGGACACAACACTTTTGAGCGAGCAGAGTTTTTCATCGTGGCTAAAACGTCATCACCCGGCCGCATTTGATTGTGTTGAGTATTGTGATTATTAGAAAAGCTAGGATAGTGTAGCATATTATTCTACCTTGTCTTGTACTCCAAGATGATCATGTACTCCTATATATATATGCCCACGAGACTCAAGCAATACATCGAATTATTCCACCAAATCCCCCTATCCCTTCTAACATGCTATCAGACTAACCGATACAAACCCTGCCGTCGCCCACCGCATCCTCCCCATGCGTCGCCCCCGAGGTGGTCGACCTCCATGACCACCGCCGGGGGCCGCACAACCCGTACCTAGGATCGGTTTGCGTCTCTCGCCGCCGTCTGTCGACTACAAACGCGCGTCTACTTCATCGACATCTTCATCATTTCCAGTTGGATGGCGCCTCGGGCTTGGCATGCTGGACGGCGGCCGCTCGGCCAGTCTTGCACTGGACCTGCATCCTCGGCTCCTCGACGTGCGGCCGCGGCCACTCACGCACCACGCGTGGATGCGCTTGGCTCCAACAGCAGGCCCCGGATCGCAAATCCACTCCTCGTGTGGCCGTGTCGATGCACCTATGTGCTTGTGCATGTTGCGAGTAGGCAGCTCGTAGGTGATGTATACTTGCAGCTGGAAGCTGCTCGTCTGCTCATGCATCAACTCAGCCATTGTGCATTGCTGAACACCTCGCCCGGTCCCTTGAACATTGTCTAAGTATGGTGCGCACCTGCCGATCGAGTAATGGGCTGCCCTTGCGTCACCCCATCGGGTCGCGGCGTCACCATCCTATGGTTCTTCCCACGGCTGCATCAACCTGTGCGCTATCGCTGCATCGCCCTTTCGGGCCGTAGTGCCACGGCCTGCGGTCCACCGCCGTCCGAGGCCGTCAGCTTTAGGCGTCCCCGTGGTTGCACCGACCCTCGCGCTGCTGCTCCGTCGTCCCATCTGGCTGTAGCGAGCGTGGCACGCGATTCCTGTCGTCCGCCATGTGGTTCTTCCCGCGGCTGCACCGACGTGCGTGCTGCCGCTATGTCGCCCCTTCGGGCCGTAGTGCCGCGGCCCGCGGTCAACCGCCGCCCCGATGCCTCTTGAGCTTGTGTTGGTTTTCCCTTGAAGAGGAAAGGGTGATGCAGCAAAGTAGCGTAAGTATTTCTCTCAGTTTTGAGAACCAAGGTGTCAATCCAGTAGGAGACAATGCACAAGTCACCGAATACCTGCACAAACAATGAACAACTTCCACCCAACGCGATAAAGGGGTTGTCAATCCCTTCACGGTCATTTGCAAAAGTGAGATCTGATAGAGATAGATAAACGGTAAAGTAAATATTTTTGGTATTTTTAGTTTATAGATTGGAAAATAAAGATTGCAAAATAGTAGATCGGAAACTAGCAAGATGTAAACGAGATTCAATATAATGGAAAAGAGACCCGGGGGCCATAGGTTTCACTAGTGGATTCTCTCAAGATAGAAAATATTACGGTGGGTGAACAAATTACTACCGAGCAATTGATAGAAAAGCGCATAGGTATGATGATATCTAAGGCAATGATCATGAACATAGGCATCACACCCGTGTCAAGTAGACCGACTCCTTCCTACATCTACTACTATTATTCCACACATCGACCGCTATCCAGCATGCATCTAGAGTATTAAGTTCATAAAGAACGGAGTAACGCATTAAGCAAGATGACATGATGTAGAGGAATTAACTCAAGCAATATGATGAAAACCCCATCTTGTTATCCTCGATGGCAACAATACAATACGTGCCTTGCAGCCCCTACTGTCACTAGGAAAGGACACCGCAAGATTGAACCCAAAGCTAAGCACTTCTCCCATTGCAAGAACGATCAATCTAGTAGGCCAAACTAAACCGATAATTCGAAGATACTTGCAAAGATATCAAATCATGCATATAAGAATTCAAAGAAAAACCAAATAATACTCATAGATAATCTTGATCATAAATCCACAATTCATCAGATCACGGCAAACACACCGCAAAAGAATATTACATCAAATAGATCTTCAAGAACATCGAGGAGAACATGGTATTGAGAATCAAAGAGAGAGGAGAAGCCATCTAGCTAATAACAATGGACTTGAAGGTCTGTGGTAAACTACTCACGCTTCATCGGAGAGGTAGTGGTGTTGATGTAGAAGCCCTCCATGATCAAATCCCCCTCCGGCATGACGTCAGAAAAGGTCCATAGATGGGATCTCACGGGTACAGAAGGTTGCAGTGGTGGAAAAGTTGTTTCGTGGCTCTCCTGGATATTTCCAAGGTACAAGAGTATATATAGGCAAAGGAACTAGGTCAGGGGAGCCATGAGGGGCCCACAAGGGTGGGGTCGTGCCCTACCCCCTGGGCGCACCCTCCTGCCTTGTGGATTCCTCGTTGCGTCTCCGACTTCATCTCTAAGTCTTCTAGTTTGCTTTCGGTGCAAGAAAGATCATCGCGAAGGTTTCATTCCGTTTGGTATTCCTTTTCTGCGAAACTCTAAAATAGAAAAAAAACCAGAAATTGTCACTGGCCCCTCAGTTAATGGGTTAGTTCCAAAAATAATATAAAATAGCATATAAATGCCTATTAAACATCCAAAACAGATAATATAATAGCATGGAACAACCAAAAATTATAGATACGTTGGAGACGTATCAAGCATCCCCAAGCTTAATTCCTGCTCGTCCTCGAGCAGGTAAATGATAAAAACAGAATTTTTGATGTGGAATGCTACCTAACATATTTATCCATTTAATTTTCTTTATTGTGGCATGAATGTTCAGATCCAAAAGATTCAAGATAAAAGTTTAATATTGATATAAAAGTAATAATACTTTAAGTATACTAACAAAGTAATCATGCCTTCTCAAAATGACATGGCCAAAGAAAGCTATCCCTACAAAATCATATAGTCTGGCTATGCTCTATCTTCATCACACAAAATATTTAAATCATGCACAACCCCAATCACAAGCCAAGCAATTGTTTCATACTTTTGATGTTCTCAAACTTTTTCAATCTTCATGCAATACATGAGTGTGGGCCATGGATATAGGACTATAGGTGGAATAGAATGGTGGTTGTGGAGAAGACAAAAAGGAAAAGATAGTCTCACATCAATTAGGCGTATCAACGGCCTATGGAGATGCCCATCAATAGATATGAATGTGAGCGAGTAGGGATTGCCATGCAATGGATGCACTTGAGCTATACGTGTATGAAAGCTCAAAAAGAAACTAAGTGGGTGTGCATCCAACTCGTTTGCTCACGAAGACCTAGGGCCATCATTGGAATATACAAGCCAAGTTCTATAATAAAAATTCCCACTAGTATAAGAAAGTGACAACATAAGAGACTCTCTATCATGAAGATCATGGTGCTACTTTGAAGAATTACAACTCAAGAATTACAACTCAATACTCAGAACAAAATATGACTCTATGTGAATGCCTCCGGCGGTGTACCGGGATGTGCAATGATTCAAGAGGGACATGTATGAAAGAATTATGAGCGCTGGCTTCGCCACAAATACGATGTCAACTACATGATCATGCAAAGCAATATGACAATGATGTAGCGTGTCATACTAAACGGAACGGTGGAAATTTGCATGGCAATATATCTCGGAATGGCTATAGAAATGTCATAATAGGTAGGTATGGTGGCTATTTTGAGGAAGATATCTGGTGGGTGTATGGTATCGGCAAAAATTGCGTGACACAAGAGCGGCTAGCAATGGTGGGAGGGTGAGAGCGCGTATAATCCATGGACTCAACATTAGTCATAAGGAACTCACATACTTATTGCAAACATCTATTAGTTATCGAAACAAAGTACTACGCGCATGCTCCTAGGGGGATAGATTGGTAGGAAAAGACCATCGCTCGTCCCCGACCGCCAGTCATAAGGAAGACAATCAATAAATAAATCATGCTTCAACTTCATCACATAACGGTTCACCATACATGCATACTACGGGAATCACGAACTTTAACATCACAACTACTATACTAGTATGACTCTAATATCACCATCTTCATATCTCAAAACAATCATAAATAATCAAACTTTTCATAGTAATGAATGCACTTCATATGATAGTTTTTATTATATCAATCTTGGATGCCCATCATATTAGGGATAATTTTATAACCAAAGCAAATTACCATGTTGTTCTAAAGGACTCTCAAAATAATATTAGTTAAGCATGAGAGTTCAACAATTTCTATAAAATAAAACCACCACCGTGCTCTAAACGATATAAGTGAAGTACTAGAGCAATATTGTCTAGCTCAAAAGACATAAGTGAAGCACATAGAGTATTCTAATAAATCAGGATTCATGTGTGTCTCTCCCAAAAGGTGTGTACAGCAAGGATGATT
The DNA here is from genome assembly GCF_002162155.2 of Triticum dicoccoides. NCBI lineage: Eukaryota > Viridiplantae > Streptophyta > Magnoliopsida > Poales > Poaceae > Triticum > Triticum dicoccoides. The sequence goes on from NC_041387.1 coordinate 637,312,370, forward strand.
GTGGTAAACTAAAAATCAAATACTCAAATCATACAAGACGCTCCAAGCAAAAGACATATCATGTGGTGAATAAAAATATAGCCTCAAGTAAAGTTACCGATAGACGAAGACGAAAGAGGGGATGCCTTCCGGGGCATCCCCAAGCTTAGGCTTTTGGTTGTACTTGAATATTACCTTGGGGTGCCTTGGGAATCCCCAAGCTTAGGCTCTTGCCACTCCTTATTCCAAATTCCATCAAATCCTTACCCAAAACTTGAAAACTTCACAACACAAAACTCAACAAAAAATCTCACGAGCTCCGTTAGTATAAGAAAATAAATCACCACTTTAAGGTACTGTTGTGAACTCATTCTTTATTTATATTGGTGTAATATCTACTATATTCCAACTTTTCCATGGTTCATACCCCCCGATACTACTCATAGATTCATCAAAATAAGCAAACAACACGCGAAAAACAGAATCTGTCAAAAACAGAACAATCTGTAGTAATCTGTAACTGTCGAATACTTATGTAACTCTGCAAATTCTGAAATAAATTGGTGGACATTAGGAATTTGTCAAATTAATCCTATGCAAAAAGAATCAACTCAAAACCACTCTTTTGTTAAAAATGACAAATAATCTGGTGAGCGCAAAAGTTTCTGTTTTTCAGCAAGATCAAATCAACTTTCACCCAAGTCTTCCCAAAGGTTCTACTTGGCACAAACACTAAATAAAACTTAAAACCACATCTAACCATAGGCTAGATAGATTATTTATTATTAAACAGGAGCAAAAAGCAAATAACAAAAATAAAATTGGGTTGCCTCCCAACAAGTGCTATCGTTTAACGCCCCTAGCTAAGCATAAAAACACGAATAGATCTAGGTATTGTCATCTTTGGTATGCATTCCATAAGTGGCTCTCATAATAGATTCATAAGGCAATTTAATTTTCTTCTTAGGAAAGTGTTACATGCCTTTCCTTAACGGAAATTAGAATCTAATGTTTCCTTCTTTCATATCAATAATTGCACCAATCGTTCTAAGAAAGGTCTACGAAGAATAATAGGACATGTAGGATTACAATCTATATTAAGAACAATGAAATCTATGGGCACATAATTCCTATTTGCAACAATAAGAACATCATTAAATCTTCCCATAGGTTTCTTAATGGTGGAATCCGCAAGATGCAAATTTAAAGAACAATCATCAAATTCGCGGAAACCTAGCGCATCACACAAAGTTTCTGGAATCGTGGAAACACTAGCACCCAAATCACACAAAGCATAACATTAATAATCTTTAATCTTAATCTTAATAGTAGGTTCCCACTCATCATAAAGTTTTCTAGGGATAGAAACTTCTAGTTCAATCTTTTCTTTAAAAGATTGCATCATAGCGTCAACGATATGTTTAGTAAAAGCTTTGTTCTGATTATAAGCATGAGGAGAATTTAACACGGATTGCAACAAGGAAATACAATCTATTAAAGAACAATTATCATAATAAATTCCTTGAAATCCAAAATAGTGGGTTCATTGCTACTTAAAGTTTTGACCTCTTCAATCCCACTTTTATCAAATTTTGCATCTAGATCTAAAAATTGTTAACCATTGGGGCACCTTTTAACTAAAGTTGACTCATCTCCAGTCCCATCTTTATCAAGATTCATATTATAAAACTAAGATTCAATAGGAGTCACATCAATCACTTTAAATCTTCATCATTATTATCATGAAAACTAGAACAACACGCTTTTACAAACCAATCTTTTTTAGCACACATCTTAGCGGTTCTTTCTTTGCACTAATCAATGCAAATTTTCATGGCCTTGAGAGACTCATTGATATCATACTTAGGTGGGATAGATCTAAGTTTCAGAGTATCAACATCAAGAGAAATTATATCCACATTCCTAGCCAACTCATCAATTTTAAGCAATTTTTCTTCAACCAAAGCATTGAAATTCGTTTGCGAACTCATAAATTCTTTAACACTATTCTCAAAATCAGAGGGCATCTTATTAAACTTTCCATAAGAATTGTTGTACAAATTACAATAATGATTGGAGGAATTACTAGGTAACGGCCTAGGATTAAAATTGCCTCTATACGCGCTGTTACCAAAATTGTTCCTACCAACAAAATTCAAATCCATAGATTCATTATTATTCTCAATCAAAGTGGACAAAGGCATATCATTAGGATCACAAGAAACACTCTTATTAGCAAATAATTTCATAAATTCATCCATCTTTCCACTCAAAACATTAATCTCTTCAATCGCATGAACATTTTTACTAGTGGATCTTTCGGTGTGCCATTTGGAATAATTAACCATAATATTATCTAGGAGCTTAGTAGCCTCTCCTAAAGTGATTTCCATAACACTACAAGGGAAAACCCTAGCAATAGCGCGTGTTTAATGCCTATCAGTAGTGCGGGGAACAGCGCTACTAGTAAGGCACTACAACTAAAGGTTAACAGTAGCGTGGGTTGGACCGCGCTATTGCTATATCGACTTAGTAGTAGCGCTTTCTACAATGAGAGCTATTGGTAATTAGTAGTAGCGCTTCTCCTAGCACGCGCTACTAATATAATTCCATATTTCTTTTTTATTTCATGTTGTATTCATACACATTTATACAAATTTTCATACCGCAGCAATTTAGAGAATGTTTTTACATCATAATGAGTTATTACATCACCGGGAGAAAGAACTGTGGACTAGTTTCAACTGGATGGACATCCACTTGAAACTAATCCGCGGTTCTTTCACCTAATGATATAATAAATATCATCATCATCATCATATCGTTAACAACTTATCATCATAATACATCATTGTCATATAACACCTCCTCATGATTATCATTTTCATCAATGAGACATCACATACAAGTTGGTCACTAGACATAATCACAACTACTCCTCATCATCAACTCTCATAAACATATTGTACCTCATAGGACCTACTACATTCTCCTAGGACCTACTATATTATCTTAGGTAAAATAGCATAAAACAAGATAGCCACTGACTCTTCATTATGGAGAATGGAGATTATCCTGTCTCCAATTCTTGCCTTTCACACAATGTTGCTTCCAAGAACCTCGTTACGACTGTCCATACATTTTTTCCATTCTTTGATTATCATGTGTTCACCGGTTTTAGAAATCCGGTATGGACAGGTGAGATTCGCAGGATGACCTGGCTGTATGTTCAAAGCATCAAGGCGACCATTCTGATACATCAATTGAGGCACACAATCCATCGAGATTTTCTGTTGAAAAACATAGTAATAACTTCGTAGTTAGCAATGTAGTTCACTTTTAGAAGTATGCAAAAGATGCACGGATGTCGTAATAGTAAAAAATCTTACCAGGATATCTCCATGGAAGTTATCCTGGTTCAACACGTGCACTAGTGGCACGTATTGACCATAATTTGGAGGAGTTCGATAAAAGGCATTGTAATTCTCAATTTCAATACAATATGCGACTAGATGATTTTTCTCTTGATAAGTTAACTAAGAGCCATCGGTGTAGTTGGTTCTGTCTACCATATTCCGCACATTCTTTGAAGAATGAAAATAAGCTATCAATGGAAATAAGCTGTCAACTATTTTGAAATAAACAATATAAATTACTTAATAACTATGTTTGAGGAACTCACATAGCGGTAGAATTGGAAGCGTATCAACAAGGACCCAAATGTCCAAATTGTCTTGGTCGATGTTAGGATCACCAAGATCCATGGTGACAAATATACCCTCTTGAAAATCATACATCTTGCAAAGTGCTTCCCAACCCGGGCAACCAAAATGGCATACGCTCTCAGAATTGTATAGATTTACCTCAAAATCTATACCATGATGGGTCCTTAGGTTAATTTTGTTTGTTTCATTCCTCTCATGATCTCCAAAACCCATCCTCTCCAAGACATAGCGTCTTGCATGGCATGCGATAAGCTACTCAAATTATAGAAGACGAAAATTACACATTGAAGTAGTAGAAGTCGAGCTTAATTATGAAAAAAAACACTTTGCATCGTAGCTTACCGTATCACAATTAAAGGCCTCCTCGAGCTTAATGTTGAAGCGCCGACCTTCGTCCAGGTGAGGCCTGTCGCAGAAACCCCAGTTGTCGCCGCACCAGGAGCACTCCCCGGGACCTTCTTCATCCGACGACATTTCCTATGTTCATAATTCAAAGATTAAACTTGTACAATTAAATATATGTTCTACAAAAACTAAATTTAATCATTATTATTCATCACGGGTTGACTATCGGTCTCTCGGGTCTTTTCTTGAAAACTCTCAGCTCACGTGGTGTATATAATTGACCGTCAGTGATGGTAGTTCCTCCTTTCGTTCCCGAGAACATTACACCAAATTGTCTAGCACACGGGAACGAAGGAGAAGCTACCCCCACGACAACAGTCAGGATTCTTCGTCATCTCATATATGGTGGAGACTCTCCGTCACTGATTCCTCACTGACATTTGCAACCGTCAGTGATGGTCGTTACTCCTCCTTCCCCTAGTGCATAACAAAGGTCTATCATAAGGATAAGAAGGAGAAACGACCCCCCACGACAACAGTCGGGATTCTTCGGCCTCGACAGACTTAAAGTCAACTTGAATATTGTTTAATTATCTTTCTAGAAAATCCAGGCCACTCAATATTTCCTACATATTCTAGCACAAGTCATGCCAAAATTCATGGAACATTCCGGCATGACCTTTGCTAAAAAAAAGGACATATCAAGCGCCTGAAATTTGCCAAAACGGAAATTAATCAACACTCCGACAAAACATAGGCCACACGGAGGTGTAACCTGCAAACATGACCGGCCACTTGGGCAACACAAGATATACATGTTTTTATCTACATCATATCTTATAGGACTCATATTAACATGGAGATTTGGCTGGTCTCACCTCGAGGTCGGAGGGGGTCGGTGACGGGGACGACGGCGAGGATGATGGAGGGGCTACTTGATTTCTGCAAAAACAAAAACCCTATAAGTTATCACTAATACATCCCGAATAGTATCATACATATAACATCACTAATACAACTAAAACCTTAGCGAACGACGGGTATCAACGACGAGGATGCAGGATAGGCATCATCGACGTCGATGCGGGAATAATTGCTTAAACTAAAAAAATAACAACAAATGTGACATGTTCAACTAGTTCTATTAATTCAACTAGTTCTATTAATTCAACTAGTTCTTACTAAAAATAAACTTACTATAAATAAAAATAAACTAGTTCTTTCTAAAAATAAACTAGTTCAACTAGTTATATTAATTTTCTTACTAAAAATACATTAGTTCTATTAATTCAACTAGTTCTTACTAAAAATAAACTAGTTCAACTAGTTTTATTAATTTACTTACTAATTATTTTAAACACTTACTAAAAACAGTAAAAAAACTACATTATACAATAGTAAAAAACTATTGTAAAAACAGAAAAAAAGAGATGGAGGGAGG
>NC_041387.1:637318277-637323959 GCF_002162155.2 Triticum dicoccoides
AGGAGGAGGGAGGGGCGGTGGGAGGAGGGCGGTCGGAGGAGGAGGGGGAGGAGGGAGGGGAGGAGGGAGGAGGGAGTACTGTCGTGGTACTAAGACTAACATTAAGATTAGGGGGTACATATGAGGAGGCAAGGTCCTAGCTACGGTGAGATTGTACGCAAGTGTTTACGAGTTCAGGCCCCTCTCGGAGGAGGTAAAAGCCCTACGTCTCGGTGCTCTGAGGCGGTCGACTGGATTATAGTGTGTGTTAGAGGGGGTGCGAACCCTTGTCCCACAGGAGGGGGTGGCTTATATAGAGTGCGCCAGGACCCAGCCCGCCTCCGTTACAGGGGTTCAATGTACATAAAGATTGGGTGTTACTAATAACGCCAGCTATAAAGTGCTATTAATGCCCTTGAAGACTATGGAGTGAATGCCTGACCGTTGTTGTCCTGTGCGACTCCTGGTCTTCACTAGGTCGAGTGGTTTCTTGTATGGTCGAGTGATATCAGGAAGGAGGGGTACCCGAGTGATAAGACTTGTCGAGTGGATTGCACTCGACGTCTTCAATTGGTACTCCCTGTTGTCTCTGGGGTGCCTTTGCTTCTAGAGTAGTGACCTTGGGTAGGGCGTATAGGTCAGGCCTATAACCCTACCCTAGGTCTATATCCTCATCATTAGCCCCCGAATGGATTGAGGTCCGAGTGAAAAGAAGGTTGAAGTTAATCTTGCCTTGACTGTCGTGCTTCACAAATACTCATGTTGGACTAGAGGCCCATGTTGAAACTTCGGCTTCGTTTCAGTCGCCTTGATCGATTCAGAAGTTGTTGAGTGGATTTGCATCGCCTCTCTGCGAGTGTTACTTTTGACGTGAAATCTTTGGTGCGATTGGTTACATCGTATCCTGGATCTCGCGGGGTTTGAAATTTTAGGGAAGCGCGTGAGGCGGAGCACGCCGCAGCGATCAGGATAGATAGATAGGGGTGCCTCGATCTCTGCGCCACCTTTTTCGCCACGAACTCAGCGCGCGATAGTTGCGGGATTTGACAAGATTGCTCGGGCCCATGCGTCAGCCACTCAGAAGTGGGTCTTTATGAGGTGTCGGGGCCGAGGCGTCCGCACTGTGCGCACCCATCCTCCCCCTTTCTCCTCTGCTTCTCCGCTGCCCCTTTCTCCTCTGCTCTTGATGCCGCTGCACCGCCACCATGGTGAAGGACAGGACGGCGGCGCTGGAACGCGCAAAGAAGGCGACGGGGGCAGCGAAGGGCAAGAAAACGAATCAGGGGTCGTCGTCAAGTCCGGGCTACCGCTAGGTTAGATCCAGGGCGATTGGATCCTATCTTCGCTCCGGCCAGAGGATTTGGAGGAGCTGGCCGACTCTAGTCTGATCGTCGAGGGAGCTGCGAGGCTGCCGAAGGGGGAGATGGAGCCTCAGCCGCGGTCGGGTGAGTGCATCTTGCTCGCCATCCATGTTGAGCGTGGTTTCTCCCTTCCCCCGCATCCCTTTTTTTGGGGTTTCTTGAACTTTTTCGGAGCTCAGCTCCATCATTTCTCCCCCAACAGTATTAGTATCTCGCCGTGTTTGTGTTCATGTGTGAAAATTTCCTGGGTTGTCGACCGCATTGGGGTCTTTTCTAGCACATCTTTCCAATCCGCTCCTAGTCGGTGAAGAAAGACAATTCGAGTGATGAGAGGACGCATGTGATCCAAATGTGTGGGGGTTTGGGGATCCAGAAGAGGAAACAGAGTGCTTTGCCTTCCATGAAACTTCTTGAGTCGGTCAGGGGCTGGCAGTCGACCTGGTTCTACTGCCAGGATATTGCGACCCCGGGTCAGTCGACCGGTCTTCTCCCTTTCTCTTTAGATCGCGCCCAACAACCCTCTTTGTTAAAAGTGACTGCTGCGGAGAAGGTAGAAACGAACATGTTGGTCGAGAGAGTGGTCCGGTTCATCAACCAGGGTGTAACCGGCATGGACTTGTTGGAGGTGTTTCTCAGTCGACGCATCGAGCCTCTCCAGGCACGTGACCACTCGATGTGAATGTACTCCGGAGCCAACGACACCGCTCGGGTTCATCTAGAGGAGGTTAGGCCTAAGACGGTGGCCCTGTGGCTGAAGGGCATTACAGGAAACAAGGATAACCCCAGGGGAGCCAGGAGAGTCGTCCCATTCAGCGCCAACAACCAGCCAGACAAGGACTGATCTCTGTTACTGACTGTACTTCCATATGTTTTGCAGGTGTCTCTGAATCCGACTGATATTTGTCCGATTGATTTGTCTTGTAGGTTTTTACTGAGATGTACTCTATGCCCAACGGTGAACAAGCTCTGGAGCAAGACTAGGAGGGAGAGGACAGCACGGAGGAGAGCGATGATTGGCAGTCTCCTGAAGACGATGACGAGGAGGAAAGCGACGAGTCGGCAACGGTGAAGTGGTCGACTCACCACCATGCTCAGAGTGTCGATCCAAGCAACTCCATGATCCAGCGGCCGGGCGTAGGAAGACCACGGCTCCAAGCACTCAAGCACAGAAGCGCACTCGGACTTTGACTTCGAAGCCGACGGAGAAGGTCGCCAAGAAAGCCTAGGTCACGCCTTCGAAGGTTCGGAAGACCTTGCCGAAGATTACGATGGATGTTCCCGCTACCACTGGGTGAGTGCTCTATCTTTTTGTGTTTTCTTCTTCCGGCTGATACTCTTGTTTTGACCGAGTGGATTATGAAATTTTTTAGCCTTGCAACTTCTGCGATTGACATGGACGTTGACAAGGCCCCAGATGATGAGGAGTACGATGACGCGTCCACTTTTGAAGCTGGTAAGTTCTGGCCATCTAGAATTTTTCTGCCGACTGGGTTATTGGTCGATTGAACTCTGAAGGTTGCTTTCTGTTGTAGCTCCGCGGAACGTCATTCAGCTTCCGGATGATGATGAAGAAGTGCCTCTGAGAGAGAGAGAAGAAGGAGGGGCAGGGCCTCAAGCGGGAAAGCGACCGAGGGTCAGGTGCTTCAATCGACATCGGTGCTTGAGACAGTGGTCGAGCAATCTAGATATTTGGCTCAGACCAGTGTCACCTTCGCCAATCCACTATTGACTGACCGTCCATCGGGTCGACTGCTCAGGCCTCTGCCGCTCTAGTACAATTCCACGCATCTGATCCCATGACTGCTCCAACTGTGCTGCCATCATCGCTCTTCGCTACATACCAGTATCCAGACGACCCGACGAGTGTCGCCAGGGAGGCTCTTCTCCAGGTGAACCTCGTGATGGAGCAGATGAAGGTGGTGCATGAGGCGAGTCAGGTCACCTATAATGCCACTACTGCTCTGCAAGCGAACATCAAGGTTAGTTTTTTTCGACTGATCTCTTGAGTAGTGATAGTTGCAACTGTCGCTTCACTGTCCATATGGTGTCCTTGGATGAGCGTTTTGGAACATATTATGTGCATCTATGAGTCTGCATTTCACATCCAACCACCCACTGGGGTGTTTCTGTAGTCAAATTAAATAGCTCTTCCACTTGAGTCGACTAGGTTGAGTCGAGTGCTTTTCTGAACCAGTGGGGGCACGCATAGTGCACCCATTGGGTGTAGTCCCCGAGACCGTGGTCGACTGCCCGTAGTCGGCTGGGGTCTAAGAATCAGTTTTTTTTACTCATGCTGGGCAGACCATGCCAAGTGTAAGAACCGGACCAGTGGGGGCACGCCAAGTGCACACACTGGGTGTAGTCCCCGAGACTACTGTTGAATGTTTGTTTCAACGATAGTCTTAGAGCAACTTTCATTGAGACTGACTTTTGTTCCTGTCGACTGATATATCCCTTTTGCTGACTGCAGAAGTCTTGTGATCTTGGAGCTCAACTTTCTGAGTTGGATAAGAAGAAGATCAGCATCAACCTTGATCTAGAATTGGCTAATAAGAACCTCAAGACGGCCCAGGACAAAACAACTATCATTGGAGGTAACCACTGGTCAACCGTCCACCTTATAATTCTCTCTTTGTTTTTTCCAGTCTCTTTGAACCGAGTGATTCCACTCGAATAGATGTCGTAGTGAAAACCGTCAACTTCAGGCTCGTCTGAAGAATGTTATTTCTTTAGAGAAAATGAAGCAGGCTCTGGAGCAGAAGGATCTGGATCTAGCGGCGGCCCAGAATGAGGCGCGAGAGAAAACAACACTTGCGGACAAGAAGTTGGCTTCAGTCGGCAAGTTGGAAGAGGAGAACTCCAAGTTGAAGACTATTGTTTCTAACGCTAACCAGGAGGTTGCGCGACTAAGGAAAGACAAGGAAAGCTTGACCGATGAAGTGGGGAGCCTTAAAGCCAAGAAGGGCGAACTTGAGTCTTATATGGGGCAGCTTGCTGCGAAGTTGGTCCTGAAACTTGAAGGTATTTTCTCATATTCCACCGATTTGTTGATGTCGACTGACATGCCTTGTTAAACTATCGACTCACTATTTTTCGACTGTGCAGAACTTTGTGAAGACTTTGAAGAAGAAACTGGACGGGTCGGGACAAGTCTCGATCCCATAAACTGTCCTGTCAAAGATGACGTTGCAATGAATGTGTTGCCGTTGGAGTCTCGTCTGGACAACGCCGTGGATTATCTCACGATACTAACCTCTGGCCTCAGGGGGAACTCTCACAGGATCTCGAGTCTCTGATGACTCGACTAAATCAAATCCCTAGCCGAGTGCAAGAATGGAAGAAGTCATCTTCTCATTGTGGTGCCGATGTTGCTCTGTCGCTGGTCCCAGTCCACTACAAGGATGTCAGGGAAGACAAGCTGGCGGCTCTCAAGGTTGCCAATACTAAGAAGCTCAGCTTCCAGTCTTTCATGGACACCTTCCTTGACGCCTCCACCCGCATCACGGACATCATCGACCTTGACAGCTTCGTCGAGCCAGCAAGTCCTCCTCCTGCCGAATGAACAAACATTATGCTCCAACTTTTATTTGCCTCAGGATGCCGACTGATTATGTAACCGTTAAACTCCTTTGGGCTTGATGCCCGAGTACTTTAGGCCGTTGCGGTTCCGAACTTTTGCGGGATTTTTCCGAACTTGGTTTTCCTTGAATATCATGGCTTTTGCTTTTACTGCTTCTGAATGCCTTTCAATTCTGAGTGAACCTTGATCTTTTCACCCTTTGTCGAGTGGGTTTGACGATGTGTTCAGTCGACACCTTGTCGTCCTTGTGGATCGGGACGGAGCGCACATTGTACTTGTGATGCAGCTTAGACGTGGTGTTTAGTCGACACCTCGTCGTCGTTGCGGATCGGGGTGGAGTGCACATTGTACTTGTGATGCAGCTCAGACGTGGTGTTCAGTCGACACCTCGTCGTCCTTGCAGATCGAGGTGGAGCGCACATTATACTTGTGACACAGCTCAGACATGGCGATCAGTCGACACCTCATCGTCCTTACAGATCGGGATGGAGCGCACATTGTACTTGTGGCGTAGCTCAAGGGATCTTTGTGACTTAGGCGAGTTCGGGGTCGGAGCTAAGTCTCCGAGTGAGAGGATCGCTCTCCACTCGGGATGTTTTTTAACTTAGGCGAGTACGGGGTCGCAGCTAAGCCCCCGAGTGGGAGGATCGCTCTCCACTCGGAATGTTTTTTACCTTAGGTGAGTACGGGGTCGCAGCTAAGCCCCCGAGTTGGAGGATCGCTCTCCACTCGGAATGTTTTTTACCTTAGGTGAGTATGGGG
>NC_041387.1:637324521-637350387 GCF_002162155.2 Triticum dicoccoides
TTTTAACTTAGGCGATTACGGGGTCGCAGCTAAGCCTCTGAGCAGGAGGATTGCTCTCCTCTTGGAACGTTTTTAACTTAGGCGATTACATGGTCGCAGCTAAGCCCCCGAGTGGGAGGATCGCTCTCCTTTCGGAATGTTTTTAACTTAGGCGATTATGGGGTCGCAGCTAAGCCTCCGAGTGGGAGGATTGCTCTCCACTCTGAATGTTTTTAGCTTAGGTGATTACGGGGTCGCAGCTAAGCTCCCGAGTGGGAGGATTGCTCTCCTTTTGGAATGTTTTTAACTTAGGCGAATCAGGTTCGCGGCTAAGCTTCCGGGTGGGATGATTACTCTCCACTCGGAATGTTTTTTAACATAGGCGAATCAGCTTCGCGGCTAATCCACCCACTGGGGGATTTGGACACAGATGATTATGGGGAATCAATCATTAAGATACTGTAAAAATCTTGTCTTTGGAAAGCAAACTGAAATACTCTTGTTACAACTCGTCGGGTCGAGTGATTCTAAGTATAGAAAGGACGAAGCAACTCTGTGTTCCGGCGCCTGGCTCGTCCATGTTCTTGGCTACATTGTAGATGTGGTACGCTCCATTGTGAAGCACCTTGGTGATGATGAAGGGACCTTCCCAGGCCGGAGCGAGCTTGTGAGGCCGTTTCTGATCCACTCGGAGCACAAGGTCTCCTTCTTGGAATGCTCGACCCCTGATGTTGCGAGCATGGAATCGGCGAAGATCTTGCAGATAAATGGTCGACCGAATCAAAGCATCCCGTGTTCTTCTTCCAGGAGATCAACTACGTCTTCGTGTGCCTGCTCTGCTTCACCTTCTGAGGAGATTTCCACTCGGGGGGCATTGTGCAGCAAATCACTCGGAAGAACAGCCTCGGCGCCGTACACCAGGAAGAAAGGGGTTCGGTTAGTCGACTGATTTGGTATTGTTCTCAGCCCCCATAAGATGGATGGTAACTCAGTCACCCAAGCTCCAGCAGCGTGCTTAAGGTCGCGCATTAGTCGGGGTTTTAACCCTTGAAGGATCAAACCATTCACCATTTCTTCTTGTCCATTCGACTGCGGGTGTGCGATGGACGCATATCACCCAAGTGCCTTGGGACGCATAGAATGCCTTGAACTCATCAGAATCAAAGTTGGAGCCATTATGTGTGATAATGCTTTGAGGAACTCCATATCTGAATATCAACTCCTTGATGAAACTGATGGCAGTGGCTGCGCCAAGGTTCTTGATGGGCTTAGCTTCGATCCACTTGGTTAACTTGTCGACTGATACAAGTAAATGGGTGAAACCACTCATGTCAATCTTAAAGGGTCCAACCATATCCAACCCCCAGACTGCAAACGGCCAGACGAGTGCAATAGTCTTCAAGGCTGACGCGGGTTTGTGGGACATGTTGGAGTAGAACTGGCAGCCTACCCACTTGTCGACTATATCTTTTGCCATCTCGTTTTCTCGAGGCCCGTAGAATCCTACTCGGTATGCTTTGGCCACGATGGTCCGAGAGGACGCCTGGTGGCCACAGGTCCCCGAGTGGATATCATTTAGGATCATTCAACCTTCTTCTGGGGTAATGCAACGCTGAGCCACTCCTGTGACACTTTCTCTGTAAAGCTATCATTTTATCACTGTGAAGGCTTTGGATCGACGGACTATCTGGCGAGCTTCATCCTCGTCCTCTGGGAGTTCCTTCCTGAGACTGTACGCAATGTACGTACTGTCCACTCGGGTGTGATCACCAAGACATCCATGATCAAATCGACCACAGCTGGAATCTCAATCTCAGTCGGGTTAGTTCAACTTATCAGTTGTGAGGGCTCTTCTTTGAAGATATCTTCTTGTACTGACGGGGTGTGGAGGTGCTCCAAGAACACATGCTGGGGATAGGCTTCCGAGTGGAACCTATCTTCGCCAGATCATCAACAGCTTGATTCTTGATTCATGGTATGTGGTGGAGCTCTAACCCCTCAAACTTCTTCTCTAGCTTTCTCACAGCATTGCAATAACCGGTCATTGCGGGACTCCTGATGTCCCATTCCTTCGTTACCTGATTAACCACTAAGTCTGAGTCGCCATAAACCATCAAGCGCCGGATGCTGAGTGAAATGGCCATACACAACCCACATACAATAGTGCCTCATACTCAGCTTCGTTGTTCGAAGAATCAAAGTGAATCTGGAGGACATAACTGAGCTTGTCTCCTCGTGGGGACACTAATAGTACTCCTGCCCCAGAGCCATTTAACATCTTGGATCCATCAAAGAACATGGTCCAATGTTTCGACTGGATTTGAGTCGGGTGTTGTTGTTCTGTCCACTCTGTGAGGAAATCTGCAATTGCTTGAGACTTGATGGACTTCTTTGCCTCAAACTTGATATATAATGGAAGAAGTTCAATCGCCCACTTTTCCACTCGACCAGTTGCATCTCTTTATTCAAAATCTCTGACAATGGAGTATCACTGACGACTGAAACTGAGTGATCATAGAAATAGTGTGCAACCTTCTTCATGGTCAGGTAAATCCCATAAACAAGCTTTTGATAGTGAGGGTATCTCTGCTTGGACGGGGTTATGACTTCTGAAATGTAATACATGGGGCGCTAAACTTTGAAGGTCTTGGCTTCCTCTTCCCGCTCGACTGTGAGCACAGTGCTAACACTTGTCCCGTGGCTACGATGTAAAGTAGTAAAGGCTCCTTGCTAATTGGAGCAGCAAGCACCGGTTGGGTGGAAAGCAGGGCTTTGAGCTCTTCAAACGCTACTTCAGCTTCGTCATTCCACTCAAACTTGTCAGACTTATTCATCAGTCGGTAAAGAGGCAATGCCTTTTCACTGAGATGTGAGATGAATCGACTCAATGCAACCAAACAACCAGTAAGCTTCTGAACATCGTGCATACGCAGTGGGCGTTTCATTCGGAGGATTGTGCCAATCTTCTCCGGATTCGCGTCGATTCCTCGGTCGGAAACGAGAAAACCGAGAAACTTTCTGACGGGGACTTCGAATGTGCACTTTGATGGATTGATCTTGATATCATACCTTCTTAGGTTGGCAAAGGTTTTAGCAAGGTCAGTCAGCAGGTTGGAACCTTTGCGCGACTTAACCACTATGTCATCCATGTATGCTGCCACATTCCGACTGATTTGGGTGAGCAGGCACTTCTGAATCATGCGCATGAATGTGGCACCAGCAGTCTTGAGGCAAAATGGCATGGTAACATAACAAGAACACCTGAACGGGGTGGTGAAAGCCATCTTTATCTCATCGTTCCATACAGTCGGGTCTGATGGTACCCGGAATAAGCATCCAAAAAGGATAGTTGCTCACATCCCGTAGTTGAGTCGACTATCTGGTCGATGCGAGGCAGAGGAAAATGATCTTTCGGGCAAGCCCGATTGATGTGCTTGTAGTCAACACACATTTGAAGTGATTTGTATTTCTTGGGAACCATAATGACATTGGCGAGCCACTCGGAGTGGTATATCTCGCGGATGAACTCCGCGGCCAAAAGCCGAGCCACCTCCTCGCCAATTGTCTTTCTCCTCTCCATGGTGGACCGATGAAGATGCTCCTTAACAGGTTTTGCCTTTGGGTCGACTCGCAAACGGTGCTCAGCCAGTCCCCTGGGTACACCGGGCATGTCAGATGGCTTCCATGCGAAGATGTCCCAGTTCTCACGGAGGAACTGGATGAGCATGTCTTCCTATTTGCTGTCAAGGGTCGTTGAGATATGGGTCCGAGCAGCATTGGGATCGGTTGGGTGAATGTGAACTGGCTTGGTCTCTCCGGCTGACTGAAATGCGGACTTCAAGGCAGGTCTCTTGGCACGCAGCAAATCACTCGGATCTGCAGTCTTCTGATAATCTTGAAACTCCACAGCTGCCATCTGCTCATCTGCTATCTTCGCACCGTCCTGAAGACAACCCTCTGCTCTTTTCCGGTTACCGGAGACCGTTATCACGCCTTTGTGGCCAGACATCTTCATCTTGAGGTATACATAACACAGTCGAGCCATGAAACTAGCATAGGCAGGTCTGCCCAAAATGGCATGATAAGCACTCTGGAAATCTACAACCTCACACGTCAACTTTTCTTTGTGTTATTCTTCTCATCACTGAAAACTACGTCAAGAGCGATCTGGCCAAGTGAGTCGGCTTTCTTTCCTGGGATGACTCCGTGGAACCTCATATTGCTCTCGCTGAGCTTGAACATCGGAATGCCCATTCCTTTGAGAGCCTCAGCGTATAGGTTATTGAGGCCGCTGCCACCATCCATCAGAACCTTGGTCAGTTGGGTGCCCCCAACGACTCGGTCGACCACTAGTGCTTGCTGCCTAGGGGTAGCAACTCATGTCGGGTGATTGGACTGGTCGAATATAATAGGCGTTTTTGACCACTTCAAATACTTCGGTGTTGCCGGAGCAACCATGTTCACCTCTCTGTTAATGACTTTCAGTAGACTTCTGCTCTCAACATCAGCAAAAATCACCAAAGTGGAATTAACATTGGGATATCCACCATCCTCCTCTTCCTTGTCTTCCTCCTTATCACAATCTTTATCCTTCTCCCTAGGCTGGCCTTTCTTCTGGAAGCTCTGAATCAGGAGTCGACACTGTCGAGTGGTATGCTCGGGGAGGATCAGATTCCCCTCTTCATCTTTCTTAGTATGAATATGACACGGCAGATCCATCACACAATTTCCATCTTGATCTTTTACCTTCTTGGGATTCCATGGCCCGTTGGGCTTCCCTTTGAACTTCCCTTGATTCAACACTATTGCGTCGGCAGGTCCGGCTGCCTCAGCCTTTCGTTTCTCCTTCCGACTGGAATTTCCCCCTCCGGTGTCCTAAGCGACTGACTTGTGTTTGCCGCTCCGGAGTCAGTCTTCCTCTTCGCCATTAGCATATTTTGTGGCAATCTCCATCATCCGAGTTAGGGACATATCTCCGGTTCGACCGAATTTCTGATTGAGCTCTCTGTAATGAACGCCTTCTTCAAAGGCACAGACTTCTTGGTGATCTGACACATTTCCACTTTGTGGTGGAGAGTGATCCATCTCTGGATATAATCTCTCAAGGTTTCATTCGGTTTCTGCACGCGATGCTGCAGCTCAGGTAGACTAGCAGGTCTTTTGCAGGTGCCTTCAAATGTTCTGGTAAACACTCGGGCCAACTCATCCCAATTCAGCCAGGCCCTGGCAGAACCTTCAAGCATCAGAGGGAGGTGCTTCATAGCCACCTCATCGCTGCTGCCTCCAATGTGTACAACTACTCGGTAATCTTCAAGCCAGGTGTCGGGCTTTGATTCTCCCGTGAACTTGCTGACGCCAGTCGCCAATCTGAAGTTGTGAGGAATCTTAGCTGCCCTGATGGCCCTTCCGAAACACTCCAGCCCTTCTCAGTATGCTCTGTTCTGGTCGACCAAACCTTGCACAGGGACTAACCTTGCATCGAAGCCAGGTTCTCTGGGGTCGACTAGAACTCTATGGTCATTTCCATACGGTCGCCTATCATCATACCGCCGGGGCGTGTATGACCCGTCCCTCGGAAGGGGGGAAGGCACTCGAAGGTGGTTGTTGCGGGCGTATTTACGATCATAATCTCCATGAGCTCTTCCTAGGTGCCGATCTTGGCTGTGCTCACGATCTCCTCGTCACAAAGGTGACCTAGGACTGTGTGCCGACTGAACAGTGTCCTCCCTTACTGATCGACTGTGAATTTTATTCCGCGACTCGGACACGGCGGAGTTCTGGTCTCCTGCTGCTCGGAGCAGCGCCCTGATCTGTTCCAAGCCTCTTCTAGCCTCCAAGCGAGACGACTGAAAATGGACTCCGCGATACGCGCAACAACTGCAAGATTCTGAATCGGTGTACGGAATACCTGAGTTTCCGGTGGAAACAATTGCCGCGTACACCGACTGTATCCGGGGATTAGTCGACAGGCATGCTCGTCGAGAGAATGTTGGATATTCTCCAAACGAGTGCGCTCAGCCAGCATGGCCAGGCGCACTTCCTCCAAGGCCCGAGCCTCAGCGGTTTCCCTATGATGGGGGTCTGGAGAGCCTCCTCGTTGCGGTGGTGCAGCCCCTCCCTCTGCTGCGGGCTGAGAGGTTGAGGCTGATACTCCTCGTGGCCGAATGACGGGCCGTTGCCGTCCCTGTTTTCGCCGCTGCGACGAAAACCAGGCGGGCCGCAATGGGAGTCGACCATGAGGACCTCCGCCACGGGGTCACAACTCCCGCTCTCAGAAAGTGTGTCTGCTAAGTTAGTCGACGAGTCAACTGGACCGCAGTGAAATACGTCGGGCTCGATCGCCTTGACTTGGGGGGTGAATGCCTGTCAAGCCATCACATGCTTCACCCATCGTTGGAGTCGCGATCGACCAGACTGCTTGCGGCGGCGTCCAACAGAGTGAGAGGACGATGCAGGGACCGACTGGTATGGGGTCGACGGCTGCCAAAGGAGGATGCCGCGGGCACTCGCGCGGAAGTGTAACGAACCGCGGACCAGCAGAGCCTCGATGTCGAGGGGGGCCTCCTGGAGCCAAGAGGAGTCGTCAGCGACGAAGGTGAGCGCGCCGAGTCGGAACTTGCGGCCCACGACCAAACTACCGCCCGAAACCATGTTGATGAAGATTGAAGAAAATGCAACCTCGCCGGAAGTCGCTAAGACGCTTTGCCCCACAGTGGGAGCCAATTGTCGTGGTACTAAGACTGACAGTAAGAGTAGGGGGTACGTATGAGGAGGCAAGGTCCTAGCTATGGTGAGGTTGTATGCAAGTGTTTACGAGTTCAGACCCCTCTCGGAGGAGGTAAAAGCCCTACGTCTCGGTGCCCTGAGGCGGTCGACTGGATTATAGTGTGTGTTATAGGGGGTGCGAACCCTTGTCCCAGAGAAGGGGTGGCTTATTTAGAGTGCGCCAGGACCCAGCCCGCCTCCATTACAGGGGTTCAATGTACATAAAGATAGGGCGTTATTGATAACGCCAGCTATAAAGTGCAATTAATGCCCTTCATGACTATGGATTGAATGTCTGACCGTTGTTGTCCTGTGCGACTCCTGGTCTTCAACAGGTCGAGTGGTTTCTTGTATGGCCGAGTGATATCAGGAAGGAGGGGTACCCGAGTAATATGACTGGTCGAGTGGATTGCACTCAACGTCTTCAGTTGGTACTCCCTGTTGTCTCTGGGGTGCCTTTGCTTCTAGAGTAGTGACCTTGGGTAGGGCGTATAGGTCAGGCCTTTGGCCCTACCCTAGGTCTATATCCTCATCAAGTACCTCGGTGGAGGAGCAGCGCGGCGGCGATGGACGACGGGTTTGGCGCGGGCGAGAGCGAGTGAGGGGGAGAGGGAGTGAGAGGGTCAATCATTACAGGATAAGGTAAGTAAGTAGTAGCGTCTTTCAGATACACGCGCTACTGCTACGGGACATAGCATTAGCGCTTGTTATGTATACGCACTACTGCCAAGTGGGGCTAGCCATCTGCGTCTAGTACAAACATAGCAGCAGCACGCTTTCCAGGAACGCGCTACTGCTAAAGTATTTGCAGTAGCGCAGTCTATTCAAACACGCTACTACTAAGTAGCAGTAGCGCCCTGTTTTGTCCGACGCTACTGCGAAGATGTTGTGTATAAGGTTTTCCCAGGTAGTGCAAAAGTGCCTCCTGCGGCCGAATCTAAAAGATCTAGAAGCAAAATTCAATTCGGCATAATTTTTTTGTATAATCATCCACAATTAAAACCATGTGTTGGGCAATTACGTATCATCAGTTTCATCCTCTCCCAAGATTGTGCAACATGCTCATGATCAAGTTGCTTAAAATTCGTAATATCGTTCCCAAGGGAGATGATCTTAGCGGTAGGAAAATACTTAGAGATGAAAGCATCTTTACACTTATTCCATGAATCAATACTATTTTTAGGCAAAGATAAAAACCAAGTTTTAGCACGATCTCTAAGTAAAAATAGAAATAGCTTCAATTTAACAATATCATTATCCACATCTTTCTTCTTTTGCATATCGCACAAATCAACAAAATTGTTTAGATGGGATGTGGCATCTTCACTAGGAAGGCCAGAAAATTGATCTTTCATAACAAGATTCAACAAAGCAGCCTTAATTTCACAAAATTCAGCATTAGTAGTAGGAGCAATCGGAGTGCTAATAAAATCATTTTTGTTGGTGTTGGAAAAGTCACACAATTTAGTATTATCTTGAGCCATCATGACAAAGCAATCAATCCAACACATAAGCACACAAGAAGCAAGCAAAAAGAGACGAACGGAAGAGGGGCGAAGAAAAGGCAAAGGTTTTCAAAAATCATTTTAGAAGTCGAGGAGAGGAAAACGAGAGGAGAATGGCGAATAATGTAATGCGAGGGAGAAGAGTTTATTATGGGTACTTGGTATGGCTTGACTTGGCGTAGATCTCCTTGGCAACAGTGCCACAAATCCTTCTTGCTACCTCTTGAGCTTGCGTTGGTTTTCCCTTGAAGAGGAAAGGGTGATGCAACAAAGTAGCATAAGTATTTCCCTCAGTTTTGAGAACCAAGGTATCAATCCAGTAGGAGACAACGCACAAGTCACCGAATACCTGCACAAACAATCAACAACTTGCACCCAACGCGATAAAGGGGTTGTCAATCCCTTCATGGTCACTTGCAAAAGTGAGATCAGATAGAGATAGATAAATGGTAAAGTAAATATTTTTGGTATTTCTGGTTTATAGATTGGAAAGTAAAGATTGCAAAATAGTAGATCGAAAACTAGCATGATGTAAATGAGATTCAGTATAATGGAAAAGAGACCCGGGGGCCATAGGTTTCACTAGTGGCTTCTCCCGAGATAGCAAATATTATGGTGGGTGAACAAATTACTGCCGAGCAATTGATAGAAAAGCGCATAGTTATGATGATATCTAAGGCAATGATCATGAACATAGGCATCACGTCCGTGTCAAGTAGACCGACTCATGCCTGCATCTACTACTATTACTCCACACATCGAGCGCTATCCAGCATGCATCTAGAGTATTAAGTTCATAAAGAACAGAGTAACGCATTAAGCAAGATGACATGATGTAGAGGAAATAACTCAAGCAATATGATGAAAACCCCATCTTGTTATCCTCGATGGCAACAATACAATATGTGCCTTGCTGCCCATACTGTCACTAGAAAGCACATCGCAAGATTGAACCCAAAGCTAAGCACTTCTCCCATTGCAAGAAAGATCAATCTAGTAGGCCAAACTAAACTGATAATTCGAAGAGACTTGCAAATATATCAAATCATGCGTATAAGAATTCAGCGAAGAGCCAAATAATATTCATAGATAATCTGGATCATAAATCCACAATTCATCGGATCTCGGCAAACACACCGCAAAAGAGTATTACATCGAATAGATCTCCAAGAATATCAAGGAGAACACGGTACTAAGAATCAAAGAGAGAGAAGAAGCCATCTAGCTAATAACTATGGACCCGAAGGTCTGTGGTAAACTACTCACGCTTCATCGAAGAGGTAATGGTGTGGATGTAGAAGCCCTCCATGATCGAATCCCCTTCCGGCAGGACACCGGAAAAGGTCCATATATGGGATCTCATGGGTACAGAAGGTTGCGGTGGTGGAAAAGTGGTTTTGTGGCTCTCCTGGATGTTTTCAGGGTATAAGAGTATATATAGGCGAAGGAACTAGGTCAGGGGAGCCATGAGGGGCCCATGAGGGTGGGGGCGCGCCCTCCTGCCTCGTGGCTTCCTCATTGCATCTCCGACTTCATCTCCAAGTCTTCTGGTTTGCTTTCGGTCCAAGAAAGATCATGCGATGGTTTCATTCTATTTGGACTCCATTTGGTATTCCTTTTATGCGAAACTCTAAAATAGGCAAAAAAACAGAAACTGCTACTGGGCCCTCGGTTAATAGGTTAGTCCCAAAAATAATATAAAATAGCATATAAATGCCTATTAAACATCCAAAACAGATAATATAATAGCATGGAACAATAAAAAATATAGATATGTTGGAGACATATCAAGGACGTCCACTCCAGGCCGTCCCTGAGGCTGCACCGACCCTCGCGCTGCCGCTGTGTCGCCCCTTCGGGCAGTCGCGAGCATGGCACATGGTCCCTACAACCGCCCTGAGGTCTTCCCCACCGTCGCCCCGACCCGTGCGTTGCTGCTGCGTCGCCTCTTCGGGCCGTAGCGTCACGGCGCGTGATCCACTTTGCCGTCCCACGCGTCAACTTCTACGTGGTTGTGTCACGCCTCCTCCCTAGGCGCGGGAATGCCACCGTCCGCGCTGGTTTTCATCACGCCGTCGGGTTCTTCCTCGCCTACTTCGAGCATCGTCGTCGCGCGTCTGACCTAGCCGCGGCGGCGGCTCTTCTTCCGGATCCACAATGACTTCGTCGGCACCGGCTACCCCAGCTCGTCATCGACCATGGTGTTCTTCGCACGGCTGGCTCGACCACGGCTACATCACCCTATGCTCTCGGCTATATTGACATCGACACAAAGGGCTACTGCCTTGTTTGAGTAACCTCGTCAGTTTCCACTCCAGCCATGACTTCCGCGATGCATCGACCATTACAACTGTGGGGGGTGTCCATCGGCTTGCCTTCGGATTCTTCTCCAGTCTCACCATTTGCGTCGCTACCGTTGTGACTGCGGGAGGATGTTGAGTATCGTGATTATTAGGAAAGCTAGGATAGCATAGGATATTATTCTACCTTGCCTTGTACTCCAAGATGATCATGTACTCCTATATATATGTCCACGAGGCTCAAGCAATACATCGAACTATTCCACCAAATCCCTCTATCCCTTCCAACAGATTGCCCTGCCCACACAACGCGATGCCATGCGATTGTTGTTTTCAGACATGACAACTCATTATTCTAGAATCATCCTGACCGAACATCAACACGTTTTCCCCATCTTAAAATGAGGTTGTACGAGCAGTTGGAGACAAGCATAAAGATCTCACAGTGGGCACGAGGAATGCTACCCACCGAGGCTACTAGAATCAGCTGCCCTTCGTGTTTCTTTGGAAACCAGTGTCAACATGGATCAAATGGTTATCTCCATCACTCTCTTCATATATATTTGGCTCATTAGAGCATCTACAGCCGGACTTCTCAAATTGACTGAGCGGGCGTAGGAACCACTGATCGGACATGAGAGAGAAGTAAAAAAGCTGACCCAACCGCTATAGGTCGCGCCCTCACGCGCGCACGTCCGCCCGGGCCGTGCCCCTGCTCCTTATGGCTAAAGCCTCACACTCCTCAATGTAACAAGGAAGATGAGCTCTAACACTGCACGGAACATACTTCAAAACGAATCAAAATAATCATCATAATCAGAAAAAGAAGACCTAGAATAATTTCCATTCAAAACAACATCAGCACCACCAAAAGAGATAAGTATGTGTGCCACCACAATTTTTTAACACCAAAAATTAATTAGTTATAAAATGTTATTCTTACAACACGCCTCAAACAACGCCGATCCAGCACCACATTGAGAACATCTACAGAAGAATCAAAAGAGGAACAAGGGCCACCCGGGATACGGTGAAAGGACAAGACATATCTGTAAAGAACACAATGATTATTATGAACAAATTGCACAAACCGAGTTCAAAGTTGACACTTGATAGTGTTGGAAGCCCCCATCCATAATCACCCCATAAATCTCCATTGCCTGGAAATATAATGGGAAAATAAAATGAAAGCAAACATGAAAGAGGGAACCAACAAAGCGCGAACGGCGAAGCATTGTGGACGGTAAAGAAAGGCCAAAGTAAGCAGGCGATAACAACGGTGGTGGCGGCGACGCGTGGCGAGCACGGCAACAAAAGCATAGGCGGCCACGACAGGTCGGCGACGCGAGAGAGAAACCGATCTCAGAAACATATAAAAGTGTATTACAAAACACTAAAAGTTCAAGGACTAAAGCGAAAAAAGGAAAAACCAAAAAGGAAAACCGAAAACAGGAAATCACGGGAGTGCCCCTCCGCATGACAAGTGTCCTGCGCGGAGCGCCCCGAAAAAGTATCAGCGGCGCTCCGCGCATGCACTTATCGCGCACGGAGCGCTCCCCGACTAACGTTTGCGAGGAGCACTCCTCAATTAGTGATTTCGGAGAAAGTTTCATTCGAGTCATCAAAGGGAAAACATTCCCGCATGGTAAGAGTTTTTTTTACGCGAAAGCTCGTTTCATGGTTGAGGAGTAGCGAGCTAGGCCTCAAACATTGTTCCTGTGGGCTGGACACTCACAGGAAAATATTCTCCTGTGGGGTATTTTTGTTCCTACTGGAAAATACGTGGTTTTCCTTGCAGCACAGTTTTGCCCACCAGGAAAATTGTATTCCTGTGAGGAAACTCGGGCCTGACAGGAAAAGTGTAATTTTTGGCAGTGTTAATGCATGTCATCAAAACTTATATCATTATATTCGTATTTAAACATAGTTTCCAGTTATATTATTTTTTATAACATGCATTAAATTTTTTTAGTTAAATTTAAGATTAAAATTTGGCACAGAATACAAAGGGGACTGATAAAGCAAGACGGAGCCATTTCTCCGCACTCAGTATAGTGTAGTACATCACCTCGTCGGGTGTGTTTTCTCTCGGATTACTTGGCATGAGATTGTCTCCTGGACGCGAGCAACGGCACCGGCCCCAGACGGAAGTTTGGACTACTTCGCCTGGCTCGCCATGGCCACCGAAGCCACCCCACCTTCGCTTCGCAAGGATCTGCTTTCCTTGGCAGCCCTCGTCACCCTGCCTCAGTATTTTTGTTCATACATGAAAATACGTGGTTTTCCTTGCGGCTCAGTTTTTCCCGCCAGGAAAATTTTATTCCTGTGAGGAAACTCGGGCCTCACAGGAAAAGTGCAGTTTTTGGTTGTGTTAATGCATGTTATCAAAATTTATATCGTTAGATTCGTATTTGAACATAGTTTCCAGTTATATTAATTTTTATAACATGCATTAACTTTTGTTAGTTAAATTGAAGATCAAAATTTGGCACATAATACAAAGGGGACTAATAAACCAAGATGGAGGCAGGACTCCGCACTCAGTACAGTGTAGTACATCACCTCGTTGGGTGTGTTTTCTCTCGGATTACTTGGCACGAGATTCTCTCCTGGACGCAAGCAACGGCCCCGGCCCCGGTCGCAACGTTGGACTACTTCGCCTGGCTCGCCGTGGCCACCGCAGCGACCCCGCCTCCGCTTTGCAAGGGTCTGATTTCCTTGGCAGCCCTCGTCACCTGGTCCCTATGGAGGCACCGAAACGCTGGCATCTTCGATAGGATCCAACCTTTCTAGTGTAAATAGCATAAAACTACTACTTTTCATGTTGGGATTCCAAAAAAACCACCACTTTTTTGTTTGTGACTGATACCTACCACTTTTCTCACCGGTTATCTCAAAAAACCCAAATCGCCAGTTGTTAGCAATTTAAACCGATTACTGACGGTCCGGGCCCGCCTCTCAGGCCACGTCAGCGCCGCGCTTGACAGCGAGGCCGTTAACGGCCATTACTCTGACCCGTTGCGGTCGGACCGCACCCGCTCGCTGCCCTATCTGTCTCTGTCGGCAGCAGTTCTCTCTCGCTCCTCCTTTCCCCTGTTCTCTACTCTCTGTCTCTCATGACGATGGCGGCGGCGAAGAAGGACGACGGCGAGCCTTTGGGCCTTGGGGCGACATCTGGCGGCGAGGGCGGTGCTCACTCCAAGGTGAACAAGTGACTAGGCAGCGCAAGTTTCCCAACCCAGCGCTCGCCTGGGCCGCCGAAGTAGGAGGTCCAGATCTCGTCGGCGTTCTGTGCGGCCAGGGCAGTGGCCAGATGCATCCAAGCAAATCCAGAAGGACGGAACCAGTGGGCGTCCTCACTTGGTGGCGCGGAGTAAGTTTTTACCTTGTTTTTAATATCTTTGTTAGTATATTTATGAACTAGGGTTAGTATCTGTTTCTTAGATTGTTGACGAATTAGTTTAGGTTCTGGCCAGATGGCCAGATGCTCCTAGATGATCTAGGGTTAGGATATCTTTATGAACTAGGGCAGTGGCCAAATGCATCCAAGTATATTTATGAATTGGTATATTATTATGTATACATCGTAAGCAACATATGAATTATAGTTTAGGTTTTGATATGTGCAGATTTAGATTTGTTCGTTGAAACTGTTGCATATTTCTGAACTTCAAAATCTGAAGAAATCTAAATGTTTCTTTCTTTGTTTGCATAGTTTGGATGATGAAGTATGGGAATTGAGGCTGCATTTTCAGGGTAGAGATAACATGGAAAGGAAGTTTTCTTTATAAAAAATGAATTACCTATTATTGTTAGCACTGATTGAACTTGAGGGCTATGGGTTGGATGCCTATCTATCATATGTTAAGGATGAGGGTAAGGGGATGGAGGGGATTGGGGTTTTGGACAGTGATGAGAAGGGGGAGGAGATGCTGGAATTGTTTGCTGAGAAGAAAGTATTGAACATAACAGTGAGAGAGGCTAGGGACCCAAATCTAGCAGATGCAAACATGGACCACACCTTGCTTGAAGAGCAGATTCCAACGAGTCAAGTTGGTGATGAGCCCATTGTTTATAGTGTTTCCCAAGAAGGTGTCCTTTTCCCAGTCTCAAAATCTTCACAACCTCTAGTTGTGCCCGTTGAACTATATCTTAACACACTGCCGAGCTGTAATTTCAACAAGGGAAAAGAGGCACTGGAAATTGAAAATATTGAAGTAGAAGAGCAAGATGAAGATGAGTTGGACAAATCCTCTTCAGATTTTGAGTTTTACAGGGGTGATTACAGAGGGAAGAAAATTCCATACAAGTCTTTGGCTAGGGGAGAAGATGAAGGTGGAGAAGGAACAAGTCAGCACTACAGGGAGGAGGAAGAGATGGCTGAGCATTATTTTGGGGCTGCTTCTGAACCCTCGGAGTTTTGGCAGTAGCAAAATGGTTCTAAAGATGATGATGAAGAAGAAGCTTCAGATCATGTGAAAAGTGTGGCACAGAAATTGATACTGTGAGAAAACAAGGCCCAACAAGCAGATCACACAGTGAGCCAGATCACATAAAGTTTGAAGATTTCATGCCAGAAGCTGATGAGTACTGCTTTCCAGGTGATGAAGGCATTTCTGATGAAGAAGATGATGCACCTAGGTTGCCTTGTGACAGGAAGAGAAAATTTAAGAAGAAGAAGGAGAGAATATGGTATGATTCCTCTAGGCCCGATGCACAAGAACATTTGATGATTCCTCATTTGTGCTTTCTAAATGTGGTAGAGTTCAGAGAAGCATTGAGAAACTACCATGTTAGGAGACTGAGAAACTTTGAGTACCATAGGAATGATCCAAGTAGGATCATAGCCTGGTGCTAAGATGGAAAGCATGGTTGTGAGTTTTGTATTACTGCTTCTAAGATTTCCCATGAGGCAACCTTTAGCATCAAGAAGATGAATCTTGATCACACTTGTGGAGCAAGTGGAGAGAACAAAAAGGTTACCATGAAGTGGGTTGCAAAGGCAATTGAGGATACTGTAAGATCCAATCCTGGTGCAGGTGTTGATACAATAATGAGTTTAAAAAAAAGAAATACTTCAGATTAAGAGACTATCTGCAGTGTGTTCTGCACACAAACCCAGGTAGTAGGTGTGTTGTGACAACAAAGGAATTTGAACTCCCCCCAGCACCTACCCCAAGGTTTCATTACATGTTTTACTATTTGTTTTCTTATAAGGAGGGGTTCCTCAATGGTTGCAGGCCTTTCATGGTAAATATTTTCTGTATACTGCTTAAATAATGATTGCATAATAGTTGATGGATACTAATGGTTTTTAATGCAGGGCTTGATGGATGCTTCATCAAACTAAGCACTAGGCAGCAAATCCTGGCAGCAACAAGGAGGGATGGCAACAACAACATCTTCCCTATTGCATTTGGTGTTGTTGACAAGGAGGAGACTCATAGTTGGACTTGGTTTCTTACACAGTTAAGGACAGTAATTGGTAGTGGCAACAAGTTTAGACCCTACACAATTATGTCAGACAGGCAAAAGGTACAACTTCTTCGTGATTTCACTCTTTCCTTTGGACTATGGAACGCTTTCTCTACTTACTTCACTAGTTATTAATAAAAAAATGAATGAACAAGGTTTGCTCAATGCAATTGATGATGTATTTCCTCATTCCCCTCAAAGATTTTGTTTAGGACACATATATGCCAACTTCTAATCAGTTGGGTTTAGAGGGGATAAATTGAAAAAACATCTAAACTAGGCTGCATATTCTTTCACTAAACATGGGCATGACCTGGGCATGGAAGCCTTGAAGAAAGAGAGTGAGGAGACATGGAAGTGGTTGTCAAACATACCAGTCCATACTTGGGACAGGCATAGAATGGATACTATATGCAAAACAAATCTTGTTGTAAACAATCTTGGTGAAGTTTTCAACAGGACGATTCTGGATGTTAGGAACAATCCCATCAGGACAATGCTTGAAGGAATAAGGACAAAACTCATGATCAAGTTTCAGAAGCTTAGGGAGAAGACAAGACATCTAGGTGGGATATCACACCCACATACTATGAGATATTGGAGGAGGCCAAGAAGTGGGCAAAATACTGGGATGCATATGGGCTAGACCAGGCATTTGGCAAGTTACAACTAGTTCAGAAAACACCTACAGTGTTAACCTAAACAACTACACTTGTGACTGCAGGAGGTGGGATATGACAGTTGTTCCATGTAGTCATGTTGTAGAAGCAATGCAGAAGGTGAAGCTACACCCTAAAGATTTTGTCCATGAGTTCTTCAAGAAGACCCTCTACTGTGAAACCTACAAGCACATTATATACCCTGTTCCTGGCCCTGATTGTTGGCCACATGATAATCCCCAAGTGCAGGGAATCATCGTAGAAATTCCCAAATGTGGAAGTGATAAGTATGGAGTGTCGAACCCACAAGGAGCTAAAGGCAAGATCAATATTCTCTCAAGTCCTATCTGCCACTGACACGACTCTACGTACACCGAACGTTTGCTTCCAACTAGAAACGAGAAATAAAACTACAGTGTGGGTATGAAGAGGATAACTTTGTATGATATCAGAGAGCTAAAATATAAAAGTAGGTACTGTTATCATAAAGTTAGAATATATTACTAAATATTATAAATATCGAGTGTGGAATAATGATGGGTCGGTATGCGGAATTATCCTAGGCAATTGTTAACAAGACCGATAATCACTATTGCAATTTCATATGAGGGAGAGGAATAAGCTAACATACTTTCTCTTCTTGGATCTCATGCACTTATGTTTGGAACTCTAGCAAGCATCCGCAACTACTAAAGATCATTAAGGTAAAACCCAACCATAGCATTAACATATCAAGTCCCTTTTATCCCATACGCAACAACCCCCTTACTCGGGTTTATGCTTCTGACACTCAAGCAACCCACTATAAGCGAATCATGAAAGTATTGCAACACCCTACAGCAGGAATCCCTCACGCTTGCGCGACACGGAGGGAACAATAGGACAGCACAAAAATAAAACATACAACTCATACCAATCTAGATCATCAATCAACCCAAAGACAAAGGATATCTACTCAAAAAACCATAGGATAGCAACACATCATTGGATCATAATATGTGGCATAAAGCACCATGTTGAAGTAGGGATTACAGCGGGGTGCGGGAGAGTGGACCGTGTAAAAGAGATGAGGATGGTGATGATGATGGTGATGTTGATGAAGACGATCACCACGGCGATGATTCCCCTCCCGATGGCACTCCTGCACCACCGAGAGAGAGGAGGAGAGGTTCTCCAACTTGTGCTTCCTCCTCCATGGCCTCCCCCCTAGATGGGGAAAGGTTCCCCCTCTGGTCCTTGGCCTTCATGGCGATGATGGCCCCTTCAGGATCCTTCCCCATGGCCTCCGATGATGATGGCCCCCTCCGGCAGGGTGCCAGAGAGGGCCTAGATTGATTTCTCATGGCTACAAAGGCTTGCGGCCGTGGAACTTCTGATCTAGGTTATTTTCTAGAGGTTTGGGCATTTCTAGGATAGGTTGGCGTCGAGAACAAGTCAGGGGCCCCACGGGAAGTCCACGAGGAATAGGGGTGCGCCCTAGGGGGGTGGACGCGCCCCCACCCTCGTGGGGCCCATGGGACTCCCCTCCGGTAGATTTTTGTTCAGTACTTCTTATATTTCCAAAAAGAATCTCCGTTGATTTTCAGCGCATTCCGAGAACTTTTATTTCTACACAAAAGCAACACCACGATAGTTGTGTTGAAAACAGCACTAATCCAGGTTAGTTCTAATCAAATCATACCAAAATCATATAAAACTATTGTAAACATGGCATGAATACTTCATAAATTATAGATACGTTGGAGACGTATCAGCATCCCCAAGCTTAATTCCTGCTCGTCCTTGAGTAGGTAAATGATAAAAGAAATAATCTATGAAGTGTGAATGCTAGCAAGTGCTTAAGTGTGATCTGATGGTTTCAATCACTTTTTCTAGCATCATTATATATCATAACAGTAGCTCAACTCATAAAACTTCTCATGATTAAGTAACAAGCTATTCACATGTTAAAGTAAAAATCATAAACATTCTTGAAAACTAATAAAGCATGCTCTTAGTCATCAAACAATTGCAAATCATCTTATTTTCGGGAAGGGTCTATGTAAGAGCTTTGATTCAGCAAACTCCGCATACTCAACTATCATTTAATCTTTCACAATTGCTAAGACTCATGTGATATTTATGGGTTCAAAGTTTCAATCGGACACAGAGAAAGATAGGAGCTTATGTTTCGCCTCCCAACCTTTTACCTCAAGGGTAATGTCAAGAATAATAATTTATGAAAACCTTACATCCAAGTGGATATATATATCCGGATCGCTCCAACACAAAGTGCTTGCCAAAGGAAAAAGTGTAAAAAAGAAAGGTGATGATCACCATGACTCTTGTATAAGGGTAGAAGATAAAAGTGAAAGATAGGCCCTTCGCTGAGGGAAGCATAGATTGTCATGAGATTTTATGGTTGGATGCACAAAATCTTAATGCAAAAGACCGTCACTTTATATTGCCGCTTGTGATAAAGACCTTTATTACGCAGTCCGTCGCTTTTATTTCTTCCCTATCACAAGTTCGTATAAAGCTCATTTTCTTCACACTAATAGATCACACATATTTAGAGAGCAATTTTTATTGCATGCATCGATGACAACTTACTTGAAGGATCTTACTCAATCCATAGGTAGGTATGGTGGACTCTCATGGCAAAACTGGGTTTAAGGGATGCTTGGAAGCACAAGTAGTATCTCTACTTGGTGCAACGAATTTGGCTAGGATGAGAAGGAAATGCAAGCTCAACATGTTGGATGATCCAAGACAGTATAACGTTTCATATATAGGAAAACATGATCCATCAAATTTTTAGCATGTCATATTTTAATGAGTGCTCACAATTACAAAAGATGTCCAGGATAGTATATTTATATGTGAAATCTCTCTTCCTTGAATATTCTTTAATGAATTGTTCAAGTGACCAATACTATGTTTGCTAACTTTCAATAAGTTTACTACCCATACTTATTATGTGTGCAGTCATTACTCCCCATGTTATAGGCATATGAAACATATATTAATTCAGATTTATGATATTCAATTCATTCAACCATTTACTCATAGGATATACGTGAAGCACGTGAGTAAATGACAAAGTACTCCAAAAGATATAAGTGAAGAAAACTGAGTAGTCCAACAATTAACTAGCCACGGGAGGATTCTTTTTCATTCAAGATTTCAGATCCAATGATTTTATTCAAACAGCAAGTAAAATTTAAAATACGCTCCAAGCAAAACACATATCATGTGACGAATAAAAATATAGCTCCGAGTAAGGTATACCGATAGTTTTGAAGACGAAAGAGGGGATGCCTTCCGGGGCATCCCCAAGCTTAGGCGCTTGAGTCATATTTGAATATTACCTTGGGGTGCCTTTGGCATCCACAAGCTCAGGGTCTTTCCACTCCTTATTCTCCTCATATCGATATCTCACTCAAAACTTGAAAACTTCAATCACACAAAACTTAAAGGAACCATGTGAGATGGGTTAGTATGATAAAGAGTAAATCAGTAACTTTGATACTGTCAAAGACAAGATTCATAATTGTTCTCACACAATGCCTACTGTACCATATCATTTCTACAATTTATATTGAGCAATATAAGCCATAGGAACTAGAAAACAAGCAAACTATGCATTGAAAACAGAATCTGCTAGAAACAGAACAATCTATAATGATCTGAACAACAACCATACTTCTTCTACACCAAAAATTATGAAATAAATTGTTGGACGTGAGGAATTTGTCTATTAATCTTCTGAAAAAATAATCAACTCAAAATCACTCTTCTGTAAAAAATGACAGCTAATCTCGTGATTGAAGTTTCTCTCCCCAAGTTTCTGTTTTTTACAGCAAGATCACATTAACTTTCACCCAAGTCTTCCCAAAGGTCTTACTTGGCACTTTATTGAAAAAAAGCTATAAAACATGATTACTACAGTAGCTTAATCATGTGAACACACAAAAACAGTAAGGGTAAATATTGGGTTGTCTCCCAACAAACGCTTTTCCTCAATGCCTTTTAGTTAGGCATGATGATTTCAATGATGCTCACATAAAAGATAAGAATGGAAACATAAAGGGAGCATCATGAAGAATATGACTAGCACATTTAAATCTAACCCACTTCCTATTCCTAGGGATTTTGTGAGCACACAACTTATGGGAACAAGAATCAACTAGCATAGGAAAGCAAAACAAGTATAACTTCAAAACTTTAAGAACATAGAGAGGAAACTTGATATTATTCCAACCCCTACAAGCATGTATTCCTCCCTCATAGTAATTTTCAGTAGAATCGTGAATGAGTTGAACAATATAACCATCACATAAATCATTCTTTTCATGATCTACAAGCATAGAAATTTTACTACTCTCCACATAAGCAAAATTCTTCTCATTCGGAATAGTGCACTACTAGAAAAAGGGCTATAGATGGGATTGACACTAATGGCGCACCAGACAAGCGATGCGCCATTAGTATATACTAATGGCGCACCACCTTCTGATACGCCATTAGAGTTGAAACTACTAATGGCGCACCTGGCCCAAGGTGCGCCATTAGTATCAATTTTTTTTGAATTAGTGCGCCTGTCCAAACATACTAATGGCGCATCCAGACTCAGTGCGCCATTACTAGTTGCAACTAGTAATGGCGCACTTGTCGGAAAGTGCGCCACTAATGTTGTTTTTTTATTATATTTTTTATTCCTTTTTTTGCAAAACTACTAATGGCGCACTGTTCCACCGTGCGCCATTACTAGTTTAAGCTAGTAATGGCGCACTGTAGGACGGTGCGCCATTAGTATTTTTTTTTGCAAAACTACTAATGGCGCACCTCTAGGAGGTGCGCCATTAGTAACCTGGATTACTAATGGCGCATTTAGAGTTGGTGCGCCATTATTAAGTGGGCAGCAACAAGATATTTTGGACAGCCTCTCCTACCCACACTCACTTTCTCCCCACTTCATTCTCTCCACCTCCTCCTTGTCTCGGGTGCCTCCTCTTTTTCACCTCATTTCCATCATAGATTCATTCAATTTAAGTGGTTAAATTACCTTGTTTTGATAGGTAAGTAAGGGGGGAAGCTATATTTATGTTGTTCTCCCTACAACAATGTGCACATGCACTTTTTATGGCATAGCTAGATCTATGTATGTTCGTGGTGTTGCATATGTGTTTGTGTTTGGAGGTGTACCGGTATTTGAAATGCGATAGTTGCCAATATTTTGCCGGAATGTTGCTTCATTTCCGTTTCGGTGAGAATTTTGGCATTAAGCATTCTTTTTGGTCCTATTTTTAGGGAAAGTCATGCCAAATTTTTTCTTGGTTCTAAAATATCGTTTTGCTCTACCCCGCAGGCGACCATGGTCCGCACGATGACCGAAGGCATCGTGAATAGGTTTTTGAGGTCCGCGAAGGCCGAGATGCTTCAAAAGAACGAGATGGAGATAAGATGTCCGTGTCGAAGATGCAAGCTGAAGAGCCTTATTGCGGACCCGGATTCCGGGCAGGTGCGGGACCACCTGCTCTTGCGTGGTTTCATGGATGGCTATCGGTGGCAAGGTGATGAAGATGACTACGAAGTCGTCCATGGGGGTCGGGCAAGAAATGAGGAAGGGCAGCAAGACAACCACCGCGGCTCGGGCGGGCGAGAAGACGAAGAATCCCCAGGAGATGATCACGACGGTGATGTTGTACACAATCATCATGTAGAAGATGCAGGACATGATGATGAGGAAGATGCCGGAGCAGACGACGGGCATGATCATGAAGATGATGATGCCGGCGGAGCAGACGACGTTGGACCATCGATGGGCTGGGTGCAGGACCCTCATATTCAAGAGCTGCTTCTCAAGCAGACGGATAACGCAAGAGCTGCCGCCCGAGAGAAAGCCAAGATGGATCAACTTGAGTTAGACGCGGTTACTCCATTGTATGAAGGATGCAGGCCCGAGGATACCCGCCTGAAAGTAACGCTCATGGCTCTGGAGATGAAGGTAAAACATAAAATGACTGACGCATGCTTCGACGAGAACATGTCATTCTGGCACGAACATCTTCCCAAGGGGAACAAGTGCCCGACCAGTTTGGAGGAGGCGAAGAAAATCGTGTGTCCTCTAGATTTACCGCACGTGAAATACCATGTGTGCATGAACAATTGCATCATTTATCGGGACGAGCACGCGGAGTCTACCATATGTCCGGTGTGCGGCATCACTCGATACAAGAAGAGGAAGAAAGCTCCTCGAAAAGTGGTGTGGTACTTTCCGATCACTCCTCGTCTGCAGCGGTATTTCGCGGACCCTAAGGTAGCAAAGCTCCTGCGTTGGCACGCAGATAGGGAGGAGAAGAAGCAAGAAGATGACGCAAATGATCCGGAGATAGATAAAAAAGACAAGATGCCGAGTCACCCTAAGGATGCGAGCCAGTGGCAAGCGTTGAACTTCGAAGACCCAGAATTTGGGAACAATCCAAGGAACATCGTGCTGGGCGCGGGCATCGATGGAGTCAATCCGTTTGGCAGCCAGAGAAGCACACATAGCACCTGGCCTGTGTTTGTGTGGATGTACAACCTTCCCCCCTGGTTGTGCATGAAGAGGAAATACATTCACATGAGTATGCTAATTGAAGGGCCGAAACAACCAGGGAACGACATCAATCTGTATCTGGGGCTGCTGAAAGAGGAGCTTGACACGCTGTGGAAAACACCAGCCAATACGTGGGACGCCGCAGAGAAAGAATATTTCCCTATGAGAGCCGCACTGCTCATGACGGTGCACGACTATCTCGGTTACGAATATCTCGCGGGGCAGGTAGTCCACGGATTTTCTGGATGCGTAAGGTGCATGGATGACACAACGTATCGCCAGCTAGATAGAGATCCCGGGTCTTTGAAAACCGTGTTCATGGGACATCAAAGGTGGCTTCGCGACGATGACCCATGGAGGAAACGCAAGGATCTGTTCGATGGTGAAACCGAACCCCGAAAACACCCGTGTACGAGGAGCGGCGAGGAAATAGACAAGCTGTTGAAAAATTGGAAAGACTGCCCACTGCCGGGAAAGAAGCAAAATGCGCCAGAGCCGGGAAAGAAGCGAAAGGCGCCAGAGCCGCTGCTGAAGGTATGGAAAACGAGGTTTGTTTTCTGGGACTTGCCGTACTGGAAGATCCACCGTGTGCCTCACAGCCTTGATGTCATGCATATCACAAAGAACGTGTGTGAGAGTCTGCTTGGTACCCTGCTCAACATGCCAGAGAGGACCAAAGATGGGCCGAAAGCAAGGGCAGACTTGAAATCAATGGGCATCAGGCAGGAGCTTCACGCTAATGATGATGATGATGATGATGATGATGATGATGATGATGATGATGATGATGATGAGGCGAAGCAGGACACAGTAAGTCGTCGCAAAGGAAAAAAGGCCAAGAAGACCGGAAATGACTACCCTCCCGCGTGCTTCACTCTAAGTCAGGAGGAGATCGAGCAGTTTTTCACCTGCCTCCTAGGAGTAAAACTTCCTTACGGTTACGCGGGGAAGATAAGCAGATACCTAGACCCAGCGAAGCAGAAGTTCAGTGGGATGAAGTCTCACGACTGTCACGTGCTGATGATGCAGATACTTCCAGTTGCAATCCGTGGGATCATGGACGCGCACGTTCGTGAAACGCTATTTGGCCTATGCAACTTTTTCGACGTCATCTCTCGGAAGTCGATTGGCGTGAGGCAACTCAGAAGGCTACAGGAAGAGATCGTGGTGATACTATGCGAGCTTGAGATGTACTTCCCGCCCGCATTCTTCGACGTTATGGTGCATCTGCTGGTCCATATAGTGGAGGATATCATCCAACTTGGGCCGACGTTCCTGCACAGCTTGATGCCGTTCAAAAGGATGAATGGTGTCATCAAAGGATATGTTCGCAACATGTCACGTCCAGAGGGAAGTATAGCCAGGGGCTTTCTGACCGAAGAGTGCATCTCCTACTGCACGAATTATCTAGGCATTGAGAACCCCGTTGGTCTGCCCGTCAACAGGCACCTCGGCAGGCTCGCTGGATGGGGTCACTGTGAGGGCCGCCGCGAAATGCATGTCGACTTAGAGGGCCGACTCGCCGACTTTGAAAGAGCAAACCTAGTCGCGCTACAACACATAGACGTGGTCGATCCTTGGGTGGTAGAGCACAAAACCTTTATTAAGAAGACGTACAATGACCCAGGCCAACAGAGGACGGAGGGAGATATAATCAAAGAGCACAACTCATGTTTCACGCGTTGGTTCAAGCAGAAGCTTCTGTCGTACCCTTTACATGAGGATTCTTCCGCGGAAGAACAACTCATATTCGCCTTGTCACAGGGCGCCGAGCACAACCTGATGACCTATGAGGCGTACGATATCAACGGCTACACATTCTACACCGAGGCCAAGGACATGAAGAGCGATGGTTATCAGAACTCCGGGGTAACGATGGAATCCTACACCGGTAATGACAAGGACAGATACTACGGAAGGATCGAGGAGATCTGGGAGCTGAGATACGCTGGAGAGAAGGTCCCGATGTTTTGTGTCAGATGGGCGAAGAGCATCCTAAAATAAGACCGGTATTTCACCACCATGGTTATACCCGAAGCCAAATCCAAGACCGCGGGCGCAAATGTCACCGCGAAAAATGAGCCATGGGTATTGGCTTCCCAAGTTGACCAATGCTTCTTCATTACCGACCCGTCAAAGCCCAGTCGTGTTGTCGTGAGGAGAGGCAAAAGGAAGATCATCGGAATGGATGGAGTAGCCAATGAGCAAGACTTCGACAAGTACGGCGAGCCGAGGATCGAACATGACGACGATGATGAAGTAGCAGCATACACCACAAGAAGAAGCAGGACCACCCTACCTAAAGGACGTTCGTTCCACAGAAGAACTCCATTTGCGAAAAAGAAGGGCAAGAAGATTGTGAATAGATAGCTAGCTAAGATCGATTGTATTTAAATTGTAGCCTTCATTTCTCGATTGTATTTCATGGGCACTTTTTGAACTATCATGAATATTTTTAAATTTCATGGACACTCGATCTCGACCCCCCTCCATCTCGATCGCTATCCCACCTCGCCAGATTCGGTCCCCCTCACCGCCGAGCACCCCCCAGTCCACCGGCCGCCGCCGCCGACCCCCCCGCACCCTTGATTCCCCTACTCAAC
>NC_041387.1:637350895-637397357 GCF_002162155.2 Triticum dicoccoides
CGGCATTACTGTTTGA
This sequence comes from Triticum dicoccoides, assembly GCF_002162155.2. NCBI lineage: Eukaryota > Viridiplantae > Streptophyta > Magnoliopsida > Poales > Poaceae > Triticum > Triticum dicoccoides. The sequence continues at coordinate 637,350,912 of NC_041387.1, forward strand.
TGATATTTTTTAGAAAAATATTACTGTCTTATAAAAAAATATTACTGTTATGATTTAAACAAGTTTGAATATATTTAAACACAAATAAGTATCAAACAACATTTTAAATGCATAAAGAAAAATTGTGGAGCCTGGGAACCGAACCCAGGACCTCCTAGTGTGAGAACTGGTTGCTGACCAGTCGAGCTAGTAGAGGGAGCTTGATGTGGATCAGGTCAGGTGGAAGATAACCTGTTGGCTCGAGCAGAAATAAAAAAAATACTAATGGCGCACCAGGGCGAGGTGCGCCATTAGTATGGATGTACTTATGGCACACCTAGGTGTGGTGCGCCATTAGTATTGTGCCGCCCCCATCCATACTTCCTCCCCGGCCCAAACCTATCCCCTCTCTCTCCCTCGCCCTCGCCCTCGATCCCCTTCCCCTCTCCTCTCCCGACGCCGCTGCCCCGCCGCCTCGACGCCACCCCGACGCCGCCTCGACGCCTCGACGCCCGCCCCGCTCCTCCTCCGGCGCCTCTCCGCCCAGCCCAAGCCCAAGGCCGTTCCGCCTCCACCTCCTCCGCCTCCGCCGTCGGACAAGGGCGCCGCAGCGTGGGCCCGTCGCGTGGCCGCGCTCTCGCTGCTGGGGCTCACCGGCGCCGTCGCCTCCAGCGCCTTCAGCGACCTCATCGTCCGCAGCAACGGAGCCCCTTCACCGCCCGCAGCCAAGGAGTCGAGTCGACCGCCGCCAAGGAGCCGCGTCGCCAACCGCCAGCGTGGAGTCGACCGTCGCCGAACAACCCCGCCGTACTTCCTCAAGATCCAGGGCACTGTAGGTAAGATTCAGGCCGATATGGTCACTCCTCTGCTTCTCTGACTACCGGTAGTGCCACCTGAAGCTTCGATCCAACGCAGGGTGACGCTGTCTGCAACCAAGGAGCCACCTAGCCCTCTACATCAAGAAGTTCTCCTTCCCTTTGTCTTGCTTCGCCCCCAAATCCAGCCCCTGCAGGTAAGCGTGAAAATAGATCCCTTTTTTCTTTTCCACTTCATATGTTATTTCTGGTTTCCCCGTGAATGTGATTGCCCATTAAGTCTTGTTGGCTCAACGATGAACTAAACAAGATCATGTTAGTTCGTTTGAGATTGGAGATTTCACAGTGCTAACCATCCATCTCTCATGTTATAATTAGGGTAAATTAAGTATTTAGTTGATTTCTGGACAGACTGAAGTATATACATTTTACTAACCAGTGTTATGTGCTATGTTATTATATGTTTATGTAATTCTTCTAGTCCCATCTACATTGTTTATTCACATAGCTATATTGCAACTCTTTGTTCTCGATTAGCACCGTCAAGTTATTTTAATGTTGTTTTTGTTGCTGTTGATTTGGGATGTGTTCTTAATCGCAACTTTGATTAGAGCACTTAGTGTTCAGTAGTTAATCCCTTGTGTACTGCCTCTTGCACGCTCCAAAAGCTATGTAGGCTAATTCAATTTAAATTTTGTACTTGGGACTGAGTACATCGTCTTACTATGGCCTCTGATGATTAAAAAAATATGATGATTACTTAGGCTGCGTTTGGCTACTCAGTATTTTTGGAGTTTTAAAAGAATACCATGGTTTTTGAAAAAATCCCAGTTTTAAATACTTTGACGTGTTCGGTTTTGACAAATACTTTAGTTTTACAAACCGTGGTATATCTAAAACCATGGTTTTTTTGCTGTATCTAAAAAAGAGGTCTCAACCTCTTTTTTGTAAACTGAGAAACACTTGCTCGAGTCCATCTTCTTTCAGTCCTCCTCACCCATCTCTTCCGCAGCCACAAAATTAAGATTACCACCTAGGAAGCTTGACTACTCTGTCGCTGATGTCTTCAATCGTTGGCTATTATTCTAGTGTAACAAAAAGCAGCCTGTACAGTAGATAGTACTAGAGGTTCAGTCCTATCGGATGGTGCGTGTACACGTACAAAAAAATTAGCGAAGGCTTAGACCCTGGAGTAGATCGATTGATACTGAGCAAAGTTATACACAACAATCCTAGAGTATGTCGATGGGGGAGTTATGAGCTGTTTACTGGTACTGCTACACAGTTCGCCGAGTTATGAGCTGTTCACTTTTTCGCCGTAACATAGATGGCGATGTTAGTTTTATTGCGTTGGGCTGTGGGGATTTTGAGCTGTTTTCTAACATGTCTTCTTTTAGTGTACTTGTCTCCCCGCTTGTTGGTTACTTCTCATGGTTAGAAGATGTGTTGTAGCTTTTCTTAGACTTGTACTGTAAATGGATTTGGTTGTAATAGGAATGACATTTTCTCTACTCAAACTCATTATATTGGAATCATTTGAAGATGTGTGGTGTTAGCCTATCGGTAATAATTATGTGTTAGTGTGAGTTTATTCTTCCTGTGAGCATTCTAATTTTATTTCTCTGGATTCAAGCAATGGGTTTGGACTTGCAAGATTCAGTTCACAAGTACTTGTGGGCTTTGGCTTTTAGCCTAATGAGGTCTCTTACTTGTGACAGTTCAGTTGTCAGTGTAATATGTTAGAAACTGCTACTGTGTCTCTAGAAGAATCATCACTCTTTACACACTTATTAGAAACCCGTTTATTTCATCTGGTGAGACTTGTCTGTCTTCAGGCTCAGCTGCCGCAGGGCTATTAGACATGAGCAGCTGCCAATTAATTCTGCTCCTGATGTTCCCCAGTTGCAGTTAATAAGAAAGTATTTTGGTTTTGCAAGATTCTGTGTTTTACTACTAGCACAATTATGCATTGTCTTGTGTCTGCTCAGAACACGAATGACCTTCCTTTAATTGGCACACCCTCTGTTCCTAAATATGAGATGTTTTCACAGTTCAACTAAACTGTCAAAACGTCTTACACTTAAAAACAGAGGTAGTACTTGCTAAGTTACTACACCCTCCATTCCAAAATACTTGTCTTGGTTTTAATTCAGATTTGAACTAAAACAATAAAAGCAAGCAGAACTCTAATACACAACAAAGTTATTCTGATCCAGTATTGCTTGTAGTGATTTGTCCAAAATGTTGAATGATACTGCTTGGAGATGCATATATTGTTTCACTTCTTCACATGACAATGTATTTTCCATGTTGTGATGAAGGCCTCTTTTGCCTTGTCCACCCAAGAGGCCCTTGAGTTTGCTGGAATGTCGATTAACTTCCGTTCCAGCAAATTCGGGTACTCCATATGTCCTATTTTCAGCAAAGGTCATGCTGAAATTTTCCGTGAATTTTAGCATGACTTTGCTAAAAATACGACATATGGGGTACTTGTGACTAATGCATGGGCCGGTGTACTTGTGACTAATGATGAAAGCTTAGGCTTTTAGGGTGCCTCGGCGTCGAAAAACCCTCAATGATAAAAGCTTAGCTTTTAGGATGACTCGGTGTCGACAAACCCTAAATGATGAGACCATGATCTTCTTCCTTGACAATAACCAACATTGTTCCTATTTAGAGAGAAACATGGCCAACAACGATGAGGCCGGGGGTTCGGGCGGCAAGCCATTCTGGAAGCTGTCCCAGGAGATGGAGGAACAACCTCACTTGTATGAGGACGCCGCCTTCCCCACCGATCCTGAGACCACTGATGGTACCGCCGAGGATGACCCCACTGATGCCACCACTGATGGTGCCGCCGAGGATGCCATCACTGATGATGGCGGCGCACGCACAGATGGCTTCCAACCGAAGAGGCAACGGAAGGACCGGCGCCCGACCGTGCTCCGCACCCTCAAGGAGGAAGTTACAGTGGACTCCGACGGGAATCCAACGGCGCCCGAACGAATAGTCAAGGGGTACTCGCTTCAGCTCGGGTGCATTCTCCAGAGCACCGTCTCGATCAACACCGAGAACCTAAGGCATCCTGACCGAGGGAATTTGCGCAACCCCCTCTTCACGAAGCTGCACGAACGATACAAGTTCCCCGCTGAATTTGAAAACACAAGCCTCAAAGGGAATAAAGTGAACAATGCTGCCCTCACGAAGATGAGCAAGGTCCTGTCTACTTGGAAAAGCAATGTGAAGAGAATGATCGAGAAAGGTGAGAGTTATGAGAAGATCAAGGAGAAAAATCCTTCGATCACCGAAGATGACTACAACGACTTCAAGATCAATTGCTCGAGCACCGCAAACTCCGAATCAAGTCAGTGGGGGAAAGAAATGCGGGAGCTGAACTTAGGGGAACACAAACTCAGTCCCGGCGGTTACAGAGTGGCGGAGCCTATATGGGACAAGGAGGACGCGGAGCGTGCCGAGCAAGGCCTACCGCCCCGCTTCGAGAAATACAGCGGTAACAAGCAGACCAGGAACTATGTCAGGGCCCGGTACAAGGAGGACCCGATAACAAAGGAGCCTACCACGAATCCGAAGACCAGTGCGCTTGAGCTTGTTCTGGTAAGGAATACACCCCCGCGTAATTAGCTCCATATGGTTGCATTCTAATTAATGAAGCCAAATTTCTAAATGGTTCACATTCCTTCCACAGGCGACTGAAAGCAGTAGCGCGGGGTCGACTAAGAGCAACCCTTGGGACACCACTCTAAATAGGGCGTTGAATGTAATGAAGAACAAGGATAAGCTCAGTAAGCCGACGTCAGCTAGTCGTGTGGCCGACAAAGGCTTGTCCACAAAATGGGGGTCGTACTATACCGCTGGTGTGCGGAAGGAGAAAAAAACCAGCTCGGAAAGCCAGGCGCGCGAGGTTCAAGAACTCAAGGCACAGGTGGCGCGGATTCCGGAGATTGTCCAAGAGCAAGTGCAACAACAACTCGGAGCGACGATCTCCACCGTTGTGCCTACCTTGATTGAGGGGTTGAGTGCATGGATTGCAGGCGGCCAACAGGGGCCGCCCCCGATTCCTAGCTTCACGGCCAGCAACTCGCAGAATGCGATGGCGGGGCCATTGGTGTCTCCGGCGGAGGCGGCATTGGTGTCTCCGACGCCGGCATGGGAGCATAATGCACCCGGGTGTACGCCGGCCGACACCTCTGCAGCAAGCGGCCCCTCCGTCAACTGCATGCCCGCCGTTGGCGGTGCCTCGACATTAGCCGAGCTCGACGCCATCATCACGGTAACTAATTAAGCCTCTCTCGGCCGAGGACTTCATCTCCTTGCCTTTGACTGGGCATCCCTGACGCCCTACATGTTTTCGCAGGGCGCCACCGACGTTCCGTGCACTCTCCTGCACTTCGTGAACAACGAGTTGGTCGATGTCGCCAAGGGCAAAATCGTTCAACCGGGAAACCCCTTGTTCCACGGTACCCAGATGCCACCCAACTTGTTTAGGGTTGAACTGGTTCGGGTGCTGCCAGGCTGCGACGAGTTGTTACCTCCGATTCGACCTATTGGGGCCGACGATGATGACGTGATGACCCTCAACGCCTGCCTGAGCTGGCCCCTGCTTTGGCCGAAGAGCCAGATTCGTTTGGGGGCGGGGGACACCACCCCAAAGACAACACCGCCAGTCGTGCCGGCGCCAAGTCGGCCCCACGGCAAGACCGCCGCAACGGTGCCGGACATCCCTATGCCACTGGATCTAAACATGCATATGGCACAGGATCAGAACGACGATGACGACGATACATTTGGCAACGTCGATCAGTACTTTGCCGAACATGGGTACGATGGCGACTTCATGGGGCCTCCTTCTCAAGAACCCAACCCAACAAAAGACGTGCGCGATCTAGCTGGTACTGCGGAGAAGCCAAGTTGCAACAGGCGTCGTCTGCCGTTCAGCTCTCAGGAGACGCCTCCAGCTGCCGACTTCACCGAGCCTCAGATAGGCGAGGTGCGAAATATTATCAGCCCAAACACACTCAAGAAGGCGGTCTGTGAGCAGAACTCGGTCCCATTACAGGAGAAGAAGAAGGCACGCAAAATAAAGACTAACAAGGGTGCGAGCCAGCCGGCACCGAGTATGATCCGTGCTCAGGACGGGCCACCTTCACTTAAGGATATCTCGAGGAGGGTGCATGTGGCGGGTAGGGCGATGCTACCGACAAATATGCTCAATGCTGCAACCGGTGCTATGCGGAGTCTGCATGACAGTGTTCTTTCTTTGGAGAAGCGGCGTCTCAGAGAGAAGGATGTGGCATACCCGGTTTTCACGGCCAAGGTGCCAGAGGGCAAGGGCTTTGTGGATAACTCCAGCGGGCGTACGATTGTCCTGCGGTTTGATGACATCCACGCTATGTTGAACCTTCATCCGCTGCACTACACCTTCGTTCGGCTATTTTCGCTGAGTATGGAGATGTGATCATTCGCGACAAGACCCCGGAAATCGTGATAGTCGACCCCTTCTACATGCGTGCCAAGATCTTGGGCAGCGCTGGGGACCGGCAAGTCGCGAGTTCTTACCTCGAAGGCGTCATTCTGGCAAACCAAGATAAGGATAACTTCCTCGTGCCTTACTTTCCCGAGTAAGTCCTCCCCTCAACCGGCCCGTAACATATGAATTCTTAGATTTCGATCGTTTTTCTTTTAACATTCCGTGTTTTCTGCAGTGACACACATTGCACGCTCATCCTCCTAAGCCCCAAATATTCCATGGCCACGTATTTCGACCCGGACCGTCAGTCGAACGTAGACTACACAAATGTCAAGAAGGTTCTTGATGATGTTCTCCCCGGCTACGCCAAATCTGGAGGCACCTTCACCAGGCCTATTCGTAAGTACGGCAAACACGTGTTCTCCCACAATACGACGTTCTGCTGCGTCAAGCAGCCGCCTGGTGGTCAGAAGGGTGCCTACTATGCCATCCATCACATGCGGGCGATCGTACGGGACCATCATCAGCTTCTGCTACCGAGTAAACTCAAAGATTGGGCCGCGAGCGTGTCGGCAATCCAGGACGCGGACATCAGACAAGAATTCTTTCGCATCCAGTCGGAGTTTGCGGAAATCATCCATCAAGATGTCCTTCGTACCTCGGGGCAGTTCTACCTCAGAAATCAACTGTCCAACAGTGACATCGACACAATGCTACAAATGCAGGCTGACAACGCCCGTTCTTTCATGACTCCCACGATAGACGGTGGCTTCATCCACGCTCCGGTCCCTTGAGTCGAGTCGAAAGCAGTGATGCTGTGTCTAGTTCTGAAACATCGATTGGCTCATGTTGTAATTAAACTTTAATGAACTTGTAGTATGTCTCTTTGGTTTCGAGAGTCGTTCAACTTAGATGTAATCAATGCTATTAATGTCTTGCTTTTCTCTTCCGATCGTTCTGTTGCATACTTATATATTGCTTATGTATTGTCTGTGAATTGGTACTAACGTTCCGTTTCGATAGTGCATAGCGATGCTGTCGTATCTCGTGTACAAGGGTAAGGTTCCCGGAGTCTACGACGACTGGGAGGAGTGTCGGAGATAGGTTCACCGATTCAGCGGTAACAGTTACAAAGGGTACACCACTAGGGCCGAGGCCGAATCTAGATACGCCCGCTATCTAGCAGGAGAGGGGAGGGAGCGTTGGAGGAACCGGATGAAGACGAGTTTCATCGTGATGATGCTCATCGTGATGACCGCAGCTCTCTTCTATGTGATGGTAGTTTAGATGATCGATATCGACTTGTAATGTGAAGACAAACTCGCTACTCGCGGTCTCGAGACTTGTAGTATAATGTTCTATCTTTGTTCGGTCTTTTCAATTCGGAGACTAATATGATGAATTGTATTCAGAGACTAATATGATGAATTGTATTCAGAGACTTATCTTCTATTGTACTCGATGAATCTGTTGTTGATGTGTGCTGTCTATATTTTGTCCAATTATACATTTTGTAAGCTGTGCAAAAAACAGAAAATAAAAAAATAAAAAAACCTAATATTCATACTAATGGCGCATCACATCACAGTGCGTCATTAGTATGCCAAAGGATACTAATGGCGCATCATTAAACAGCGCGCCATTAGTATGCCGAAGTTACTAATGGCGCATCTTGTTGTTGTGCGCCATTAGTATGCCAAAGCACCTCGGTATACATGGCCCCCTGGAAGGCATACTAATGGCGCATTGTTGTATATACTAATGGCACATCCGTGGTCCGCCATTAGTATACCAGATACTAATGGCGCACCAGTGGTGCGCCATTAGTAAAATATACTAATGGCGTGGCACTAATGGCGCACCAGTAATGCGCCATTAATGGCCAAATTAGGTGCGCCATTAGTAGGCCTTTTCCTAGTAGTGGTGGGAGCAAACTCAACAAAATAACTGTCACGTGAGGCATAATCCAATTGAAAATTAAAATCATGATGACAAGTTTCATGTTTAACATTATTCTTTATAGCATATATGTCACCACAATAATCATCATAGATAACAACTCTTTTCTCATAATCAATTGGAACCTCTTCCGAAATAGTGGAATCATTACTAACTAAAGTCGACACTCTTCCACACCCACTTTAGCTGATAATATTATTCATAATCCAAAAGATATAAGTGAAGTTCATGGAGCATTCTACAATTAATATAGACTAACGAATATCCAAGCTCAAAATGTATAAGTGAAGCACACGAAGCATTCTATAAAACCATACTTAAAAGATTTAAGTGAAGCACAAAGAGCATTCTATAAGGTCATACTCAAAAGATATAAGTGAAGCACATGAATCATTCTATAAATAGATGAAGGTACATCTCATACTAGCATGGTTCATAAATAAAAAGAAAAATACAAAGGACACAAATCATGTGAACAAAACAAAAACCAAGGTATACCAATAATTGTTGAAGAAGATGGGATGCCAACTTGGGCATCCCCAAGCTTAGATGCTTGAGTATCCTTGGAATATTTACTTGGGGTGCCTTGGGAATCCCCAAGCTTGAACTCTTGCCTCTCTTTATTATTCTCATATTGATAGCTCCTCGATCTTCGAACACTTCATCCACACAAAACTTTAACAAAAACTTTGTGATATCCGTTAGTATAATAAAGCAAATCATTACCTTTAGGTACAGTTGCAAACTCATTTAAATTTAATATTAGCACTTTATCTACTGTATTCCAACTTCACCATGGTTCATACCCCCCGATACTACCCATGAATTCATCAAAATAAGCGAACAACACATAGAAAACAGAATCTGTCAAAAACAGGACAGTCTGTAGTAATCTAGAAATTTAGTAAACTTCTGTAACTCCGAAAATTCTAAATAAAATATGACAATTTAAACAATTTGTACATAAGTAATTTGCAGAAAGTTTCAGACACATTTGACTTTCTAGTAAAAAAATTAAATTCACGCGCTATAGCCAAAGTTTCTGTTTTTGTACTGCACATAGTAAACAAGCAATCTAATCATCCTAAAACCAAAGCTTGGCACATTATTTTTATAATACAATGGATATATAAGGGGGTAATTATTTACAGAGAAACTTCCATGAAAAATTCTGCATTGTTTCAATGAGCATGAACACAAGTGCTCAAGGTCGACCCTCACTTCTCCAATGCATAACTTTCCAATGACTTCTCTTTTTGAAAAACTTTTTAGGCCTATGAGGCAAGTGCATCTTTTTGTATTTTCATTTTTTGATTTTTTTGTATGTCTCACCCACAACTAAGCAAAACTAAAAGGTAAAACAAAAACTACTTAGGGAAGAAAGCAAACAAGCACACACGAGAATATCAACCCCACGCTATTTCTAGTATTCAAAGAAAAGAAGGGTAAAAAGAAGACAACTAGGAAGAAAGGACAATCTGAGGTGCCTGCCAAGAAGGATACATCAAGAATTGGGACAGTGACCTGTAGCAACTGCAATAATCAAGGTCACAGATATAACACATGTGGTGATCCACTCAAACCCAAACTACAGATGAGGAAGAAAAACACCGGGTATGCTTATTGATAAACAAAGTTATGTTTCATCTTCGGCTGCTGGCTATTCGCTTCATCTTCGTCTCTTCGTTTCACCTTCCGTCGCTGCCCTCTCGCCTCCTTCTCTTGCGCCTATAAAAAGGAGGTCGCTCCTCTCAGAGAGACACACCAGAACTCATTCTTCCTCTCGCCACCAATTCCTGAACACTATGTTCCTGTTACGATCTTCCTCATCCCGGCTTGCGGCGTGCACCGCAGGTCGGGATAGTAGGCCTCCGAAACCGCACCTCTTTGAGTCATGTACGCGAGAAGGGTGATAAGGTTTTTGGGGAGCGCTCTGCGCGACTACTGACTTCTTCGTCACAGACGCCCCAGACTCCGACGACTACTTCCCCGACGATGACTACTTCCCCGACGTCAACAACCTCCTCGACGACATGGCTATCAAGGAAACCGACCCCAAGTCCAGTGCTATTGTTGCTGCTGTTGTCCCGTACGTGTTCCGGTTTTTCATGTTAGAGGTCCTTCAACAGTTTCTTGTTTTAGTATTTTCCCTAGACATGTTAGGCTCTACTTCATATATGCAACTTGATCTATTGTCTACTCTAGATATGTTTGGTTCTAGTTCATATTTCCATATGTTATTTAGCTTCTCTCTGTCAGATCGCATGACTTATTCTATCTCTGCTACTTTAGCCATGCTTTTTTGTCGGAGTAAATGGCCACGGATAGCCTAACCAGCTCCCCCTGGCTCTTCAAAAAATATTGGGCCGACGGCGCCCTCCAACATCCAAGACGCAGGGCGCCTTCTCCTGGCCGGCTGTCCAATCGGCCAGCTGCCTGAAGGCGGCGAGGCTCTGCAAGCTCTCTCAACAAGGGCCGAATCCTAGCAGCCAGCTATCAGAGAGCCGGCTCCTAGCAGGCGTCCCAGCTCGCGCCCTCTAAATCTGCGCCCACGTAACGGCGATAAGACGGGGCGTGGCTATAGTGAAGCCTGCCACCCCCGAATCCCGGAGAAAGCGTGGCCACAGTGCGCCGTACGGGGCGGCCACTCCCCGTCCGGCGTGGCACTGTTGCCACGTTGACCATGACAACACCCACGACGGGCCGCCAGTACGGCCCGCAGGCGGCGGGCTCCTCCGGCCAGAGAGATAAGGAACGCGGCCAAGCTTCACCAGTCCACTGAGGAGAGAGCCGGCTCTTAGCAGCCGGCCCGCTCCCGCCCTGGAAGTTTGTTCGCCATTAAGCAGACAAGACGGGGTAAGGCTACAGTCAAAGCCTTCCAGGCAGCATCACTGTAGCCATGCTTGCCCTGACGAAGCCCTCGTCACCAAGAGTAATGCAACAGTAACCAGCAGTTGGCGGGACCCACCAGTCGGCGGGCCCCAGCTATCGGCAGAGAAGCCGGCGGCTACAGACACTAACGGCTTGGACCCACACCTAGCCGGATTACCATTGTACCCCTGGGGGTAGGCCTATATAAACCCCCAGGGCACCCATGCAAAGTGTTGATCTGTTAGAGTTTTTAGACACCACATAGAGAGAAGAGGAGAGTTAGCCTTGCCCTTCTTCTTCCTCTAGCCGAACAACACAAGGAGCCTCTTGTAGCTACTCATCTCGATCTAGTGATCATGCGGAGACCCCGCAAAGAAGGACTAGGGGTGTTATCTCCACGAAGAGCCCCAAACCTGGGTAAGATTCACCGGCGTGCATGTCTCCGCCTTATCCCATTTCCAGGCACCGGCGATGTCTTATTGGCTCCCACAATGATAAGCCTCCCGTTGGCATATGTCACACCTACCACCCAACATTTGGCGCCCACCATGGGGCCAGGTGCACCGTCGTTCGGAGACCTGCTCTGGACGGGATACCTCTTCCTCCCCAGCGAGCCTAGCCAGCTTGGCACGCCCGATGGCACTTGCCCTGACATGCTGCATGGTGTCGATGACGCCTGTGCAGCAAGCTGCCTCATTGATATTCTCGGTGAGGTCCGCCTCTCCGACGAGTCTACGTCCGGCGCAGGCACGGACTGCCCCGAGAACCGCCTTGTCAGCCTCCTCGACCAGCTCCACATCGCCAGCGAGCCTGCTGGGGACTTGGAGTCAGTTAGCTCCACCGACCCGATGCTTGTCGACTCCGACACAGCATCGCTTGACGCCTTCCACCAGCCGACAGGTGGCCACAGTCGAAGACGAACAGCCTAAAGGGCAGCCCGCGCCCAAGCGTCCGAAGGGCGACAGGCCGGCTTGGTAGCCGGTTTTCTCCTACGAGCAAACCCTTTATGCCCCTTGTAAGTTCCACAGAGGAGCGATGCCGTCCAACCACACAACTCGGAAATGTCATTGGCTCACACGGATCTCCAAGGGCGAGGGACTATTGCCTCCTCCGCCTGCTGGCCAGCCGCCTTAGGCTCCTCAACAGCCGGCCGTTCCCCCAGAAGTCGAAGCCATCCAAGATGAGTTCCCTGACGAGCATGCGGCCTACGTCATCTTCACAAGCCAAGCTGAGGACAAACGTAGCCGGTGCCGACAGCACCAAGAAGTCAATGCAGTTGCCTCCAAGGACCCAGAATTCATGCATTGGTCTGAAAAGCCTATCAGCTAGAGCCGGGCTGATCACCCAGAGGTGATGCCGTCTCCAGGCTCTTACGCGTTGGTATTGGATGCCACCTTTGCAACAGAAAGGCGGGCCGCCCGCTTCTCCCGAGTTCTCATTGATGGAGGAAGCAGCTTCAACATCCTATACCGAGACACCATGGAGAAGCTGAACATCAAGACAAAGCAACTCATGCCCAGTCGGATCGTGTTCCACGGCATTGTGCCCGGCCTGTCCTGCTCACCAATTGGCAAGATCAAGATAGTTGTCCTCTTCGGAGACAAAGATCACTTCCGCCGAGAAGCAATCTGGTTTGAAGTGGTGGACTTAGAGAGCCCTTACCATGCTTTACTTGGCCGACCTGCCTTGGCCAAGTTCATGGTTCTGCCCCACTATGCTTACCTCCAGATGAAGATGCCGAGCTCCAAGGGCATCATCACCACAGTCGGAGACTACAAGAAATCCTCTACCTGTGCTGCAGCCAGTAGCCGGCTAGCCAAGTCCCTCGTGATTGCCGCCGAGAAGAAGATCCTTGACCGGGTTGTGGCCATGGACGGCAAGCAGCCGAACCTGTCGCCAGACCCCAAGGAGTCAGAAACTCAGGGCTCCTTCCAGCCGGCCAAGGAAACAAAGAAGATACCTCTGGACCCAGAGCACCCGGAGAGATTTGCTATTCTAGGTGCAAACCTAGACAATAAATAGGTAAGCGAGCTTGTTGATTTCCTCCGTGAGAATCGGGATATCTTTGCATGGTCCCCCAGGGATATGCCGGGTGTCCCGATGGATTTCGCCAAGCACAAGCTACATGTCCGAGCAGATGCAAAACCTGTCAAGCAGCCCCTTTGCCGACTGTCGGAGGAGAAGAGAAGAATTGTTGGTGAAGTGATAGCCCGACTTCTGGCAGCCGGCTTCATTATGGAAGTATTCTTTGCAGAATGGCTTGCCAATCCGGTCCTAGTGTTGAAGAAGAACAAGAAGTGGCGCATGTGTATAGACTATACCAGCCTCAACAAAGCTTGCCCCAAAGATCTGTTTGCTTTGCCCCGGATTGACCAAGTGATAGACTCCACAGCCGGATGCGACTTGTTGAGCTTCTTGGACGCCTACTCAGGTTAACATCAGATCAAGCTGGATCCAGCTGACCATCTGAAGACCGCCTTCATCACACCGTTCGAAGCTTTCTGTTATCTGACTATGACATTCGACTTGAGAAATGCCGGTGCCACTTTTCAGTGTTGCATGCAAAAATGCCTCCTCAAGCAACTCGGCAGAAATTCCCACATCTACGTAGACGATGTTGTGGTCAAGACGGAGAAGCGCAGCACCCTGCTGGAATATCTCAAAGAACCATTTGACAACTTGCGCTGATTTTAGATCAAGCTCAACCCGGAGAAATGCGTGTTTGGAGTACCAGCTGATACATCTCCGTCGTATCTATAATTTTTTATTGTTTCATGCCAATATTCTTCAACTTTCATATATTTTTGGCAACTTTTTATACTATTTTTGGGACTAACATATTGATCCAGTGCCCAGTGCCAGTTCCTGTTTGTTGCATGTTTTATGTTCCGCAGAAAACCAATGTCAAACGGATCCAAACGGGATAAAAATGGACGGAGAATTATTTTGGAATATTTGAGATTTTCCGGAGGAAGAATCAACGCGAAACGGTGTCCGAGGTGGTCACGAGATAGGGGGGCGCGCCCCAGGGAGGCAGGCGCTCCATGGGCTCTCGTTAGCCACCCGTAAGGCAGTTTACACTCTTCTTTTGCCGCAAGAAATCTAATTTTACGAGAAAAATCTGGGAGAAAGATTCACCCCAATCGGAGTTACGGATCTCCAGATATAATGGAAACGGTGAAGGGGTAGAATCAGAGAACGCAGAAACAGAGAGATAGATCCAATCTCGGAGGGGCTCTCGCCCCTCCCAAGCCATGGGAGCCAAGGACAAGAGGGGAAACCCTTCTCCCATCTAGGGAGGAGGTCAAGGAAGAAGAAGAAGAATGGGCCCTCTCTCCCCCTTGCTTCCGGTGGCGCCGGAGCACTGCCGGGGGCCATCATCATCACCGCGATCTTCACCAACACCGCCGTCATCTTCACCAACATCTCCATCACCTTCCCCCTTCTATATCCAGCGGTCCACTCTCCCGCAACACGTTGTACCCTCTACTTGAACATGGTGCTTTATGCTTCATATTATTTTCCAATGATGTGTTGCCATCCTATGATATCTGAGTAGATTTTCGTTGTCCTATCGGTGATTGATGAATTGCTATGATTGGTTTGAGTTGTATGTTTTATTATTGGTGCTGTCCTATGGTGCCCTCCATGTCACGCAAGCGTGAGGGATTCCCGCTGTACGGTGTTGCAATGCGTTCATGATTCGCTTATAGTGGGTTGCGTGAGTGACTGAAACACAAACCCGAGTAAGGGGATTGTTGCGCATGGGATAAAGGGGACTTGATACTTTAATGCTATGGTTGGCTTTTACCTTACTGAAACTTTAGTGGTTGCGGATGCTTGCTAGAGTTCCAATCATAAGTGCATATGATCCAAGAAGAGAAAGTATGTTAGCTTATGCCTCTCCCTCAAATAGAATTGCAATAGTGATTACCGGTTTAGTAACATAGTCAATTGCTTAGGGACAATTTCACAACTCCTACCACCACTTTTCCACACTCGTTATATTTACTTTATTTGCTTCTTTATCTAAACAGCCCCTAATTTATATTTGTGTACTCTTTATTATCTTGCAAACCTGTCTTATCACACCTACAAAGTACTTCTAGTTTCCTACTTGTTCTAGGTAAAGCGAACGCCTAGCGTGCGTAGAGTTGTATCGGTGGTCGATAGAACTTGAGGGAATATTTATTCTACCTTTAGCTCCTCGTTGGGTCCGACACTCTTACTTATCGAAAACTGTTGCGATCCCCTACACTTGTGGTTTATCAAGACCTTTTTCTGGCGCCGTTGCCAGGGAGTCATAGCGTGGGGTGAATATTCTCGTGTGTGCTTGTTTGCTTTATCACTAAGTAATTTTTATTTGTTGTTCTTAGTTGTTCTCTATCTTTAGTTATGGATATGGAACACAAAATACCAAAAAAATTAGAGGTACTTGCTACTCATGTAGATGGGGTAACTCCTAAAACCCCTGATGCTCATTATGTGAAAGATATTATGTACTACTTTGATAATCCTAAGAAAACCCCATTCAACTTTATAATGGGAGACACGTTGGATCAACGTGAATACTTTAGGGATTATCGCTCGACACAAAAAGGGAAACTATTATGGGATCAATTTATTATTTTGCGTTGGTATGCTCGTCAACTATGCGTGATGCATGATTATACTTGTTGCTCTAGGATGAAGGATCCACACCTTGCCTTTTCATGCAAATTCAATGATAATGAAACCTTAGCTTCTTATGCTAATGGTAGATATGATTACTACGATGTTGAACAAATTGAAGAATTTGTTGCTTTTAAGGCTGCTTATGAAATTGAATATTTGTTTGAAAAGTATGAAGCTTTTGATGATGATGGTGTTTATAGACCGGAAAATCTTGCTATACTTAGCTATTGCTATGAAAGTTCTGAATACAATCACTATATTAATGCTTTTATGAAGAAAGTCAACGCTGTCCAAGAAGAGACTAACATTTTGCAGGAAACTATGGAAGAAGAAATTGATTAAACTGTGAGCTCATTGGATGAAAAAGATGATGAGGAGAGCGAAGAACAAAAGGAGGAAGAGCGGATTAGCTACCCGTGCCCACCTTCTAATGAGAGTAACTCTTCAACTCATACATTGTTTAATTCCGCTTCGTGCTTACCGAAGGATGATTGCTATGATGATTGCTATGATCCCTTGAATTTGTTTGAAATATCCCTTTCTGACTATGCTTGATATGCTTGTGGCCAAGATGCCAATATGAATTATGCTTATGGAGATGAACTTGCTATAGTTCCTTATGTTAAACATGAAATTGTTGCTATCGCGCCCACGCATGATAGTTCTATTATCTTTTTGAATTCTCCCTACTACACTTTATCGGAGAAGTTTGTGCTTATTAAGGATTATATTGATGGGTTGCCTTTTACCATTGCACATGGTGATTTTAATGAATGTAATATGCATGTGCTTGCTGCTCCTACTTGCAATTATTATGAGAGAGGAACTATATCTCCACCTCTCTATGTTTCCAACATGATAGAATTGCAAGAAATTGCTTATACTATGCATTGGCCTTTACTTGGTATGCATGAATTGTTCTTTTATGACATGCCGATGCATAGGAAGAGAGTTAGACTTTGTTGTTGCATGATATATGTTACTTTGTGCTCATTACTAAATTACAAATCATTTTTAATTAAAATTGGCTTTGATATACCTTGGGATCCGGGTGGATTCATTACTTGAGCACTATATGCCTAGCTTAATGGCTTTAAAGAAAGCGTTGCCAGGGAGACAACCCGGAAGTTTTAGAGAGTCATTTATTTCTGTTGTGTGCTTTCATATAGTTTAAAAACAAAAAAAATAAAGAGGGGAACCTAAGAACTTTTCAAAAAGGAAAGTGAAAGTGAGAAAGACAAGCATTGTTGAAGTGGGAGCTAGCTTTGAACTTTGTTCATGCTCACGAAAACTTTGTTAATCTTGATTACAGAAACTTTTCATCAAAAATAATTATCCCCTTGTACAATTCCATTGTATTATAAAAATAATGTGCCAAGGTTTTCCTTTAGGATGTTTACAATGCTTGTTGGTTTGTACGGTGCAGGACACAAACTTTGGCTGTAGTGCTCGATTTTACATTTTTAACTGGAACGTCAAATGATTCTGATTCTTTTTGCACTCTCTTGATATACAACTTTTTTAATTTTTATAATTTTGGTAGAATTTTTGGGGTACCATAAGTATGGTGAATGTTCAGATTTCTACAGACTGTTCTGTTTTTGACAGATTCTGTTTTTGATGCATAGTTTGCTTTTTTTGATGAATCTATCAATTTATATTAGTGGATTAAGCCATGAAAAAGTTATATTACAGTAGACACAATGCAAAAACAAAATATGAATTGGTTTGCAACAGTACTTAGAGTGGTGATTTGCTTTATTATACTAACGGATCTTACCGAGTTTTCTGTTGAAGTTTTGTGTGGATGTAGTGTCTAATCGAGGATGTCTCAATATATGGAAAAGAAAGAGAGGAAAGAGCTCAAGCTTGGGGATGCCCGAGGCAACCCAAGTAAATATTCAAGGAGACTCAAGCATCTAATCTTGGGGATGCCCCGGAAGGCATCCCCTCTTTCTTCAACAAGTATCGGTATGTTTTCGAATTCGTTTTGTTCATGCATTATGTGCATGTCTTGGAGCGTCTTTTGCATTTAGTTTTTACTTTTCTTTTATGCACCATGCTGGTATGAGATATCCCTTGCTTGATTTATAGAAAGCTCATTGCACTTCACTTAGATCTTTTGAGTATGGCTTTAGAGAATGCTTCATGTGCTTCACTTATATCATTTGAAGTTTGGATAACCTATTTCTCTTCACATAGAAAACCGCCATTTGTAGAATGCTCTTTTTCTTCACTTATATTTGTTAGAGCGTGGGCATATCTTTTGTAGAAATAATTAAACTCTCTTGCTTCACTTATATCTATTTAGAGAGATGACAAGAATTGGTCATTCACATGGTTAGTCATAAAATCCTACATAAACTTGTAGATCGCTGAATATGATATGTTTGATTTCTTGCAATAGTTTTGCGATATAAAGATGGTGATATTAGAGTCATGCTAGTGGGTGGTTGTGGATTGTATAGACAGTTGTGTTGAGGTTTTCAAGTCCCATAGCATGCACGTATGGTAACCGTTGTGTGACAAATTTGAAGCATGGGGTGTTTCTTTGATTGTCTTCCTTATGACTGGCAGTCAGGGACGAGCGATGGTCTTTTCCTACCAATCTATCCCCCTAGGGGCATGCGTACTAGTACTTTGCATCGAGGGCTAATAAACTTTCGCAATAAGTATATGAGTTCTTTATGACTAATGTGAGTCCATGGATTATATGCACTTTTACCTTTCCATCATTGCTAGCCTCTTCGGTACCGTGCATTGCCCTTTCTCACCTTGAGAGTTGGTGCAAACTTCGCCGGTGCATCCAAACCCCGTGATACGATATGCTCTATCACACATAAGCCTCATTATATCTTCCTCAAAACAGCCACCATACCTACCTATCATGGCATTTCCATAGCCATTCGAGATATATTGCCATGCAACTTCGATCATCATCATATACATGACTTGAGCATTCATTGTCATATTGCTTTGCATGATCATAAGATAGCTAGCATGATGTTTTCATGGCTTGTCCATTTTTTTATGTCATTGCTACGCTAGATCGTTGCACATCCCGGTACACCGCCGGAAGCATTCATATAGAATCATATCTTTGTTCTAGTATCAAGTTGTAATATTGAGTTGTAAGTAAATAAAAGTGTGATGATCATCATTATAGAGCATTGCCCCATGAAAAAAAAGAAAAAAAGAAAAAAAAAGAAAAAAAGGAAAGGACAAAGAAGCCTAAATAAAAAAGGGGGCCAAACAAGCCCACCCAAAAAGAAAAAAAAGAAAAAAAAAATAAAAAAAGGGGCAATGTTACTATCCTTTTTTCCATGCTTGTGCTTCAAAGTAGCACCATGGTCTTCATATAGTGAGTCTCCTATATTGTCACTTTCATATACTAGTGGGAATTTTCATTATAGAACTTGGCTTGTATATTCCAACAATGGGCTTCCTCAAATGCCCTAGGTCTTCATGAGCAAGCAAGTTGGATGCACACCCACTTAGTTTTCAGTTTGTGCTTTCATACACTTATAGCTCTTAGTGCATCCGTTGCATGGCAATCCCTACTCCTCACATTGACATCAATTGATGGGCATATCCATAGCCTGTTGATTAGCTGCATCGATGTGAGACTTTCTCCCTTTTTGTCTTCTCCACATAACCTCCATCATTATATTCTATTCCACCTATAGTGTTATATCCATGGCTTGCGCTCATGTATTGCGTGAGGGTTGAAAAAGCTGAAGCGCGTTAAAAAGTATGAACCAATTGCTCGGCTCGTCATCGGGGTTGTGCATGATGGGGGCATTTTGTGTGACGAAAATGAAACATGGCCAAACTATATGATTTTGTAGGGATAAGCTTGCTTTGGCCCTGTTGTTTTGAAAAGACATGATTGCTTTATTGGTACGCTCGAAGTATTATCGTTTTTATGTCAAATGATAGACTATTGATTTGAATCACTTGTGTCTTAATATTCATGCCATGATTAGACATATGATCAAGATTATGCTAGGTAGCATTCAACATATAAAATTATCTTTTTATCATTTACCTACTCGAGGACGAGCAGGAATTAAGCTTGGGGATGCTGATACGTCTCCGTCGTATCTATAATTTTTGTTTGTTCCATGCCAACATTCTTCAACTTTCATATATTTTTGGCAACTTTTTATACTATTTTTGGAACTAACATATTGATCCAGTGCCCAGTGCCAGTTCCTGTTTGTTGCATGTTTTATGTTTCACAAAAAACCAATATCAAACGGAATCCAAACGGGATAAAAACGGACGGAGAATTATTTTGGAATATTTGGGATTTTCCGGAGGAAGAATCAACACGAAACGGTGTCCGAGGTGGCCACGAGATAGGGGGCGTGCCCCAGGGAGGCAGGCGCTCCCTGGGCTCTCGTGGGCCACCTGTATGGTGGTTGACGCTCTTCTTTCGCCGCAAGAAAGCTAATTTTACAAGAAAAATCTGGGTGAAAGATTCACCCCAATCGGAGTTACGGATCTCCGGATATAAAGAAAACGGTGAAGGGGTAGAATCAGAGAACGCAGAAACATAGAGATAGATCCAATCTCGGAGGGGCTCTCGCCCCTCCCAAGCCATGGGAGACAAGGACTAGAGGGGAAACCCTTCTCCCATCTAGGGAGGAGGTCATGGAAGAAAAATAAGAAGAAGGGTCGCTCTCCCCCCCTTGCTTCCGGTGGCCATCATCATCACCGCGATCATCACCAACACCGCCGTCATCTTCACCAACATCTCCATCACCTTCCCCCTTCTATATCCACCAGTCCACTCTCCTGTAACCCGCTATAGCATCTACTTGAACATGGTGCTTTATGCTTCATATTATTTTCCAATGATGTGTTGCCATCCTATGATGTCTGAGTAGATTTTCGTTGTCCTATCGGTGATTGATGAATTGCTATGATTGGTTTGAGTTGTATGTTTTATTATTGGTGCTGTCCTATGGTGCCCTCCGTGTCGCGCAAGCGTGAGGGATTCCCGTTGTACGGTGTTGCAATGCGTTCATGATTCGCTTATAGTGGGTTGCGTGAGTGACTGAAACACAAACCCGAGTAAGGGGATTGTTGCGCATGGGATAAAGGGGACTTGATACTTTAATGCTATGGTTGGGTTTTACCTTAATGAATCTTTAGTAGTTGCGGATGCTTGCTAGAGTTCCAATCATAAGTGAATATGATCCAAGAAGAGAAAGTATGTTAGCTTATGCCTCTCCCTCAAATAGAATTGCAATAGTGATTACCTGTTTAGTAACATAGTCAATTGCTTAGGGACAATTTCACAACTCCTACCACCACTTTTCCACACTTGTAATATTTACTTTATTTGCTTCTTTATCTAAACACCCCCTAGTTTATACTTGTGTACTCTTTATTATCTTGCAAATCTATCTTATCACACCTACAAAGTACTTCTAGTTTCCTACTTGTTCTAGGTAAAGCGAACGCCAAGCGTGCGTAGAGTTGTATCGGTGGTCGATAGAACTTGAGGGAATATTTATTCTACCTTTAGCTCCTCGTTAGGTTTGACACTCTTACTTATCAAAAACTGTTGCGATCCCCTACACTTGTGGGTTATCAAGACCAGCCGGCCAGCTCCAAGGCTTCCTGGTCTCTGAACGCGACATCGAGTGCAACCTGGTAAAGATCAAGGCCATACAGAGGATGGAGATTCCCACCCGGCTTCGGGATGTCCAAAAGTTCACTGGGTGCCTGGCGTCGCTCAACCGCTTCATCAGTCGGCTGGGAGAGAAGGCCCTCCCTTTATATCAGCTCATGACGAAATCCACTCATTTCGAGTGGAACAACTAGGTGGATGAAGCCTTTCACAAGTTAAAAAAGATGTTGACCACGCCGCCTGTCCTGGCGGCGCCGACTGAAAAAGAGCCCATGCTCCTTTACATTGCCACAACCAGCCGGGTGGTCAGCACCGTCATCGTGGTTTAGCGCCCAGAAGAAGGCCGGGCTCAGCTGGTCCAGAGGCCGGTGTATTATTTCAGCGAAGTGCTGTCAACCTCAAAGCCGAATTGCCCCCACTACCAGAAGATGTGCTATGGCGTGTACTTTGCCTCCAAGAAGCTCAAGCCCTACTTTGAAGAGCACCCCATCATGGTCGTTTGCACTGCCCCGCTTACCGAGATCATAGGCAGCCGGGATGCATCTGGCCGGGTGGCCAAGTGGGCCATTGCGCTGGCTCCTTACACCATCTTCTACTAGCTGCGCACTGCCATCATGTCCCAAGTGCTGGCCGACTTCCTTGTCGATTGGGCCGAGACCCAGTACCTGCCACCGGCACCCGACTCCACTCATTGGCAAATGTACTTCGACAGATCCAAGATGCGCACCGGCTTGAGAGCCGGCATCGTCCTCGCCTCTTCCAAGGGCGACAAGCTCAGATACACATTGCAAATCAATTTTGCTACCTCCAACAACGTGGCCGAATATGAGGCGCTCATACATGGGCTCCGGCTGGCCAAAGAACTCGGCATCCGCCAGATCCTGTGCTATGGCGATTCGTACTTGGTGATCCAGCAATCATCTGGCGATTGGGACGCCAAGGATGCAAACATGGTGAGCTACCGTTTCCACCTCCAACAACTCAGGGGATACTTTGAAGGGTGCGAGTTTCTCCACGTGCCACGGGCCGACAATGAGCAAGCAGATGCCCTGGCATGAATCGGCTCCAGCCGGCAAGCTATACCAACCGGCGTCTCCCTCCAACGCCTCCTCAAGCCGTCTGTCAAGCCATCTCTAGAATCAGACTCCATCTTCATGCTGCCTGACCCTAAAATAGTCGGATCCAACTTGGGGACCTCAGCAGGCGGCTCGGGGACTTCGACAGGTGGTTCAGGGACTGTTGCAGTCGCACCCTGCTCGGGGGCTTCAGAGCACGGCTCGAGGACTGCAGCAACCGGCCCGGGGACTACGACGACACAGCAGGCGGTGGCCGACTCCAACTCTTCACCAGCCAACCCACCTGCCCTGGTCGCAGTAGCCGTGTTGGCAATAGAAGAAGTCGCAGCTCCATCAAGGGCCCAACCCATCCTCAACTTTTTGGTAAATAGAGAGCTGCTGACTGATGAGATCTTGGCAAGACAAGTTCTACGCCGAGCCAGAGCATACACAATAGTGAACAGAGAACTCGTTAGGCGCAGTGTCACTGTAGTCTTCCAACGCTGCGTCGAGCCAGAGAAGGGCATTGCAATCCTCAAAGATATCCACCAAGGCGAGTGCGGCCACCATGCGGCCTCAAGATCACTCGTCGCCAAAGCTTTCCACCATGGCTTCTTCTAGCCGACCGCTTTGGACGACGCCAAAGAGTTGGTCAAACACTGCAAAGGGTGCCAGGTTTTTAGCTCCAAGCAACATTTGCCGGCTTCTGCCCTCAAGACCATCCCCCTCACATGGCCCTTTGGCGTCTGGGTGCTGGACATGGTGGGCCCATTCAAGACGGCACGCGGGCATGACACACCTGCTTGTCGCCGTGGACAAGTTCACCAAGTGGATTGAAGCAAAGCCAATCAAGAAGCTGAATGGACCGACTGCCGTAACATTCATCGCCGACATCACCACTCGGTATGGCGTACCGCATAGCATCATCACCGATAACGGCACGAATTTGGCCAAAGGAGCACTGGCAAGTTTCTGCGTGATGTAGGGCATCCGACTGGACTTAGCGTCCGTTGCACACACGTAGTCAA
Source organism: Triticum dicoccoides (assembly GCF_002162155.2). NCBI lineage: Eukaryota > Viridiplantae > Streptophyta > Magnoliopsida > Poales > Poaceae > Triticum > Triticum dicoccoides. The sequence goes on from NC_041387.1 coordinate 637,374,422, forward strand.
ACGGCCAAGTCGAGCAAGCAAACGGCCTCATCTTGTCCGGCATCAAGCCCCGACTCGTCGTACCACTGGATCGCTCGGCCGGCTGCTGGCTCGAGGAGCTGCCGGCCGTCCTCTGGAGCTTGCGTACCACCCCGAACAAGTCAACCGGCTTCACCCCTTTCTTCCTTGTATATGGTGCCGAGGCCGTCATCCCAACTGACATCGAGTTCGACTCACCTCGAGTCACCATGTACACGGAAGCGGAGGCCAAGGAAGCACGAGAAGACGGTGTTGACCTGCTAGAAGAGGGCCGGCTGTTAGCACTCAGCCGGTCCGCCAACTACCAGCAGGGTTTGCGCTTTTACCACAACCTGAAGGTTAAGCCAAGATCCTTCCAAGAGGGCGATCTTGTGCTCCGGCTGATCCAGCAAACAGCTGGCTAGCACAAGCTCTCGGCCCCTTGGGAAGGCCCCTTCGTCATCAGCAAGGCCTTGGGCAATGACTCCTACTACCTGATCGACACACAGAAGCCCAAGGCACGCAAGAGAGATGATCTTGGCAAGGAGACAGAACAACCATGGAATGCCAATATCCTCCGAAGATTTTACAGTTAAAATGTAGTATGTACCACGCTATCTTTTGTATTAAGTACAAGACATCAGGCTCCTCGAGGAGCACTCGGGGACTACCCTCTTTTATATATATGATGAGTATCATGCCTATGAGTGTGCTATCACGTTTATTTTTCTGTCCGGCACCAGATTCGACCAGTCGGCTGGGGACTCGCCGCCTTGAATTATGTTAAGTTCCACCTGCAATCAGACAAGTAGTGTGCTGGCACCCAAGCCCTCTCTTACCGAAAGTTGCAGCTCGCAGAGTCGACTGCCCGACTGACAAGAGTTAAAGGCAGGAAATGATGCCCACACGAAAAACGGCTAAGGACCAATGGGCTTACATAACACAAGCCGGCTCCCCACCCTGGCAACCGACTGTTAAATAGCCGGCCGGCCGGCTCCCACTCACCTTGCTACAATCTAAGAAAGCTAAAGTACTTGCCCTCCCACACGGCCAAATACTTTCCCAGCCACAGACCGCAGAGCAGCTGTCCGATTGGGAAGGCGGCGACCAAGGGAGGCCGGCAAAGGAAACAACCAAAAAAGATGAAAAGCAAGCACAGTCGCAAGTCGAAAGCATGCAAGATTATATTTACACAAAAGGCCTTCGAAGGGCCGGAATTCAACTTAGTCTGAAAACACCCCCAGTGGGTGGAACTGCACGAATTTAACAAGTATTGTTCAAAGAGGCTGGTCGGCCGCTCCACCGTCCGGCGTGGCGTCTTCTCCGTCCTCTTCCTCCTCCACCTCATGCTCATCGCTGGAGTCAATCTCCTCCACCGAGTCCTTACCAACCGCCGGGTCCAGCCCGAACCACTCCTTCGGGAGAGTAACACCGTCGTCATTCAGCTCGGGGACAAAGGCGCTGGTGTCGGTGTACTCGGCGATTGTCGGGGCGCGCTGGATGATAGCCGGCCGCACCGCCTCCAGCTCCTCGTTGGACTCCTGCCACCACGTGGCCAGCTGGGTCAAGTCCAGCCTGGGATACCACGCTCGGACGAACTCCAGCACCCGCCTGGCGCCGGCCCGAGCTGCAGAAGCCTTCCAGGCCTGGAGGCGGCCAACCACCACCTCCAACCAGTCGGCAGTCCGACTAGGTGTGCAGGGAATCACCTCACCAGGCCAGAGGGCAGACCACACTTGGGCTCCAACACGCTAAAGGCGGCGGAGCATGCGGTGGGCAGGATGGAGATGAGCTTGGATGGCTAGGAGCTGCTCCTCGAACGTCCGGCGAGCATCCGGCGCAATCTCAGCGCCAGCCTGCCCCTGCGCATTGCGATGGGCTTTGATGACCTGGCTGGCGGCAACAGAACAGCCGGGGAAGTACTCTGCATAAAAGAGAAAGGAAAAGAGAAAGGAAAAGATAAAAAATACAAAGACAGAAGTCGGACCAGGTAGAAGGTGGCAAGAAATGGATGAAGAGGAAGGCGGCTTACTATCAACCAGGTCTTCGATCTAGCTGTAGCCCTCGCTCAACGCCTACCTCGACTCGGCCCAGTGTGCCGCCTTGGTCTCGTACTCGGCTTGGAGGGCGGCCTCGCTGTCCTTCACCGCATTCATGGCCGCCTTGTGTCTCTCCTCCTGGTCGAACAACTTCTTGATTAAGCAGTCGCGCTCCTGAACCGAGGCGTTACATTCAACCTCCTTGACACGCAGGATGGTCTGTGCCTCGCCCAGTTGCTGTCGCAGGTCGGCATTGGCCTCTGCAGAAACGGCAAAGAAGAAAAAGCAATAAGAAAGAGGTCGCCCGGAAAGATCCGGCCCGACTGCTCAGCAGTCGGCCCGAATCTCGGGGACTACACCCAGTGGGTGCAACGACGCGCCCCCACGAGAGACAAAGGATGGAGCACTTACTCCAGCTCTCCGACAGGTCGGCATTCTTCTGGGTGTGGGAGTTGAAGGCGGTCGCACGGAGGTTGTGATAGTCCTGCAAAAAGGGACGGGCAAACAAACAAAAACAAGTTAGCACCCGAGGCTTGCAAAGAAGTTCCAAGCTGCCTGCTTAGCAGCCGACTCGGAACTCAGGGACTACACCCAGTGGGTGCACTGACGCGCCCCCACGGAACATTTCAAGAGCAAGAAGCAGAAGAAAAAAGCGAGAAGCTTACCCGGATGGCTGACCGCGTCGCCAGGAACTCTTGGTTGTACTGCTTCAGCACGACAGCTTGGGAATGAAGCCGGTTCCGGACATCTTGCGCCGCCGCGATCAGCACGGCCGTCCTGCCACCCGGCGTCCACCCCGGCGAGCTGATGCTTGCCGTCTCCTGATCTTGGGCCGACGAGCTCGAGCCCGCGGCCCTCTGCGGATTCGGCGCCAAGGCTGCCCTCCCTGCGCGCTGACGCGCCGAAGGCCGGACCACAAGGCCCGCCCCTACAGCCGGCTCGCCCCCAGCTGGCGGCACAGGTGGCACGCCAGGCTGGCTGCCTCGATCCGCCCCAGTTGGCGGTATCGGAGCCGCCTCCTCCTCCAGGGCGGCGGCGTCGCCCTCCTCCCTCTCCATCGCCGGCTGGTCGCCGCCGGCTCCCTTAGGCGGCACCACTGGGATCTCGGGCGCCACGGAGTGGAGGGGAATGACAAGCCGCGGGGGCTGGTTGCGCAGCACCTCCTCCGCCTGCGCCGCAGCCGCAGCATCCGCCTGGGCCTTCGCCGACACGTCGGCCTGCACCCTCGCCATCCCCTCTGCCGCCTTGGCGGCAGCTGCCCTCTGCTGCTCCGCCTCCTGCTCCTCGCGCGCCTCCCGCGCGTTCCGCTTCGTCGCCACCTAAAGCTCGGCGCGAGGGTCCATGCGGTGGGCGTTGGTGGAGCCGCTTGCCGCCCCAACCACGAAGGCGGCAGTCGTTCGCTCAAGAGAGAGCGGAGCCCTGTTTCCAAGGCAAAGGCCAAGAAAAATCAGAAGAAAATAACAAGAGGAAAGAACGAACACATGAGGGAGTCGGCGCTTACGCGGAAACCATCAGTGGCTCCTTCACCACCTTGTGGAAGCGGGTGGCCTTCGCGGCCGCTTCCTCCCACTTGGTCACTGCAGCCGAGCCCCTGGGCTTCTTTGGCCAGCTGCCGAACAAGTTCGACGCGGCCCGGCGCTTCGGTGCGCCACCTCGGGCAGCCGGCGCGGCAGCTGAGCTCCCGCTCGGCTGGTCAAACGCCGGCTGGCAGCGCGGGGCGACTTCCCCCTCGTCATCATCCGGCCAATCTCCGAAGCCGGCTCCATGTCCGGAGCCGCCTGCTTCACCACCTCCTCCCACGGCGTCGTCGTCCAAGGCGGCCGCCCCCAGGTCGGGGTCGTCCACGTCCGGTCGGGGATATATTGGCGTTCCAGCCCCGCGGCGCCGGCTACCGGCTGGAGAAGGGGGCTCTGCTGGATAAGACGATTTGATCAAGATGGTCAAGGAGAACTCGGCAACAGAAGAAAAAGAGAAGAAAAGTAAAGTCACCATAGGCAGGGGGTTGGCGCGCGAGTATGGGTCCTTGCCGAACTGCCACTCCGCCGTGAGCTTGCAGTTGGCAAGGTAGTTCACCATATGAGATACCTCGTCATGAGGCATCTCTTTGGTGCATAGCCGGCCGGGGTCGAGGTGCCCACTCATCTGAAAGATTATATGAGGCCGGCCCTAGAGCGGAAGCACCCGACGCACCACGAAGGCGGTGAGCAGGTCCGGCCCGGTCAGGCCCTCCGACCTGATCAAAACCCGGAGCCTCGCGACGACAGAGGCTCCAGAAGGCGACAGCAACACGGACCGGTAGGACCAGTTGGGCCACCTCCCAATCCGCGGGTCGGCTACATAAGCTGGCAGGTTGACCCAGTCACCATGCGGGAAGATGCTCTTCACATAAAAGTATGACTATTGCCACATCTTCACCGACTGGATCAGCGCGATAGGCGGGAAGGGGTTGTCGGCCACCGGCCTCCGCACCGCGACGAAGGCGCCACACTGAGCCGGCACGCCCTTGACGATGGTGCCGAGCTTGGAGTAGAAGAACTCCCCCCAGAGCTCGATGGTGGGGAGGACACCTGGGAAGCCTTCGCACAAAGTAACGAAGGCGGACAGCAGCACCACCGTGTTCGGGGTGAGGTGGTGCAGCTGGAGGTTGTAGAAGTCGAGGAAGGAATGGAGAAAACCGCTCGCCGGAAGGCCGAATCCGTGTAGGCAGTGCGAGCGGAAGATGACCCGCTCACCCTCCTCCTGCGCCGGCGAGATCTCCCACTCCGGCGCAAGGCGCACCCGCACATAATCTTCGTCGGGCAGTTGTCGCGTCTTACGGAGGAACTCGATGTGGTCCTCGTGTACATTGGAGCCGTCCCAAGCCCCGGCGCGCACCATGGCGGCGAGGGCTCGACGGAGAAGGCGCAATGACGAAGGAAGCGCACCCTCGCAATGGCAAGGCTGCGGTGCTGCAAGATCGCCTGAGAAGCAGAGCGGCGCCAGCGGCGGAGAGAAGATGAAGAAAGAGGAGAACGGTGGAGTGGGAGGCAAGTGTGCGTGCGTCTGCCGCTCCCCTCCCCCCTACTTATAGGCCCCAGCGCGACGAAGCCGAGGGGGCGGGACGTGGGGGATGTGGTATTAACTACACCCGCTCCCCCACGACCCGCAATTATTACGCCTTTAATGACGTGCGGCAACTACCGCTGGAATGGCAACCGCCCGCCTCGGCCGCAGAAGATCCGTGCGGTGGCCGAGGCGTGGTGGTGGCGGGCCCGGCCTGCGGCGATGTCCCGTCGCGTGCGTGGGCTGGCAGGCTGAGCCAGCTGATGGGTGCAACATGGCATGCAGACGGCAGGCGGCCGACCCGCCGCCCGGCGCATGCGCCAGCTGGTTCCCGCCTCCGGACTCCGAATCTTTCCAGACGGCGCACCTGATCAAGGGTGGCTCCTAGCTGCCGGCAGTTCAAAAGAGGTAGCCGCCCCGGCTTCTCGTCCCCCTTTCAGCCGCGAAGCCAGGCTAGCTTCGTGGACTACTATCGGAGTAAATGGCCACGGGTAGCCTAACCAGCTCCCCCTGGCTCTTCGAAAAATATCGGGCCGACGGCGCCCTCCAACATCCAAGATGCAGGGCCACCTTCTCTTGGCCCGTTGTCCAATCGGCCGGCTGCCTGAAGACGGCGAGGCTCTGCAACCTCTCTCAACAAGGGCCGACTCCTAGCAACTGGCCATCAGAGAGCCGGCTCCTAGGAGGCGGCCCGGCTTGCGCCCTCTGAATCTGCGCCCACGTAACAGCGATAAGACGGGGCGTGGCTATAGTGAAGCCTGCCACCCCCGAATCCCGGAGAAAGCGTGGCCACAGTGCGCCGTACGGGGCGGCCACTCCCCGTCCGGCGCGGCATTGTTGCCCATGTTGACCATGACATCACCCACGACGGGCCACCAGTACGGCCCGCAGGCGGCGGGCCCCTCCGGCTAGAGAGATAAGGAACGCGGCCAAGCTTCACCAATCGGCTTAGGGGAGAGCCGGCTCTTAGCAGCCGGCCCGCTCCCGCCCTGGAAGTTTGTGCGCCATTAAGCGGACAAGACGGGGTAAGGCTACAGTGAAAGCCCGCCAGGCGGCGTCACTATAGCCATGCTTGCCCTGACGAAGCCCTCATCACCAAGAGTAAGGCAACAGTAACCAGCAGTCGGCGGGACCCACCAGTCGGCGGGCCCCAGCTGTCGGCGGAGAAGCCGGCGGCTACAGACACTGACGGCTTGGACCCACACCTAGCCGGATTACCATTGTACCCCTGGGGGGTAGGCCTATATAAACCCCCCAGGGCACCCATGCAAAGGGTTGATCTCTTAGAGTTTTTAGACACCACATAGAGAGAAGAGAGAGCTAGCCTTGCCCTTCTTCTTCCTCTAGCCGAACAGCTCAAGGAGCCTCTTGTAGTTACTCATCTCGATCTAGTGATCACGCGGAGACCCCACAAAGCAGGACTAGGGGTGTTATATCCACGGAGAGCCCCAAACCTGGGTAAGATTCACCGGCATGCATGTCTTCGCCTTATCCCGTTTCCAGGCACCGGCGATGTCTTACTGGCTCCCACAATGATAAGCCACCCGTTGGCATATGTCGCACCTACCACCCGACATTTATCTAGCATTTCTATTAATAAAATTATATGGTAAATGGCTAACATTTCCAACAATCCAAAAACCTTATTATAGGCAATTTACCCGAAGTGGTTTTGTTGCTTCCATGAGACCTCCTATGTTTGAGGGTATCCATTATAAGAGGTGGCGCGTGAGAGCAGTCTTATGGTTTCAAACCATGAGTTGCTATGACAGCACTCTTGGCAAACCTGAAGGAGAGCATGATGCTCAACAGGCACAAGCTTTTCAAAAAATGGATACCTTGTTTAAGGCTGCTCTCTTGAGTGTTCTTGGTGAGAACATAGTTGATGCTTATGCGTCAATTGATAATGGAAAAGATATGTGGGACGCACTCGAGGCCAAGTTTGGGGTATCGGATGCTGGCACTGAGCTGTACATCATGGAGCAAGACTACAGGATGACTGAAGAGCGCTCCGTGGTTGAGCAAGCTCATGAGATACAGTCATTTGCTAGAGAACTTCAGCACTTCAATTGTATCCTACCAGACAAGTTTATTGTCGGAGGTATCATCACTAAGCTTCCTCCCACGTGGAGGAACTTTTCTACCTTATTGAAGCATAAGAGGCAGGAGTTTTCCGTTCCGGATCTCATTGGTACTCTTGATGTGGAAGAAAAGGCGAGAGCAAAGGACAACCGTGCTCGAGGTATTAAGGGAGGTTCTAGTGCCAATCTGGTACAGAAGAAGAACTTCCAGCCCCACAAGTCCAAGAACAAGGGAAGTTTGATGATAAAGCAAAGTTTGATGGGAAGAACAAGGCTGTGCACCACACGAACTTCAAGAAGAAGAATGGCAAGAAGAAAGGTGTTTGTCATGTGTGTGGGGATCATGATCATTGGGCTCCTAGTTGCCGTAATCGCTATGACAAGCGTCACCCTGGGAAAGGTGGCAAGACCGCTAATGTTGTCATTGGAGACACTGACATGAAGGATGTTGGGTATGGTATATTTCCCACTATTCTTTCAGTATGTCATTATCCCTATTGGTTGATTGACACGGGTGCTAATGTGCATGTCACCAGGGACAAGAACTGTGAACACATCTGGGTTGCACTTCTCCAAGATCTTCTCTACTAGCCTCCTCTTGAACTCCAGCACCCAAGCTGATGGCCTATGCGTCGCAGGACGAGCCCTTTGCCTCCTAACCTCCACTGCCTCCGCTTCCTCATCTGTCACCTCACCAAGCTCTGGATCCATCTAGGGTTTCTACAGGTGGGGTGTGGCGGCTGGGTTCTGGAGAAGGAGAAGGGTGGGTGGAGGAGGCTATTATGAGCAGTGGAGAGGCATCTAGAGTTACTAGGCCTAGGTTTTGTAAACATAAATGGGCCAAAAATCCCACGTAGATAGCACTAATACATACACTTCACTATCTTATAAAGATAAAAAAATAGATAGCATAGTTCACCAGTGCTTATCACTGACTCCATAACATAGCATAAGAGGTTCAAATATAGGCAGAACATTCATTACAACATACTTCCTAACTTAGCATTAAAGGTTCTAAATTAACATTGGCATAGACATAGACTAGATTACCTTCACATTCCCCAAAATGTACACCCCTTATCTTCACATCAGATTGTTAGGCCAAATACTTATAAAGGCCTTGGATGTACTTCACCATCTGCAGAACACACTTCAAGAATCAAGGATGGTCTTGATTTTCTCAAGTTTCTCCTTGCTTGCATGCCCATATTTCAGTAGCTCATTCACCACATGCTCAAGCTTGGCCTTCTCTTTCTTAAGCAAATCTCTCTCCTTTTCAACCTCCTTCATTGCCTTCCTGGTGTTCTTGATAATGTCAGCTTGACTCTGCAAAATGCACCTCTGTTCCTTGGCAAGTTTGAGCTTCTCCATCTGAACCTCCAACCTAGCACTCTCTTCTACCTCTTTCTTCTTCTCAAATTCTTCCTCCTCAACTGCCTTTTGGTAATCCATGTGTCTACCCTACCATCCTGCCAATCAAACATCTTGGATACATCTTGGACAAGCTTTGTGTACTCAATGCATAGCTTGTCATTTTCAGACTTGAGCTTGGCCAACTGCTTCTAATACTTCTGCTTATCAACTACCCTTCCACAATTATGTTCATGGAACATTTCCCACAACCTTAACAAGAAATCTAAAGAATTGGAGGCCAGGGCTGGTCCACCCACTCAGTAACACCACGGTTAACACCTTCACTCTGCACAATTGATATATACATCACTAAGTGCACTGAATTTAATAACAACAAATCATATCAGACTAAGAAACTGAAGGTGAGGCTTAATTAAACTGAATATGTTGTTTAATATAACAACTCAAACTGTAACTGAAACCCAACCTGCTTGTACAAGTTCACTCACAGATATATGCTTCCTATACAAATGCACATTTCACAGTAAACCATATCCCTCAATAGCTTAATACAAGGCATATTTTAGTTCATCCTTAAAAATACAGTGTAGGTTCAGAAGAGAAACTTGTCACCAAAATACTATGTGTGTTCAGAAGAGCATCATAATATTGTCATCCTTGTAAATAAATTTGTGGTCTCGGAAGATAATGTCTCCAATTAAGGACTATAGCTAGTGCACCCGACAACCATAGAAACGCCTTCGAGTTAATGTTCCCTCAAATGCCACACACTTAATTGGCCTCATGTGGTGCATCATGCAGGTGGGCTCAGAAAGCTCAAGCGGGCCACAGAAAAGAGGCTCCACGGTGGTGTCAGGGGTCTTCTGCATGAACACATCAACAAAATCACCTTAGCTCAGCAACCAGACATAGATAGAAAAAGTTATTCCCCAATCCAACAGGAACCATAACCCTGACCCGAGTTTTGAAGCAAACATAAACCTAGCTCAAACAACAACCATAACCATGCCTACTAAATAACAGTAACCAACGCTTACCCTTGCTCACCAAGATGAACCCTAACCTAACCTAGCTCCTAGATGAACCCTAACCATAGCTCGGCGGGCCAAAAAACTTACCCAGAGAGCCACGTCCATATTTGTGATGTCGCACTCATCCTCTGAGCTTGTATCCCCATCATTCCATGAAGGCATGGTGGTGGTGGGGCTTCCGCAGCGCAAGTCACCACCGGCGTCGAAGAGCAGAGAGGAGACTGAGAGTGAGAGCAGAGATGAATGCGGGGCAGGGGAGGAGAGCAAGAGGGAGGGAGACAACGATTTAATACGCGTGCGGTCTGACAGAGAGAGAATGGCGAGCGGGTGCGGTCCGACCACACCGGTCCGGTCGGTGTAACGGCCGTTAACGACCTCGCTGTCAAGCGCGGCGCTGATGTGGCTTGACAGGCGGGCCCGGACCGACAGAAATCAGTTTAGATCGCTAGCAACTGACGATTTGGGTTTTTTGAGACAACCTACAAGAAAAGTGGTAGGTATCAGTCATAAACAAAAAAGTGGTGGTTTTTTGAAACCCTAACACGAAAAGTGGTAGTTTTATGCCATTTACTCAACCTTTCCAACACCCACCTGATCCCTAGTATCAAGGAGGAAGCGCACCGATGGGCAACAGCCGGCGCGAAAGACTAAGCGAGTTATTACTTGTAACCTAGCTTATAAGGGCATGTACAATGTTTGATAAGATAGTCTTATCTTAAGGTTTGCATGTGATTTAGAGATGACAAAAAAATTGTCTACAATGGGTCATCTCTTAGCTTTATCTTCGAGAATTACTAATTCCTAAAAATGTGGTGAGACATATTGTGCTAAGAGATCACTTCTTGTCTTCTCTTATATAAGAGAAGACAAGTCTTTTCTTATGAGTTCTCTCTCCTCCACCTCATCATCTATCCTACGTGGCACTCCTAAGATAGCACCATTGTACATGCCCAAATGGGGGTTGAGCATCCTTGTCGGGGATATACCCCGCGGTGTGACCCGGCCGGAATTATGACCCGTCCGGACTTGGTGATTCACCAGAGACCCGGCTGGAGCTTGGCGATTCACTGGCGATCCGCCCGGACATGGCGGTTTATATATAACCCACCTGGACATTATGACTCACTAGAGACCCGGCGGGCGGATTAGATGGACGACAAGGCCCAAGGCCCAGCAGGCCCGATTATACTCTGGTGGGCCAGTTTACGAGGAAAGGCATAAGGAGTTTTCCCTCAAGGGGGGCAGACTAGGATTCCACTTGTAATAGACTAGTCCTAAACCTAATAGGACTCCACATGTAACCCGCCCCTTCAACATATATAAGGAGGGGCAGAGCTCCCCAAAAGGGGCAAGCGAGAAGAAACAATCTCTAGGGCTAGACATAAAGAGCCGGCTTACTGGCGACTCCCTCATGATCATAATGAGACCTAGCCACAAACAGCATGCAAGGTTATTACCGGATGATGTTTTCCGGGGCCCAAAGCTGTCTAAATCCTTGTCTATGTTGCGTTTCTCGATTCCGCTCAACCCCTCTCAAGCTACCGCATAGATGCATTGGCCTCGCGACTAAGTCCTCACACTAAGGACATCTACCGTGACAATTCCACAACAGTTAGCGCCCATTGTGAGACCTGCGCACGGTGGTGTTGAGTTCTTGGAGGGATTTTTCCAAGGGTCGAGAAGCTTGCGATTGACAGATAAAGAAGAGCCGACGCGGAGTTGTCAGGATAACCCGGCGTATAAGAGATTGAGATCAGAAGAAATTATGGTTTCGTCCGTGCGCCGCTGCCGTTAGTATTTTTTTGATCGGAGATCGATTTCTATTACAAGCTATTGTACAACGCTGCTGCACCCGCGCATCGCTGTGTCTGTTCTTAGATTTTCCCAATCATAAAACTGAAGGCAGCCAGCAGTCATCAGGGGCATCAAGCCCTGTGTCAGCGAGAGCCTTTTTTGCTCGAGTAAAATAGCACATCGGCTCAAGTACTAATACTTCAATTAGTGCTCGTCACGTCAAGCGACAGAGTTCGGTACCCACTGCTATGTCTATGGGTGAGGCAACAATGGTGACCAAACCCTGCAGAGGACAGATCCACGTGTGTGTACTACGGAACAGAAGAGGAAAATAAGAAAGAAAAGGAAAGAGGAGCACGACCCGGAAGTGGATGTATCTACGGAGAGCATGTATGGCTAGAAAGAAATCAGATCGGTCAAACCTGATTGATCAAACCTAATTGAACGAAGTAACTACTACTACCACCCCGATAATGACGAGAACTCAGACTCGGCCACAGTCGTGGCCGTACATCGCCGGCGCGTCTTCACAGCCTCGTCTCGCCTCCAAGCTGCCATTGGTCTTCAACATGTCCGCTCGCCGGCGGCGCGTGACCCGCCCGTGCAGGTTCTGCCATGCCCCGCCTCTGCCTCTGCATATGGATGGACTCCAAACAAAGACTGGGTACAAAGTATAAATAGCGACAGTGGAAGAAACGTCACATCAATCATCAATCAGGAATCAGCGGAAGCGATGCTAGAATAAAACGCATCCAAGGGTAGTACTACTCCCCGCGTTCCACTGTATATGCAGTGGCCAAAAACTTGAAGATGGAGGCTGGCGTCTCCAGCATTTCCGCGTGCATGGATGACATCCAGCGTCATTGCGACTGTGGCCGGCCTCCAGCCTCGTCGTGTCTACATCCAACACCTCCACGTTGACAGCCGGCCTCCGGCATCGTCGCATCCGCGTCTGGCGTTTCCACGCCGACGGACGACTTCCAACATCTTCGTCTGCTGTTGCTATCTTTGCCTCTGCCGCCTACTTGCCGGCGACGTACCCTTATGACCTGGCGTCGCTGGTCGCGGCCCTCTGCCTCAAGTCACTGCTGCAGCTTGCCTCCGCCGGTTCAAACCACCGCACTGCCTGCCTCGGCCGATGGCCGGAGCATCACCAATTCGCCACAACAAATCACTCCGCGCCACATCCGTGTGCGTCGTCCCGCCGTCCGTGCAAAGCCGGTCTTCGCCTCGAACCTCTGATGTCGAGCCGTCACACGTTGCTCCGGTTCTCTGCTCCGAGTCGGCCGCGGTGAGCCGCCACCACCGGAGTCCCAACTGCTGTCTACCGTCGTTGCCTCTGCACCAGTGGTTGCTGCTGTGGCCTGACTCCGCCTCTTCTGCACTGGTTCCGCCGTGGCCAAACTGCCGCCTCTTATACGACGCTCGACACACTGCCGTCCTGCTGAGCCACCACTTCCACCATGATGAGAGGACTCCACCAAGTCGCCAGCCGCTGTTCTGCCACTACTCCAGCGTGAGCCTCCGCACCGCCTGACGGTTCGCGCGTCCGTCAGATGGTCGAATACAACGCTTGTTTTCTGAGGAAGATCACGCCGAGCCAAATTCAGAATATATTTCTACATGTCAAATTGGGACCTAGTCTGCCATCAAAAAGGAGGGACCAGCCACGGATGTGTCGCTTTGAGCCGTTCCTACTTGGGGGCTATATTGAGTCGCCAGGTCGTTTATCCACTATCAGCATTCGGTCCAAGCCAAATCGGTCTGCAACTCGCTCTCTCTAAACTCATCAGCATCCGGGTTCACACTAGTAGAAAAAGGGTCAAATATGAGAAACATTAGTACCGGTTTGCATATGAGCCGGCACTAATGCGTTCATTAGTGCCGGTTCAAATGACTAGGCGGGAGGAGACCTTTCATACCGGTTCATTGCGAATCTTTAGTACCGGTTCGTGCCACGAACCGGTACTAAAGATGCTAGCCGGGCACCAGCATTTTTAGTACCGGTTCGTGGCACGAACCGGTACTAAAGAGGTTGTGGCAGGGACTATGTTTAGGCCCACCTCGCTCCCTGTCGGTGTCAAAACCGACGGATCTCGGGTAGGGGGTCCCGAACTGTGCGTCTAGGCGGATGGTAACAGGAGACAAGGGACACGATGTTTTTACCCAGGTTCGGGCCCTCTCGATGGAGGTAAAACCCTACTCCTGCTTGATTAATATTGATGATATGGGTAGTATAAGAGTAGATCTACCACGAGATCGGAGTAGTTAAACCCTAGAAGCTAGCCTATGGTATGATTGTTGTTCATCATATGGACTAAAACTCTCCGGTTTATATAGACACCGGAGAGGGCTAGGGTTACACAGAGTCGGTCACAATGGGAGGAGATCTTCATATCGTATCGCCAAGCTTGCCTTCCACGCCAAGGAAAGTCCCATCCATACACGGGACGGAGTCTTCGATCTTGTATCTTCATAGTCCGGGAGTCCAGCCAAAGGTCTTAGTCCGGCCATCCGGACACCCCCTAATCCAGGACTCCCTTAGTAGCCCCTGAACCAGGCTTCAATTACGACAAGTCCGGCACGCAAGTTGTCTTCGGCATTGCAAGGCAGGTTCCTCCTCCGAATATTCCATAGAAGATGTTGAACACCAGGGTAGTGTCCGGCTCTGCAAAATAAGTTCCACATTCCACCGTAGAGAGAATAATATTTGCATCAATCGGATCTGCTGACGTATTCCGCGGCGTGACTCATGCCATGGCCAGGCTTTTATTCATTTTTTTGTTCCACCTCGGCGCGTTTAGTGAGGCAGTTTCCTTGGCATGTCTTGTCAAAGCAGAGATCGTGTCCCCTTATTCCGGGATTCTCATCAATACGGGCGTGGGTAACCCAACCGCGCCATTAACCGCGGCGCTTGGGAGATAAGCGAGTTTTATTAGGCCGGTGGGGGGCTCGAAGTTTTGGCCGCCCATATAAGGGGATAAGAATCCGCCCTTTCCATTCACGCCTTCTTCCTCTTCTGCTTATCCGTCCCTGCGCGCTCGAGCTCCAGCGCCCAAGCCCGCACTTCCCACCTCAACCTTCTCCAACCATGTCCGGAGCGGGAGGTAGATGGATGGCCTCCTCCGTCATGGAGGGGCAAACCAAAAAGCTGAGGAAGGCCGGATACTTGTCTGACGACATCGCGCACCGGCTTCCAGATGTGGGGCAACTCATCCCCACCCCAAGGCCCCATGAGAGGGTTGTTTTTCTTCCCCATTTCCTCCGCGGACTGGGTTTTCCTCTTCACCCGTTCGTCCGGGGGCTCATGTTCTACTACGGCCTGGACTTCCACGATCTGGCCCCGAACTTCATCCTCAATATCTCGGCGTTTATTGTCATGTGTGAGGCCTTCTTCCGCACCCAGCCTCACTATGGCCTATGGCTGAAGATCTTCAGCGTCAAGCCGAAGGTTGTGAAAGGCCGACAAGCAGAATGCGGAGGTGCTATGGTGGGCAAGATGGCCAACGTCACTTGGCTCGAGGGTGCCTTCGTATAAACCATCAAAGGGTGGCAATCGGGGTAGTTTTATATCACCGAGCCGCGTGACCCTAAGTGGGCAGCGGCCCCCGAATTTCGATCCGGCATCCCCACCCGGCTCACATCTTGGAAAGAGATGGGCCTGTCGTGGGGCAATCCGGAAGAGGTGACCGGACTCCAAACCTGCATCCGAGACCTGGTGACCATGAAGGTCAAGCTTGTCAACATAGTCCAGGTCATGCTCTTCCGCCGGATCCTCCCGTGCCAACGACGGGACTTCAATTTGTGGGAGTTCGACCCGGCCCAGCACCAGACTCTATCCCGGCTCTTCGAAACGAAGCACGAGGACGCCTGGAAGGTGCTTTTCAAGAGTTCCGAGGTCTCCCCTCCCGTCACCGAGGATCGCGGATTCTGCGCCAAACGTCAAGCCTCCAAAGTAAGCTTACATTTAGTCCCTTAGGGGATACCCGAATTTCATAGTGTGACTTTATGTGGGTCTAAACTCCCGTTCCTTTGACAGGACTGGAAGAGGACATCCGGACAGTTTGACTGTCCGGCCCCTTTGCCTGAAGGCCCAGCAGACCCACGCTTACTGAAGCTACTGGTTCCGGCACCTCACGTGGTGCTGGAGAAGAAGGCCGAGGAGAAGGCCACGGGGACCCGAAAGAGTTCCCGGCGCCCGGTGGTGTCGGATTCATCGCCCGACAACCCCGACGCGCCCTCCGCTTCGGAAGACGAGGAGGAGGAAGGAGAAGAATAAGCCTCTCCCCCTCCAATGGGGGGAGGAAAGAAAAGGAAGGCCGCCCCAACTGGGGAGGCCGGAGGGTCCAAGAAGGGGAAGACCCATCTGCCGGACTACGCCTCCGATGCCGAAGACGGCGGGGAGGAATGGCCATCCAGGGTCAAGCCCCTGGCAAAGTCATAAGTGTCCGGTTACCCTAATGACTCATGGCGCTCTTCTATTATTTGGTAATGTCTAACGCTGAATTTTAATCATGCAGTCCGCCCAGAGCTCAGCTCGGTGATTCGTCGAGCGGCTCCCTGAATTCGTCGGATGTGAACAGCGCTTCACTTCCGACGGCCTCCTCCCCGCTCCCTGCGGACAACGCCGAGGTGGGTTCCCGAAAGGGACTAAACCAGGAGGAAGTGGTCCTGGAGGTGCCGCAAGGCGATCTCCCGGACTCCAGGCCCGAAGGGGGTAAAGCCCCGGAGGGATCTAAGTCTGGCCCCAGGCCGGACACTGCTCCGGAACCATCAGCGGTTCCAGAGTCCGACAGGCGGCGCCTTCATAAGAAGGGCAAGCCTGTGACACCGACGACTTCCATATCCATCCGGAGGCGCCGGACAATTTGCTGGAGGCGCTTAACGGCGCCTCCATCAACGAGGAACACCGCACTGTTATGAGTGCGGTGATTCAGAAGGTTCAGTCCGCCAAGAGCGGGCTGACGGAAGCCTGTACAAGCCTGTTAACGGGCTTTGAGGTATGTGTCCAAAAACATATAAAAAATATTACCGCATAGACAGTAGCCCCTGATGCTCAGTTCGGTGTTCGGAAAGAAAAGCCGAGCTGAGGATCTAAAAAGATATACGCAGGAGTCTAATAGAAAATTTGTCAATATGGGAATGCAGGCTGCACTGCTGACCTCTGCCGCACTGACTGCGGAGTTCAATACATTGAAGGAAAGCCTCGAGCGGTCCGAGAGCAAGCTCGGCCGTGCCAAGAAGCAGCTCGAGGATAAAGAGGGTACATAGTACCTCCTGTAAATGTATATAGAAATACGTGGTTGCAAAATAATAACAGGACCAACGTTAATGTTGCAAGAGCCACGAGCAAGGTGGCGACCCTGAAGGAGGCGGTCTCCAAGGCCAAAAAGAGTGCAGCCTTGGAGCGCACTGAGCGAGAAAAGAAGGAGGCGCGGGTGGCGGAGGTGCGGCAAGAGCTCCAGGCTCTCGTGGAAAAACACGAGAGTTTGGAGCGTGACTCGAAGACTAGAGAGTCCGAGCTTGCCTTGGCTCTTGAGAGTGCCAAGACCGCTAAGGCCGAAGCCCAGAAGGCCCTTCAGGAGATCGAGGCGATGAAGAAGATAGCGGCGGGTAAGGCATTCTTTATGCAAAGCAAAAATATAAAGTTAATTATCTGCTACTTACCGAATCCGGAGCTCTCCAGGAGCGTTCGCCGATCTGCCCCGTAGTGTGTCTGATGCCGCCGCATACTACGGAGCCGAAGATGGGAGCTCGACGGAAAAAGTGTTCTGGTCTCAGTATGCTGAGGCCGAACATCCGGTGCCCCTGAGCGACCAGCTGAAGCAGCTGGTTGAGCTCCACAAGGTGGCCGAACAGGCCATGAAGGGCCTCATAGCTCGGCTGTGGCCTGGAGAAGTCATGCCTGGGAGCTACTTCGGTCTGGTGCGGCGGCTGGTGGACGCGTGTCCGTGGATTGAGGTCGTCAACTGATCCGTTTGTATTGAAGGTGCCCGTCGGGCCCTTTCCCGTGCTAAGGTGCACTGGGGCAAGCTAGACGCGGAGAAGCTGTTGACGAACGCGCCACCACCGGGCAAGGAGTATCGTACGCCCGAGATGTATTATAATGGCGTTCTGAAGGGTGCCCGCCGTATAGCGGATGAGTGCTCCAAAGATGTAATTTTTGAGTAGACTCGCATTTGTTATCATGTACGCTGAAGCTTTGTTCATAAGCATTAAGCAACGCTTGTTAATTTAAAATATTACCTTCTGTGCGGCCGTTTATCAAATCTGAGAGATGCAAGTCGTCGGCTTTGACCCCCATGCCACGAGTGCTGGGGTGTTCGGGATAAACCTGAGTGCTCTTGTTCCCATTCTTGGGTCCATCTAGGGAGGCGTTCAGCACAACGAACCAGGTCGTCGGACTTATAATGCTTTATCACTCTCACTTAGCCATAGAATTCTATAATTTTAAATTTCGGCGAAGCCCCTAGTATTCGGAAGACCGAGTTTGGGGCGCTATCCACGCCTAGGCCGGATAAGTCCGGTTCCTCGCTCGAAGTAGCATAAGTCTTTAAGGACTCGAAGAAACCTCGCGAACAGCGATCGGTCTCTCGCACTATCATGACAGTCAGTTTTAGCTTTCTCTACTGAGGTGTTAACCCAGCTCAACTGGGGCACAATCGCAGTAGTTCTCCCAGCGCTACCTTAGCCAACAATGCGGAACGTAAGGTACCAAAACATGGGAGCCGGGAAAACCCAACTATTGACCAAAGACATGATTCGGAGCCGATGCATATAGTGCTATAAGTTCGGGGTGCCGCACTCGTGAGAGTGTTTGGTATTCTCACACCATGTTATGGGGTGTTGTAAGCCCCTGGTGTATTGTCCGCACCAAAGTGTACGGTTGTAGAATGTCATGACTGAACATATTTGTATATAAAAAATAGATAAGTACAATAATAGGTAAGAGCTATATATTGTTTATTAAAAAAGGGCTGCCGCGAAAGCAGAACGATACAAGAAGTGCGGTAAGCAAGAGATGGGAGTATTTGACATGTTCCCCTCCAGGGGCAAGCTGCGGGATTGTAAGTAAAACAGGTATTAAACTCGTTATAGAGACCACCTGGACTTTTGACGTGGCTTGCTCTCTCCCTGGCTGTTGCATCGTGGGTTCGATGAGTGTATTGCCGGACAGGCCTTCCGAATAGTTGGGTCCTGAAAGTGTGTAAAAAGGAAAACGGCGAAATAGGGAGCCCCTTAGTGCGGTTGAGCCGCATTCTGGGTGTGTCGTTGTTGTGCCCCTCCCCTTATGCCCATGGTATCTCTAAGGCATAATTATGTATGCGTGGTACCAGTATCGCCATTTGGCGGGGGCTGGGGTTGGGGCCGCGCTTCTATGCTTGCTCGGAACGTGCCAGCCGGATTTGTTGTAGGTTACTTCGGGCTCGCTTGACGTTGTCCGGACGTTTGACGCCTGGATTGGAGAACTGCCTTGAGAGGCTACTATGTACTTATGCCGCCAGGGCCGCCGTGTGCTCCTCCGTTCGGAGAGAGCGTTCGGTGTTTCCGTTTACCGTGATGACTCCGCGAGGTCCTGGCATCTTGAGCTTGAGATATATGTAGTGCGGCACCGCATTGAATTTTGCAAATGCGGTTCGTCCAAGCAGGGCGTGATAGCCGCTGCGGAATGGGACTATGTCAAAGATTAACTCCTCACTCCGGAAGTTATCCGGGGATCCGAAGACCACTTCGAGTGTAACCGAGCCGGTACAGCTGGCCTCTACACCTGGTATGACACCTTTGAAGGTTGTCTTTGTGGGTTTAATCCTTGAAGGATTGATGCCCATTTTTCGCACTGTGTCCTGGTAAAGCAGGTTCAGGCTACTACCGCCGTCCATTAGGACTCTGGTAAGGTGAAATCCGTCGATAATTGGGTCTAGGACCAGTAGGCGAATCCGCCGTGACGGATGCTGGTGGGATGGTCCCTTTGATCGAAGGTGATCGGGAAGGAGGACCATGTGTTGAACTTTGGGGCGACTGGCTCCAACGCATAGACGTCCTTCAGAGCACGCTTCCGCTCCCTTTTGGGGATGTGGGTTACGTATATCATGTTCACCGTCCGAACTTGCGGGGGAAATCCCTTCTGTCCTTTGTTGTTCGGTGGCCGGGGCCCCTCCTCGTCATCGCTATGTAGCCCCTTGTCTCTGGTTTCGGCACTTAACTTGCCTGCCTGCTTGAACATCCAACAATCCCTGTTGGTGTGATTGGCTGGCTATTCGGGGGTGCCGTGTATCTGGCACGAGCGATCGAGTATCCGGTCTATGCTGGATGGTCCCTGAGGGTTTCTTTTGAATGGCTTCTTCCGTTGACCTGGTTTAGAGCCTCTGAATCCTGCATTGACTGCCGTATCTTCAGTATTGTCACTGTTAATGCGGCGCTTATGCTTATTGCAACGTGACCAGCCGTTGTTTTCCTTGGTATCCGAATTGCCGGATCTCTTGGTTATGTTACTGCTATGAGCTAGCCAGCTGTCTTCTCCCGCACAAAAGAGGGTCATGAGTGTCGTGAGAGCTGCCATAGATTTCGGCTTTTCCTGTCCTAGGTGTCGGGCAAGCCATTTGTCTCGGATGTTGTGCCTGAAGGCTGCAAGGGCCTCGGCGTCCGAACAATCGACTATTTGGTTTTTCTTGGTTAGGAACCGTGTCCAGAATTGTCTGGCCGATTCCTCTGGCTGCTGGATTATGTGGCTTAGGTCATCGGCGTCTGGTGGTCGCACATATGTGCCCTGGAAGTTGTCAAGGAATGCGGATTCCAGGTCCTCCCAACAACTAATTGACTCCGCTGGCAGGCTGTTAAGCCAATGTCGAGCTGGTCCTTTAAGCTTGAGCGGGAGGTATTTGATGGTGTGTAGATCATCACCATGGGACATGTGGATATGAAGGAGATAATCCTCGATCCATACCGCAGGATCTGTTGTGCCATCGTATGATTCGATGTTTACGGGTTTGAAGCCCTCGGTGATTTGATGATCCATTACTTCGTCTGTGAAGCATAGTGGGTGTGCGGCGCCCCTGTACTGGGCTATATCACGACGCAGCTCGGACGAGCTTGGTCTGTTGTATTCGGCCGGGCCATACTTATTATGTCCGGCGTGACGGCTGGCATCACGTGAAGCGGGGCGCCCATGCGATCCGTAGATCGATCTTGTTTGCCTTGCCTTATTCTCCAAGATGTCTCGCAGGTCTGTTGCGTCTCCTCGTACTCTGGTATGTTTTGAGCGGTGCCGGGGTGCGGCTTGGGTCGAGGGCCTGAAGGCCTCTCTATCGCGGCCACGGGGTGGCCGATCGGGCGCATCGTACGCTGGTGATGTAGGTTTAGTTGCTTCCTCCTCAAGTTGGGGTAGCAGCCTGCGCTTTGGGTAGCTCTTGGATGGGCGTTCTAGTTTATACTCTTCGGCCGCCAGGACTTCGGTCCATCTGTCGGCTAGCAAGTCTTGGTCCGCTCTAAGCTGCTGATGTTTCTTCTTGAGGCTGCTTGCCATGGCTACGAGCCTGCGTTTGAAACGATCTTGTTCGATGTGATCCTCTGGCACGATGAATTCGTCATCGTCGAGGCTTGCCTCGTCTTCGGAGGGAGGCATATAATTGTCGTCCTCATCCTCTTTGTCGGCCGCTCTCTCATGAGGGTTGGCTCCTTCATCCTCCTGCACTGAATCTTGCTGGAGGGGGTTATCTTTGGCACTGTCCGGCGTGTTGTTATCTCCGGTGCCGGAATCGTCGTTTTTAGCTTTGGCGGGACTTAGAGCGGCGCAGCTGACGTCAGCGCTTGGGTTGCTCCTTGGAGGGACCATCCTCCGTTTTCTCCTCGCCATCCCTCGCTTTAGGGGTGTCAACCATGTATATGTCATATGATGAGGTGGCTTTCCAGTTCCCTATAGGTGCTGGTTCTTGATCGTCTCCTTCATCGGCGTCCATGTCGTCGATGTCTTCGGAGTCAAAGTCGAGCATGTCGGTTAAATCGTCGATAGTGGCTACGAAGTGGGTGGTGGGTGGGCTTCAAATTTCATCATCGTCCGCATCCCAACCGTGTTGGCCGTAGTTCGGCCAGGGCTCTCCTGACAAAGAGAGAGACTTTACCGAATTCAGGATATCGCCAAAAGGCGAGTGCTGAAAGACGTCCGCGGCGGTGAACTCCATGACCGGAGCCCAATCGGGCTTAATCGGAAGAGGTGCAGGATTTACGGAGTCCGGATCGGAGTCCGGCACCTTGGAGTCATGGGCCTTGCGAAGGACAAGGCCGGTATCCGGCTCTATCGCCGTAGAGGTTGCAGCTTCCGGGGCGGCGTCCAACCGTCCGTCCCCGACTGGCGCAGTGGGTTCCAAGCTAATGGTCGGAGTGGACACCTGAGCGACGCTCTGGGTGTTGTCCGATGGCAGAGCTAAATCATGCCCATCGTGACAGTGCGGCGCGCCCGGTCGTGGCTCAAGTCCGTCGAAGATCAAGTCCTCGCGGATGTCGGTCGTGTAGTTTAAGCTTCCAAACCTAACCTGATGGCCAGGGGCGTAGCTTTCGATCTGCTCCAGATGGCCGAACGAGTTGGCCCACAGTGCGAAGCCGCCGAATACGAAGATCTGTCCGGGGAGAAAAGTCTCATCCCGGACCGCATCGCGATTGACGAGCGAAGAAGCCATTGGGCCTAAAGGCGACGACACAGAGGAACTCTCAATGAAAGCACCAATGTCGGTGTCAAAACCGGCGGATCTCGGGTAGGGGGTCCCGAACTGTGCGTCTAGGCGGATGGTAATAGGAGACAAGGGACACAATGTTTTTACCCAGGTTCGGGCCCTCTCGATGGAGGTAAAACCCTACTCCTGCTTGATTAATATTGATGATATGGGTAGTACAAGAGTAGATCTACCACGAGATCGGAGTGGCTAAACCCTAGAAGCTAGCCTATGGTATGATTGTTGTTCATCCTATGGACTAAAACTCTCCGGTTTATATAGACACCGGAGAGGGCTAGGGTTACACAGAGTCGGTTACAATGGGAGGAGATCTTCATATCGTATCGCCAAGCTTTCCTTCCACGCCAAGGAAAGTCCCATCCGGACACGGGATGGAGTCTTCGATCTTGTATCTTCATAGTCCGGGAGTCCGGCCAAAGGTCTTAGTCCGGCCATCCGGACACCCCCTAATCCAGGACTCCCTCACTCCCCTAGCAAGAATTTGACCACCTTAAATATGTTACTTCTCAAACTATCACAAGCATTTGGTCTTCATTGAATTCTATGTGTAGAATCTGAGGGTGCAATAGGAGTCTTCGCTGGTTCTTAAATCGGTGGTAGATTCCTATTGACAATTTATATTCTATACAAAAAGATCATTGATGATCAATGTATTTTTATGTACTTCTCTGTAGTAGTAGCGCATTTTGGCTGAAAGGTGGTACTGATCAATGTATTTTTTCTGTGTTTCTTCTCAAACTATATAAAAAGGAAGATCTCTATAGCAGTAGCGCGTTTTGGCTGAAAGGCGGTACTGATCAATGTATTTTTTCTGTGTTACTTCTCAAACTATATAAAAAGGAAGAAGAAGA
>NC_041387.1:637398160-637399011 GCF_002162155.2 Triticum dicoccoides
AAATTCACAAAGAAACTAAATACAGCAAAAAAAACTACTCAGAAATAAATAGAAGAAAAAATAAAGCAGAAAAGAAAAAACTATGTAAAAAAATTACTCAAAAATAAATAGAAGAAAAAAATAATGCAGAAAAGAAAAAAATTATATAAAGCAAAAATATTCACAAAGAAACTAAATACAGCAAAAAAACTAGTCAGAAATAAATAGAAGAAAAAAATAAAGCAGAAAAGAAAAAACTATATGAAAAATTACTCAAAAATAAATAGAAGAAAATAAATAATGCTGGAAAAAAATTATATAAAAAAATGTTGGGGCGCTGCCCAGTGGGCCTGCCAGACCTAGGGTGTGCAAATACAGGCCCAGAAGGGCCAGCAGGCTCACAGGACAGCGCGCCCTAGTTAGGCCCAGAAGCCTGCTATATAGAGGAGTTCAAAAGGGCAACCGCCGCTGGGTTTATAAACCAGTGCGGCTGCCCTTCGCTCGGCGAGGTGGGACTAAAAGTAGCGCACTGCGGGTGGCAGCGCACGACCAGTTGTACCGGTTGGTGGCTCCAACCGGTACTAATGTGTCTCCCTTTAGTACTGGTTCGAGCAACCAACCGGTACTACATGCCCTAGTTTCCCGCCGCTTCGCCTAGCCAAAAGCGACCTTTAGTACCGGTTGGTGCCACCAACCGGTACTAAAGGCCCCTCCTATATATATGTCACTTATGAAAATTCAGTTATGGTCGACTTCGTTCCACTTTTCTCTCGCGCAACATCTCGATCTCCGATGCTGACGCCGCCGTGCCGTCGCCCCCGCCGCACATCGTCACCATCCCCGCCGCCCTCACCGCCCCCGCCGCCCGTCGT
>NC_041387.1:637399021-637400721 GCF_002162155.2 Triticum dicoccoides
AATGTTTAATTGAACTAGTTGAATTAACAGAACTAGTTTATTTTTATTAAATGCTTAGTTGAACTACTTGAATTAATATAACTAGTTTATTTTTAGTAAATGTTTAGTTGAACTAGTTGAATTAATAGAACTAGTTTATTTTCAGTAAATGTTTAGTTGAACTAGTTGAATTAATAGAACTAGTTTATTTTTAGTAAATGTTTAGTTGAACTAGTTGAATTAATAGAACTAGTTTATTTTTAGTAAATGCTTAGTTGAACTAATAGAATTAATATAACTAGTTTATTTTTAGGAAATGTTTTGTTGAACTAGTTGAATTAATAGAACTAGTTTATTTTTAGTAAGTGTTTAATGTTTCGCCTAATATGAACATAGGAAATGTCGTCTTACGACGGAAAAAATTTCATTATGTGCGAATACTGTGAAGACCAGAGCGGCCAGTGCGAAAGAAATTTCCTTGTTGATGATAGGAGATTCAGCATCAAGCTGGATGAGATCTTCGAATTCGATACAGTAAGTCACAACGACAAGTCTGTTTTCGTAATTAAGCATGACTTATATATGCTTCATTTGCCTGACTTATAATTTTTAATTTTCACTATTCTACTAGCGCATCCCCTGCCATGCAAGAATTTTTGTCTTGGATAAGATAGGTTTCAAGGATATGGAAACTATGGAGGTAAAGAGAGTTTACCTGAAAACTGAGCATGGTTATACTTTCAACGTCAAAGTATACAATGCACACACATATACCTATTTTGAATGCAAAACTTGGCAAGCACTATGCAAGACTTATGCATTTGAGCCTGGTATGGTTATCACCTTTGATATTCGTCCGGAAGATTATATTGAAGGTAATAGAGACATATGGGTCGATGTGCAGACGCCTCCAGTTCTACCATTATGTGAGTTCTTCTCAACTATATTTTTGTCTTTATATTGTTTATTCAAAAATAATTGACAACTAATTTCTATTGACAGCTTATTTCCATTCAAGCAAACATGTCCGGCGCTTGGTGGACATGACCTACTACTGTCCTGGAGCTGAACTAAACTGCGAGGAGATAAGTCATTATGTTTCATGGCTTGAGGATCTTCATACTGTCAAGACAAATTTTCTTCCTGCACTTAGAAATGTTAGTACTCAAAATGTGCGACCAATAGTGATGGTATTGAACTACGGTCACATCTATTTAGGAATGATGGTAAGATTTTACTATTTGTCCTTAGTGCATCTTTTGCATACATATTTTTTGCTAAACTTTCATTGCAAAGTATATAAATTAATTACTATACGATGTTCTTCAACAGGGACTCCCGATGACAGTTGTGCCTCAGGGGATCGAGACTAAAGGTCGCATGTCAATTGTTAGCTTACAGCCAAGATATCCTGCATTGCACATGAATGCATTCAGGATTTCTAGAAGCGATGGATGCTTAATAGTGAAAGATTGGAGGAAAATTGTTAACGATCGCAGAGAAGTATTAGGGGGCAGCAATGAGAACCGCAACCCACGATTAGGAGACAGGTTCATCTTCATGCTCCAGTATGATGAATCAGGAGAGCTATACATGTTCTATGCTAATTTACCAGAGAGAGAGAGAGTAGCTAGCAGGAGTGATTTAGGTAGTTCATGTTGTTCTTCGTACTTTTCCTTTCATGTCCGTGTTCTTCGTTCTGAACTTAATCTCAAATAGTG
>NC_041387.1:637401057-637455568 GCF_002162155.2 Triticum dicoccoides
TGATGATATGATGCTGATGATATGCTAGATAGTAGAGTATACATATACTCATTTTGATGATATGATGCAAGAGTTTTTATATTAATATGATGATGATGATGAGTAATTATATCATTTAATAAAAGAAACCACAGATTAGTTTCAGCTGGATGGATCCTACCTAAGTGATCAAGTATATATATATATGCCATATTCATATATATTATACTTGATCACCTAATTAGGTGATCAAGTATAATATCGATATGGCATATACTTGATCACTTATAGCTAGCTAGCTAGATCTTTCAGTCGAAACTAATCCGCGGTACTTTCACCTAATGATTTAACAACTCATTATAATGTAAAACAATCACTAAATTAAATTGAAAACACAAGACAAAAGGAAAAACTAGAAAAAATCAAACATTTAGTACCGGTTGGTGTTACCAACCGGTACTTAAGCCCTACGCACACCCGGGCCTGGCTCGTGCCACGTGTTTGCACTTTAGCGCCGGTTCGTGACGAACCGGTACTAAAGGGGGGGACCTTTAGTCCCCACTCTTTAGTGCCGGTTGGCGAACCGGCACTAAAGGCCATCACAAACCGGCACTAAAGGCCGGTTCTGCACTAGTGTCATTCAATAAAAATATCGGGTGCTATTTTTCCATCTATTTTTTATATATTAATTTATCTAGGAACAATTGCTCTGGCTCGCGATGTTTTCTATGCAGAACAATTATTCACTGCAAGGATGATCGTTATGTCACGGACATAAAGCTCGTGCCAATATTATCAAGCGCCAGCATCCAACCATACCGCATTGCTCAACAAATGTGTGTGCAAACTGCCGCCTCTGTGGCTCAGCCTACAACAACAACACCGCGTCGGCTCTCCCGTCTGTGCTGGTTTGCAACACCATAGATAACTCAACCGTCCGCCTCTGCGGCCGATTCTCCTGCCCATGCCGGCTTACAGCACCACGGTCGATTCATCTGTCTGAGCCGCCTCTGATGCTGCGATCGTCTTTTCCGTCCGTCTCTCGCGGCTTGGTCTACATCAATGGGCAGGCGCACAAGTAGCCACCACTACAGTTTGGTTAACTTCAAACATCCAGTTGGAAGGAATCATTGGCCGAGTTGCTGACACGGCTCATACGGGATCATTTATAACCCGCCACAGTCATTTCAACATTCTGTGGATTCACATCGCGCTATCAACGCCAATGATATACACCTTCTGCTATGTCAACTATGGAGAATCTCAAGCCAACTCCTCGAGTTGTTTTGAGACTCGGGGGCTACAATGGCATGACTAGGCAGAATGGGCCGGTTTCAATGCATTCAAGAACTCTGGGTCATTGGAGGGAAAAGTAACCCGGCCCCAGAGATTACTGCTCTATCGATGAAAATTTAAAAGGCCATCAGAAAAATTCCGGCTCACAATGATGCTTCTGGTTTACAATCCGGTTCAAGGAAAATCCCGTCTCCCACAAAGCTTTGAAGCTCTCAAATCCGGTTTAAAAATTCTGGTTCAAGAAGAATTATCTCTTGCAAAGTTGAGTTCTCAGGAAAAATTAAAGGTTGCCAAAGAGAGCTTGATGCCATGATGCGCGGTTCAAATATAGGTACCCTGCTCCAACACCATTGGGGGATGATCGTATTCGAATCTAGCTTAACTCCTTTGGCACAGCTTCCTGGTCGTATTCGAATCATAGTTGTTCAAACGAACTTGATCATTTGGGGGCTGGGTCGTATTCGAATCATAGCTTAACCCCTTCTGGCCTGACCCTGATCGTATTCGAATCAAAGTCGTCAAATATTCTCAAGGTCACTTGGGGGCTTCCCGTTCAAACATAGGTTGTATTTGAACCAAAGAGAACATAGTTGTCGGTACCCACTTGATCGGCGCAATGTCAAAACCCACTTGGGGGCTTCTTAATCGTATTCGAATCATAGCTTAACTCCTCTTGGGTCCGACCCGGATCGTATTCGAATCAGAGTCGTTAAATATTCTCAAGGTCATTTGGGGGCTTCCTGTTCAAACATAGGTCATATTCGAACCAAAGGGAACATAGCTATCGGTACCCTCTTGATCGGCGCAATGCCAAAGCCACTGGGGGCTACATGGTCATATTCGAACCCTAGCTTAACCCCTTTGGGACGGTTTACTGATCGTATTCAAATCAGAAGCCTTAACTTGTCTTTCTATTTTTTTGCTTAAGTCTTTTTTGAAAGAACTCTTTGGATTTGTCTTGAGACCTTTTGTGTATTCATGTTCTAAGGCATATAAGATTTCTGTTTGAGCCGGCTTGACTTTGAACAATAAGTCGCCAGGCATATGACAAACTCCAATTGAAGTCATGACTTCTAAAAACAAGTGGGTCATCACCCTTACTGCACAGGTAATATAAGCCGGCAGTACAGTTCAATATCACATGTATGGTATTGTTATTATAGTTATATTTAAAGTTCTGGTTCATACAAGCCCTATCTATGACTATTTTAAACATCAGTGGTTATATGTGAGATATTATGACCCGCCCTACGGTAAACTGCCAGGGTATATGTTGTTTAAACTCTGTGCAGGATTTGCAGAACTATGACTTATATAAATGATTAAGTTCAAGATCATCATCAAAATTGATGCTTCAAAATGATTATCAGTTCTGGATTTTCTCAAAGGCTATAAGCCGCTGGGTTATAAAAAATCCGGCTTATAATGAATGCGCATTAAGTCGCATCGGCCAAGAGCCGTCGAGTATTTAAACTTCGGATTTACTTGTCAACCTATAAGGTCTTCAAAGTCGCTTCAGCGCAATGGTTATTATTTTATTAACGGACATGATTTATTTCTACAGTGGAAGGAATAGTCCCAAGTTGCTGCAGGCTAACAATCCAACACTTGGGGGCTACATTATTCAAATTAAGATTATATCAAATATGCAAGTCCCATGTCACTTCCAGCATGCACCATGGCACTTGGGGGCTAATGCAAAGTCATTTTTGCTCAACTTATTGAAGACCCGACTCACCACATTGTAATGAGCCGGCCCTTAGGGGCTACCAATTGCTCCTGTCAAAAATTCAAGGTACACAAGCCTCAATCCATTATATTGAAAGATCCACTACTCAGTTGGTAGAGTACAAAGCTCTTAACCTTATGGACGTGGGTTCAAGTCCCATGGTGGAGATTACATCATATGATGTTATTGTCAATGACTCATATACAAAGTCCCAGTTCAGTATTATCTTACTGAGCCGGCACTTGGGGGCTACACGTTGATGTTCAAGTCTACATAATTATATTTACAAAAGTCCTTGCTCATTATTGCATAATGACCCGACCCTTGGGGGATACACTGGTTGAAGTTTTTATAAGCATAAGGCAATTACAAGTCTCAGGTTGCTGCAAGCATGACAACCCTGCCCTTGGGGGCTACAGGTGATATACATATGAGGGAAGGATAAACTTCAAATTCTCAATTTTGTGTAAAATAGGTATTATATTATTATTGGAGAAATCTGCAAAGTTTAGGACCCGGTGTCTGCAACAATCATGACCCGGTGTCAGCATCATTTATTTATGACCCGGTATCATTTAGTTATGACCCGGTAATTTTGGCAATCATAAATCGGCAAGATCTACATCGTTAAACCGGTTGAATATCAGTTGAATATTTCAAGACCAATATTTTTGTCAAGTCAGAGCATTGAAGGCTGAATCAAATGGATTATTTCTCTACAAGAGCCAATGTCAGGAAAATTGATTTTGAAGCTGGCCTATTGACTCGGATTTTTCAGAAGAAGTGCCCAGATTTTTTGCATTGGCAAAGCATTGAAGCTCAATATCCGATTTAAAATTCGGTTCAGGAAAATATTTAACCCGGAGCACAACCTATCAAGTTTGTTCTTGTGTTTATTTTACAGGATCAGTTTAACATGGATAAATCCAAATTAAACTGGGGGCTAATGTCGGGGATATACCCCGCGGTATGACCCGGCCGGAATTATGACCCGACCGGACTTGGCGATTCACCAGAGACCCGGCTAGAGCTTGGCGATTCACTGGCGATCCGTCCGGACATGGCGGTTTATATATAACCCAACTGGACATTGTGACTCACTAGAGACCCGGCGGCGGATTAGACGGACGATAAGGCCCAAGGCCCAGCAGGCCGGATTATACTCTGGTGGACCGGTTTACGAGGAAAGGCATAAGGAGTTTTCCCTCAAGGGGGCAGACTAGGATTCCACTTGTAATAGACTAGTCCTAAACCTAATAGAACTCCACATGTAACCCGCCCCTTCAACATATATAAGGAGGGGCAGGGATCACCAAAAGGGGCAAGCAAGAAGAAACAATCTCTAGGGCTAGACACAAAGAGCCAGCTTACCGGCGACTCCCTCATGATCATAATGAGACCTAGCCACCAAAAGCATGTAAGGTTATTACTGGATGATGTTTCCCGGGGCCCGAAGCTATCTAAATCCTTGTCTATGTTGCGTTTCTCGATTCCGCCCAACCCCTCTCAAGCTACCGCATAGATGCGTTGACCTCGCGACTAAATTCTCACACTAAGGACAT
Source organism: Triticum dicoccoides (assembly GCF_002162155.2). NCBI lineage: Eukaryota > Viridiplantae > Streptophyta > Magnoliopsida > Poales > Poaceae > Triticum > Triticum dicoccoides. The sequence goes on from NC_041387.1 coordinate 637,405,624, forward strand.
TTGTCGTGACAATTCCACGACAATCCCTGTTCTCTTCTGCTCATCCACACTCTCGACTACGCTTCTTTGTGCACGTAGCCTGAGAGCTGCCCCCCCCCTATTTTCTACCCCTATCAATGCAATGATACACATTCTAGTCTATTCGCGAAAAAAAAGAACAAAGTAGTACATAAGAGATCTAGTGGACAGTTACCATTGTATGGAGACAATATAAAGGCACTGACCCACATGAATCCATCGATGCATGCAAGTGGTCGATGCATGCAAGTGGTGTTTATACTACTATACTAGATCGGCAACGCGCCTTGGCGCGGGGTACCCGTCCCAACACGTGGTCAAGCGATTAAAGATCAAGCATTAGTGAGAAGGCAAGTTTAGCACATTTATTCAACATAAGAACTGATTTCCTGATTCAAGATTAAAAAAATCATCATTCATTCTGCACCACAAGCAAGACAGCATCAAGTTCAGCACGGTCATGAGATTATAAAATATAATCTGCCATAAAAGCAAGCAACATTGGGTTCAGTACAGTCAAGAGATTACATGGCATGATGTTTTAGTAAAAAGGTAAGTCTACCACGTGTATTCGACATGACAATTGTTTTCTGGTATATGAGAGAAAGAAGAAACATTCAACACGATCATGATGAGATTATGAAATCTAATAAGAGAACAGCATGCAGTGGAGATGGTAAAACTATACAACACTACGACAATAATTAGACCCTAAATTCAACTCTGAATGGTTCAACATTCCTCAATGATTCATTATTGGCCAGCATCGACAGCGGTAAGAAAACTCGGTCAATTCTCTGCAACAAATACAACCCAAGGATAAGCCATAAAAAATAGATGTGTTCCCAGTTTTCCCGATTCACTCTTCTTACTCCACTTCTTCACATGGCTTGAGCATCGATAATTTCCTCTCCAACCCACCTTTGCAAGTACAGTTTCTGCAGGTTAATTCCATTGGTGTATTTAACAATAATAAATAGGAATATACTCAAATTGATAGTTTAACTGAAAAATCTACGAAGGATACCTTTCATGGATGTGGTGCCCACTTCAGCTTTGTATACAATGGAGCGGGAGGCAATTTAATTATAGGAAAACAGGTTGAATTTTGAACCTGTTGGAACATGAGGTCTATGGTTGTAAGCCATTTTTTTATGCAGGGAGATAGACCGACATTATTATCATTTATGGGTAATAAACAAAATGGTTGTAAGCCATGTATACAGCTCAGAACTCATGGATTTTGCTATCTATGATTTAGCAAGAAACATCCAACATCTTAACTTACCAGAACATGGATCAAGTATGTAAAACTATTTATTTTTTCAAGGGAAGTATATAAAACCTTCACTCAAGCGAAGAAATAATCCATGCAAACTGAAGGGAAATAAAGAAGGGGCAACGGAATGAAAGGGGGTACAATTGTATGCTTAATCATGATCTCAACATATGTGACTTTGATACATGTATTTCTGTGATCATTTTTCATTTGAATAATCATGATCTTAAAATTACGATGGTTCAGTTTAATTATAATCAAATAAATCAACCAGCTATGCAAGCATGGTGGTTATCAACAGAGAGCCACATTACACCAGTTCTAAATTTCATCATACGTGCTTACTATATTTTTCTAAGATTGGCATGCATCTTGTTAGAGTGATGAAATACATGTATACACCAGCAGCTACTGCTCACAGGGGAACTGAATTATGCTGATGCATCGCCATGAATATTTAAATATATATTTTACTGAATATATATGGTGGATTTACTTTGTTTTTTTAGCTGGCGTGGCCAAAAATTCTAAAACTGACTTATATGCTACAAAAATATTTACCAGGATTGCCAGGTTTTCCACCGTGAGGATTCTTCCATGCAGGACAAGCCAGGCGAAGAGCTTGCATTTGGGGGTGGCTTGTGCTTTCCAAACCTTACCACAGTGGAAAGACACCAAGATCCAGTTGCTTTCTCATTCGCGAGTAATCCGCATGCCGGTGATGTTTGAAAGGCTCCCCCGCCTCCGGACTCTTGTAGGGAAAAGCCTTGTGTAAACTATTTGTAACACTCTCTCTTCTTCTACTTGAAAGGCAGCGCTCCTGCCAGTTTATCGAAAATAAATAAAATCAAGGCACAAAGATATCCCAGAATAACCAATCTATTTGATTCTAATATTTTATAGTATCGGATTACACATATAGATAGCTTTGGTTAAACGCCTTATCATGTGACTCGCTCAAGCATAGCGCTGTAATGACCTGTTCAACACCGACTGCTCAAATTTTCAGTATAATCATGGAGTGCTAGAACAATATCTAAATCGACAGTCAAACCTTGGACCAGGCGTGGAAGTGCAGTGAAGTTAGCTTCCCCGAGTTGACTTGACCCATGCTGATGTTAAGGCTCTGGCTTTGACCAATGTAGCAGCCACGATTGACAGCCATGCCAAGAACAATTTTCTGCTTGATATCCCAAATAGTCCTGGTTCAATTATAAACATTTTGAAACTAAAGCATTGGGTGGTCATATTTCACGTACGACAAAAGGACAGAAAAAATTACACAACGGAAGAAATGGAAAGTGAAGCAACACAAATAGATGCTTTTAATTTAAAACGTACAGTGTGCGGTTAATATTACCTGAAAGTGAGAATTATTCAGACAACCTGCAATCTGGCGGAAAAGAGGAACCGTGCATTTCTGAAACTCTGCAGGCTGTGTAGCTTCTAGTATCTCTTCCAACTCTCCCAAACACATCACCTCCTTGGTGCTGTTTCTGATGAGCCAATATTTCAGTAGGCCCTTGATAGCTGTGTATGAAAGCTTGGCTTGTGAAGTGGAATCAAGGCCCAGATAAGGAACAATTCATGCTCTTCCTTAAGTGGCAATACAAATCCATTGATGACGCTCTGCAGTAGCTCTGCCATTCCGTTGTGCTTTTCAGTTTCTTCTTCTTCTCTTCTCTCTCTCTCTCTCTCTCTCTCTCTCTCTCTCTTCGGAGTGAGCACGACTGGAAAAGCAATACATATGAGCCCAATTCCTTTTGAGGTAGGATGTGGTGCAGTATTTACATAGACCATATTCACATCACAGTAGTGCATAGTTCCTTATAAGTTGTACAAAACAAACAACAACACACTACAGAAGATAGGAATGCGTGATGAGACCTTAAGATAGGTCCGATAGCTTGGTTTTTAAGTCAGTTTGAGGCAAAAGACATCTGGTTCTTCACCTCAAAATGATTTTCCTGTAGGAATATCAGAACATGATTCTGAAACCATGGCACTTGGCTGGTTAGTATGGTTTTTCATCACATTCAGTTGCTTTTGGATTTGCACTCACAGTTTCTCAGTTTCTCAGTTTCAACACAGTTTCTCAGTTTCAATTTGCACTCACAAATCACTACTCAATACAGTATTAGTTAAGCGATCAGATGATTATGCCCAAAAAGACCTCAATAATTGCAAGAATCTGCAGACCACATGAATGAACGGAACAGTAGAGCTCTCTACAGGTTGTACAAGACAGGACGGTGGAAGAATCAAGAAACCGAGGTCAATTATGTTACCTTTCTTTTGCTCCTGGGCCTTGCAGGGGCGGCGACGCTTAAGCCGCGGCATGGACGCTAGCTCGCCGTCGTCGGACGCGTAGCCCTTGTCGTGGCTGGCCTCGCTGGGCGGCAGAATCGGGTTTGATGGAGGCGAGGTTGGGCATGCTGGTGCTCTGCTTCAGCTCCATGAGCCCTGCGTCATCCTCCTCTGCACTGCTGACCTCAACGCCGAACAGCCTGAAGAGCACCGCCTTCTCGTGCCCTCCTCCTCCATTTCCTCCCTCGATGGAGGAGCCGGGGGTTGCGAGGTCGCTGACGTAATTTAGAGCATGTTTGACATATCATTTGAAGTTACGAATGGCAAATTAACTACAACCAAGAAAGAAAGCATTAAGTAGCTAAAGAGTATACACTACTTTCTAATCTTCATGGATTTCAAAGACAATCATTTTTAGCAATATTATGAAGTAACAAAAAAACATAAAATCCAATCCTCTTAATAGAGACCAATAGAATCTCTTTATCTCTTATATCATTTAGATCCTGTTAATAGAGACCAATAGAATCTCTTTATCTCTTATATCATTTAGAGACAAAGAAATAAGAATAGATGAGATATAAAACCAGTGGTTTAACTTTACATGCTTGATAAAAGAAAATGGTAGAGTGGGCATATATATAAGATGTTCAAAATCTTAAAGCATGCAAAATACATCTGGTACAAACAATTCATCCAAAACCGAAGGTACAAATAGCAGGTAGATGAGAGGGGGAGCTCACCACAATTGTGTTGGGTGGGAGTTGAAGAGGGAGGTAGAGATGTTGGCCTGCTCCTCTCAATGATATCATAAATAACCTTTCATCTCAATGTATTATTTAGTTGTGCTACATGCAGAATGAGATACAAAAAGAACATGTAATATACAAAAAAGGGAATGCAGCGACAGCGAAAAGAAATCCTAAAAGGGAACATAGAGCAGAAAACCAACCCAAAATGCAAGCAAGAATCTTTAAAAGGGAACATAGAGCAGCGGGATCATGAGGCATAGAAAAATGGGGTCACCTTAAGATGAAGAATCAGTGGCCCTCTCTCAGTTCAAATTAGAAGGATAGAACCACTATTATTGATTAGAGTTATTTTTACTCAGGCAAAACATTACAACACTGGATCCTGAGCTACAGGTGAGGCATACAAAACTACAAGTGTCTGTTGTTATGACCATATATAAGCAACCTTTAGTATCTCAACCAGAACCGAAGCAAAACGAAAAAAATCATGGTTAAGTAACCAGCAAAGGAAGAATGCACGTTTTTGGAATTTTAAAGTATCAAGACATTAAAAGTTCTCTTTTGCCTTCAATACTACACACATTAGGGGAGGTAGCTGCAGTTTTATTGCATAGTGGGCTCAGATTCACCTTTTCTCGTTCATATAACCTACCCCCATCATCTCTTATCACAAGATCAATCTGTTTATACAATGGAGCTACCCTGGTTATCACTCAACAAGAATGACCACCCAAGGACAGATCAATAGGTATCACAGGATCAAAAAGGATTCTAGAGACAACAGGGAGGATCCAACTTGATACCGACAGGTGCCTTGATTGCTCAAAGGCACACTTATTCCAGCCACAGTTAATCATCATCGCCCTAGCACGAACGCTACCGCCACAGACAAAGCGAAATGGCGAGAATGCCCCGGCGACGAAGACAATGCCCAGCCCGGAACCCTAGCCATGGGCCATGGCTACAGGGACTCGCCCATTGCCTGCAAGTCGTCACCGCCGCCGGGATGGACGCGGGAGGGGAAGAGACGTGCGCCGCGACTATGCGCTGGGGGCAGAGGAGAGAGGCGTAGGGGAGGAGGAGGCCGACCCCCTGGGCCACGCCGCCCGTGCCGTGTCCCATACGCCGCCGCCTTTGCCTCGCCTCACCATTCCTTCTTCCCTCTCGTGGGAGCCGGGGACGGGGCGGGGCGTTAGGGCTTGGGCGACGCCCGATCGGAGGGGTGGAAGGAGGAGGCCGTGAGGGGAGGAGGCCTGGCGGCGGCGGAGAAGGAGGAGAGGGAGGCGCGGGTGGGGAGAAGGTCGGGCAGTGGCGGGGAAGGAGGAGAGGGAGGCGCGGGCGGGAAGTAGGCCGGGCGGCGGAGGGGAAGGAGGGAGAGAGGCGAGGCGGGAGGAAGAGAAGAGGGTGCGGAGCGAGTGGGGGAGGAGCGACGACTGCGCGCTCACCCTGTCGAATTGGATATTTTTCCAGGCATGTGAAATGATGTAAATGCCCTCGGTGGGGCAACGAAATTACGTGCGGTGGCACGAAACGGGGGTAACTATTCATTCCAGCAGTAACTTATTTTTATCCGACGGACGAGGTCGTTACAGGGGTCGATCCGACGGCCCAAGATCCATCAAGCAGCCAGATCCAACGGCCAGGACTGCCAAATCGCTTAGGAGCCGGGAGAGGAGCTTCTATTCTTATTTCTGGATGGATGGATGGATGGATAAATATAGCCATGGCCATGTCCCATACAGTAGCCGAAGCAGAGGAGCAGGAGGAAGATGGACCTCACCGAGGGAGGTTGTAGCCGAGGCAGTACTCAGTGCACGTCGGGGTTGCGCGTGAACGCCGTCCAACCGGCAATGAACCGCGTCGGAGTTGCGCCTTGCACCGTCCCGCCGACGAGCACAAACGCACCAAAAAACCTGTATAAGAAAGGCATCGTATTTATCAGAAACAATTATTTAGTAATTACTATTTAGCAGAATGACTAATAGGTAAGACATATAGGTGCAAAGATCTCATGCTCTCATGGTTGAGCCTCTTTTTTTGAGAAAAGACACCCCCGAGTCAATTAGCTCACCTAGCGGTAGCCCAAGAGCGAGATTATCCTTCAGTGGGCAAGAGTGGAGTATTACCTAACCGACGTTGCTTACCCCATATTCAGTTATAAAGTATATTTAATCTCTATGCTCTGTACACATTTATTCGATGCGGTTACTCTATACTAAACATATCTGATCCAACGGCCGAAACAGGCGTAGATTAGGAGCTGACCTATTGGAAAATGCAGCTGATTCATAAGTAGATCTTTAAGCACCCGTAGGATGGTATATTAGCAATAGTGCTAACCATTTTTTAATAGCAAGCTTGATGAAATTAAGGATTTTAGGTTATTTTTCAATTATAATGCCCAGGAAAGGTTTAAAGATTTTCTGTTTTAGCTGTCCCATGACAATCTGCACTAAAATCCTATTACATCCACAAGCACATTAAAGAAAGAGAGTTACCTAGCCCACGACCGGAGGCGCAGGAGCATCCAAAGGTCCTCTCCATCAGAGAGGAGTGGCAGGCAGGGAAAGCCGACGCTACCGAGGAGCCCACCCAGCCTGCCTGCATGAGGAAAAAACCAAGCGCATGCATGAGAGGAAAGGTAAGTGAGAGTGGGAAGAGCAAACTGAAGCAGCCTGAGCTCTGAGAGAGCTCGGTGGATGCTTCATCTCTTATTTCTGGATGGATGGATGGATCAATATAGCCATGGCCATGTCCCATACAGTAGCCGAAGCAGAGGAGCAGGAGGAAGATGGAGCTCACCGAGGGAGGTTGTAGCCGAGGCAGTACTCAGTGCATGCCGGGGTTGCGCGTGAACGCCGTCCAACCGGCAAGGAACTACGTCGGAGTTGCGCCTTGGACCGTCCTGCCGACGAGCACAAACACACCAATAAACCTGTATAAGAAAGGCATCGTTATTTATCAGAAACAATTATTTAGTAATTACTATTTAGCAGAATGACTAATAGGTAAGACATACAGGTGCAAAGATCTCATGCTCTCATGGTAAATCCTATAATTAACCAGGGTCATCATTATTCTTAATCACAATCCACAACTACAAAACCAAGAAAAGCTTAGTGATCATGAAGGGCACGAATGATTAGCAAAAAGTGGAACGGGCTGATGAAAGATACACAGAGTGAGAGACATGAGATCCTCACAGTAGCACCACCATGTTTAGAGACTTGCAGCTCCTGCTTGCTGCTCAGCCGGCGGACACGACACCAAGCTCTCACTGCATCAATGACTTGGTTGTCCGCTATATGGAGCAGCAGAAAAAAGGAGATCAGAACTATATATATGGACATCTATGAGAGGGGAACCTGAGATACAGTACCTGAGCGCACGCGCAACACGAGTACAACAACCGCACACGATGGTGACCCCAACGGAGCAGCGGAGTGAGCCGTGACTTGCGCTTCTGCCGTCGACAGTGACAGCACCCATCAAGGCGGTCGTGCTCGACTTCACGCACACGAACGAGCAAGGGTTACATCGTGTCCATGCTCCCGCTGGACGGCGCCGCCAGTTCCGCCGCCTCGTGCGCTGACTGTCACATGGTGGTGAAGAGGTGGCTAGGCGTGGAGGTATCTTCCAAGTGGAGAGCTCCCAATCGAAAACACATCAAGCAAAGAATCGGAAAACAGAAGAACCAAACAATATAGTTAGCAGTAAAACACCAATTCCTCATATAATCAGAAACTTGAAACTGGGAGCCAACTGGATAATCAAATTAATCTAGCATAACCAAGAATAACATTTTGATTCGCAGAACTGCAACCACAATAAGCATAGACCCTCGAAGCTCTTTTTCTAATCAACCATGTGACTTATCTGGCATGTGATTATATGGGTAAGCAAGGACCAAATTAATCTAGCACCTGAAAACAACACTTTGATTCAAACAACTGCAACCATGACGTAATCCAAATAACTGGAGCAGGCATAGATCCCACATCTTCTACTTAACCAACCATGCGACTTCGCTGATCCCCAATGTAAACTGTAATGCACCAAATTAAACCACAGGGGACATAGTTTATTGCATCCAAACCTAACCCTAACCCAAGGAAGAAATTGGACCAGACCAAACTAAAGCCCACATAATTCACTCTGCACACCTTCCTGGCAGCACATCCATAATCCCAAACACTAATCCCAATCCACATCATAAGAGAACCTCCTAATTACTAAATGACCTCAAGAATCTAAGCAGAACCAAGTCCCTTGTAAACAACAAAGGCACACTTTATGCAAACCAGCTAAAGCTAACAAGGCAGCATGTCCATTTTTTTGGAACCTAGTCAAACCACCGATTCAAAAGATTCCAATATTTGGAACCTAGCTAAATCCGTCTATCTCCCATCGATTTCAAGCAAGGTAGCACAAAAGGCCCCAAAAAAGTGCCATCTTTGGAACCTAGCCAGACCATCCAGCCAAAAAAAGTTCCTATTACTTGGAATCTAGCCATACCAAAGAGCACAAAGGCCCCAATCTTTGGAATATAGTAGTCCTAATCCAACAACATCTCCAAACAGAGAAGACCAAAAACCTACAAGCATAGAACCTTCACATTGTGGTCTTTAGTTTGGCGTACTCAACGGAAAAGGAGGAGGCCCAGTCCGATGCGCCCCTGCAAGGTTGTACCTCATGACCAGCGGGAAGCGGAGCCACGCGTGGGGGCGAGGGAGGAGACGAAGAGGAGCCGCCGGAGTGCACCTGAGCCGCGCCAGCGACGAAGACAATGCCCAGCCCGAAACCCTAGCCATGGGCCATGGCTACAGGGACTCGCCCATTGCCTGCAAGTCGCCACCGCCGCCGGGATGGACGCGGGAGGGGAAGAGACGTGGGGCGCGACTATGCGCTGGGGGCAGAGGAGAGAGGCGTAGGGGAGGAGGAGGCCGACCCCCTGGGCCACGCCGCCCGTGCCGCGTCCCATACGCCACCGCCTTTGCCTCGCCTCGCCATTCCTTCTTCCCTCTCATGGGAGCCGGGGACGGGGCTGGGCGTTAGGGTTTGGGCGGCGCCAGATCGGAGGGGTGGAAGGAGGAGGCCGTGAGGGGAGGAGGCCTGGCGGCGACGGAGAAGGAGGAGAGGGAGGCGCGGGTGGGGAGAAGGCCGGGCAGCGGCGGGGAAGGAGGAGAGGGAGGCGCGGGTGGGAAGTAGGTCGGGCGGCGGCGGGGAAGGAGGGAGAGAGGCGAGGCGGGAGGAAGAGAAGAGGGTGCGGCGCGAGTGGGGGAGGAGCGACGACCGCGCGCTCACCCTGTCGAATTGGATATTTTTCCAGGCATGTGAAATAACGTAAATGCCCTCGGTGGGGCAACGAAATTACGCGCGATGGCACGAAACGGGGGTAACTATTCATTCCAGCAGTAACTTATTTTTATCCAACGGACGAGGTCGTTCCAGGGGTCGATCTGACGGCCCAAGATCCATCAAGCAGCCAGATCCAACGGCCAGGAATGCCAAATCGCTGAGGAGACGGGAGAGGAGCTTCTATTCTTATCTCTGGATGTGCAACCAATGTACGCGTAGTAGATCGACGGCATCTGGTGGTATTTAACTTTCTTTTTGCATGGTAATACGTGTCTCATTCATATCATAAAGAACAAAGTACATGTCACGTAAGAACCAACATGACAAAACTAAAAAGATAGCAGAACATCTCTGAGCTTGACACTAACGCCCGGCACCTGCCTCCGGCACCACCACAGTAGCCACCGAAGAAGAAAAATGACGGATCACCTCCTCATCCGAGCTCGACGCGGCTCCATCGCTGATATGCAGCTTTGCGGACCTCCAAGGTGACTCACCAAAAATGAAGTCATTACCGTTGAATAGGCAACACCCGGACGCGCCATCAAACTCCAAATTTGGCATCCCCACCACGACTAACTAGACCGGTGCTGTTGTCAACTTGGTGCCGGATCAAATCCAAGTCCACCGTATATGCGACCATTCCTATCTAGTGGATCCACTCACCGACACATGCGCGGCCGGACCGATAAGCACGCAGCTGCATGCGCACGTCGATCGATGGCGTTTTTCTACTGTCGCCACGGCCCCTTGCTCCATCGCTGACAGCAATATACAACGATCTTCAAACTGATTGCCGGTACGACCGGGGCGATGTGGGCGTTGCCGGTACGAATCGCGTCGTTTTCGCGCGTGCCGTACGTGGTGGATCGATCGATCCGGGCAGGTGTGCTTGGGAGGCGAGTGGGTGCATATATCCGCGCCGGCAAATGTACCGTCCAGGCGTGTGGGTTTGAGAAGGCACGTACAAAACCTCTTCATGTGGACGTGTTATTTTCATTGACTTGCATGCATGCGTGCATGCCTGAGAAGGCACGTACGTACAAAACCTCGATGATTACTTTGTCGATGCATGCATGCATCAAGACGTACATCCTGGAGACAAAGTAACACGTCCACATGAAAGCTATTTTTTTTTAAATAATACATTTTTTTATTAATTTTCATAAATATTATACCGAATAAAAAAATTTCAAAAATAATACACCATCGGCCCGCTGCAGGCCGACTGGGCCTAGTCGGCCCACAGCAGGCCGATTGGATTCCAGTCGGCCTACAGCTGGCCGACTGGCCCCTGTCGGCCCACTGTGGGCTGATTGCGTCCTGTCGGCCCACTGTGGGCCGACTGGAGCTAATTGGCATAAAAAATATATGTTTAATAAAATGTTAATCATGTAATTAAAAAATGTTAAACGTGTATAGAAAATGTTCCCGATGTATACAAAAAATGTACAATATATATGCAAAAATGTTGACATAAAAAATATGTTTTGAAAAGTGTTAAGCATGTATTTAAAATTTGTTAAATGTGTGTATAAAAAATGTTCCTTATTTATACAAAAAATATAGAATGTGTATGAAAAAAAGTTGATACCAAAAAATTATGTTTGAAAAATATGTTTGAAAAGTTGACATTTTTTAAAATACATGATTAAAAATTGTTAAATGTGTGTATAAAAAATGTTCCTTATCTATAAAAAAATATAGAATGTGTATGAAAAAAAGTTGACACCAAAAAAATATGTTTGAAAAAATGTTCCAGTTCCATACAAAAAGAGCAACCAATCATATTTTTTTCACAACCTTGATTTATTTTTTGTCACCAACTCATCAACATAATTTTTTGGTGTCAACTTTTTTTCATACACATTCTATATTTTTTGTATAAACAGGAACATTTTTATACACATATTTAACAATTTTTAAATACATGATTAACACTTTTTAAAACATACTTTTTATGTCAACATTTTTGCATATATATTGTACATTTTTTTATACATCAGGAACATTTTTTTTATACACGTTTAACATTTTTTAATTACATAATTAAAAAATTTTAAACACATATTTTTTATGCCTATTTTTTTGCAAAAACAATTAGCCCACAGTAGGCCAATTAGCTCCAGTCAGCCCACAGTGGGCCGACAGGACCCAATCAGCCCACAGTGGGCCGAGGGGCCAGTCGGCCAGCTGTAGGCCGATTGGAATCCAATCGGCCTGCTGTGGGCCGATTAGGCCCAGTCGGCCTGCAGCGGGCCGGTGGTGTATTATTTTTGAAATTTTTTTACCCAGCGTAATATTTATGGAAATTAATAAAAAAATGTATTATTTAAAAAAAATTAGCCACATGAAAGAGGTCTAAATTTGCCGAATGGTTTTTTTTTGAGCATTTTTGCCGAATGGTTAGTATACAAGGAACCTGAACGTAGATGGAGCCCATGGGTTGTCAGTTGGTGCGCACGTACCCCGCCCCATCCGCCAACTCAAGCCGGTTCGTCGTGTACGTACGTGGCGCTGTGGGCTGCCGTGTTTCGCCTCGCCACCGGCAAAATCGGCCACAGTGGGTTCCAGAATACATTTGGGCATACGTTTGATAGTAACTACACTGCACTGTGCAGGCAGACGTAGGATCGTAGGGTCGTCCGGTGCGTCACGTTCTGGTGGCCGCTCGCCTGCCGACAGCAGCCGGGGGGACCATGGCCAGAGCACGCTCCCGCACACGGAGTGTTGGTGCCGGCCGGCGGCAGGCGGCAGTCACGCGGGCACGCAGCTGGGAGAGGCGCGGGTGACGAAGGATTTCCTGCTAGGCTGCTTGCTCGGTCTACGTGCTCCCATATCGACGGCGACGGTGACTGTACACTACTGTTTCTCCCTCATTTTCGATCCGGAAATGTTGTACGGAACCATGGTTCAGCAGAACCTACACTCGACACCATTAATTTCTAGACACTATTCATAAGAATTCATGCGTGGTTGCAGAGGCGGAGCCAGGATTTCTCGACGCCTAGGGCTAAAACTAAACAACTATAAATAACGCCAAATACCATCACCTCAAAAATATCTAAAAACACTAGCTAAATTATCACACCTACCGATGCATGTTAGCAGCACACCACAAATTTAAATTCAGCTCAAGGAAAAATAAATATGTATTCATTATTACCATGAGAGCAAATTCAATAAACCTGTGCATCATCGCAAACGTTGGTACTAAATTAGTGAAGACTGGCTTCATTTGAGGCCATCATTTCTTCACCAAGAATAGTACTCCCTCCGTCCCAAAATTCTTGTCTTACATTTGTCTAGATACGGATGTATCTAATATTAAAATGTGACTTGATACATCCGTATTTAGACAAATTTAAGACAAGAATTTTGGGACGGAGGGAGTAGAATAGAAGGGCCACGAGATGTGAACATAAAATTGAGTATTTACTCAAGAACTAGATATATACCAAGTCAATTGCTCATATGAAATTGTGTAAAAAGAACATTTTATACCATTATCACAAAGTGCACGAGGTAGAAGCCCCATGTGTTTCCTTATTTTTTGGTAGCACTGTATAATCTTAATTGTCCAGGTCTTCTTCATCTTTGATCCATTTAATATCCCCAATTCATTGATTTCCGCTGATAAAAAGAAACAAGGAAAAATATTGCTACATGATACAACAAACTTAAAATTACCTCTCCAGCCGGTTGTGGAAATCATGAGATTGGTCGATGAAGCACAGGACGCATCGATGGGGCTTCTCCAATGATGCGATGCGAAAGATCTGAGTTCGAAGAGCCGGCCGCCGGGGCGCGCGTCAGGTGTAGTCGAGAGTCGGCGGCGCAGTTTTTCTATGGATCGATCTGGCAAGACGAGATCGTGCGTCGTGGCTTGGAGCGATTTGGGCGAGGGCGCAAGCGATTGTTTGGAGAGATCGTGTCAACTGGGCTTCTCGGGATGGAGAACTCTGTTGAAATTGGATGCTTGAATTGTTTATGGGCTGAGACAGGGCTGCTGGGTTTGCTTGCCTGGGGCTGAGCCTCTACAACTCTATTAACACGGGAAATGTTTGCTAGATATATAACCTACTAGATGGGCCACGCCTGGGGCTACAGCCCCAGTTGCCCCAGGCCTGGTTTCGCCCCTGCGTGCTTGATTAAAAAATGGAGTTGGCATGCATGTCTACTCATAAGGATTCATGCATGGTTGATTAAAAAATATAGTTGGTATGCATGTCACAGATCCACATATAGTAGGATGTTAAATCGCACGGCGTAGACCATAGGTTCGGCTGAATCATGGTCCTGAATTACTTCTCTCCATGGCTCTACTCACTAGTGCAGAACCGGCAATAGCACCGGTTCGTAAGGCCCTTTAGTGTCGGTTCCATAACCGGCACTAAAGCCCCCCCCCCTTTAGTACCGGTTCAGCACGAACCGGTGCTAAAGGGAAACCACGTGGCACGAGCCAGCTCCAGGGGCCTGGAGCCCTTTAGTACCGGTTGGTAAGACCAACCGGTACTATAAGGTTTGGGTTTTTTTTAGTTTTATGATTTCTTTTTCATTTAATTTTGTGTTTCCATTTTAATTCTTTTTCGTTTGCTGGTATTTTACGATACTACATATATATATATATATATAAATAGAATTTCTAGTAGAACCAATCATGCATATATATATCATCAATGTCTCACAAACCATCATATTAATTAATTCACACATACACACATGTATAGCTATATTCAATTTCTCCTACATATGCATATTGCCTTCGGAGCCAGTTGCATTAGCCTAATTGGTGCCTTCGGAGCACGATGACAATTGGAAGTGGTTTTCATGGGGGGCGGTAGCGGGTAATAGTATTCTCCCTTCGGATTTATGACCTGGTCGAGCAAAAATCCCGCTATTTCCTCTTGAAGTGCTTCTACGCGCTCCGTTTCTAGGAGCTTCGCCCGCACCTTTCTGAACTGTTAAGAAGGAGATCAATATGCATGTGTATTAGTTGTGTGACTAGATATCGATAATGATGTAAAAATTGTGAATAGTGTTTTGACAAGCGTACCCATTCCTGTCTTTGAGATCTGCTCCTTTCGGACGCCATCATGCGAATGTTCTCGCAAACGCAGAATGCACACAGATCAGTCCCCTGCGCCTGCTTCAGGGCGTTTACGAGAATGGAATTTGATCAGATAATAATTAATCAAGCATGATAATTAAAGAGATGGCAGCTAGCTAGCTAGCTACTACTTCTTAATTACTTACCTTGGGTCTTCCCCTTTTAAGCTTTTCTTTCCATTCGCCTTCCGTGACGCTGGTACTCTCAACTTTCCGTCTTTCTTACAGTCTTCTCTGTGCCATCGCATCGCCTTGGCATGCTCTTTGTTTTGGAACAAACGTTTCAACCGTGGTATTATAGGAGAATACCACATCACCTTGGCAGGAATCTTCTTCCTGGTGCGCTCGCCCTCGACATCATCATGCTCATCGCGGCTGATCTTATAACGCAATGCACCACATACCGGGCAAGCGTTCAAACGCTCGTACTCACCGCGGTAAAGGATGCAATCATTAGGGCATGCATGTATCTTCTGCACCTCTAACCCTAGAGGGTAGACAGCCTTCTTTGCTTTGTATGTACTCTCGGGCAATTCGCTGTCCTTTGGAAGCATATCCTTTATCATTACCAGCAACTTTCCAAATCCCTTGTCAGATACACCATTCTCTGCCTTCCATTGTAGCAATTCCAGTGTGGTGCCCAGCTTTTTCTTGTCACCTACGTAATTCGGGTACAACAATTTTTTGTGAGCCTCTAACATGCGCTGCAACTTCTTCTTCTCCAAATCACTTGCGCAGTTTCTCTTTGCATCGGCAATGGCCCGACCTAGATCATCAACGGGCTCATCTGATGCCTCTTCTTCAGCTTCTTCCCGCATTGCCGGCTCAGCTTCTTCCCGCATTATCGGCTCAGCTTCTTCCCCCATTGTTGTATCATCGTATTCAGGGAACCCATGGCCAGGATAGCTGTCGTCGTCCTCTTCTTCTTCATTGTCTTCCATCATAACCCCTTTTTCTCCGTGCTTGGTCCAAACATTATAGTGGGGCATGAAACCGGACTCTAACAAGTGGACGTGAATGGTTCTTGACGTAGAGTAATTGCGACCATTCTTACAGCCAGCACATGGACAAGGCATAAAACCATCCGCCCGCTTGTTTGCCTCAGTCGCAAGCAGAAAAGTATGCACGCCCTCAACGAACTGGGGAGAGCATCGGTCATCGTACATCCATTGCCGGCTCATCTTCATTACACAACACCGAATAGACCAAATTAATACAAGTTCATACATAAAGTTCATACAACACTTAAATGCAACAAACAAATAACTCTCTAGCTAAAGCATTTAAATGCAACAACAAATGCGATCAAGATCGCAACTAAGGTAACAATTGATCCAACAGCATAATGATACCAAGCCTCACTATCGATGGCATATTTTCTAATTTTTCTAATCTTCAAGCGCATTTTCTCCATCTTGATCTTGTGATCATCGACGACATCGGCAACATGCAACTCCAATTCCATCTTCTCCCCCTCAATTCTTTTCAATTTTTCTTTCAAGTACTCGTTTTCTCTTTTAACTAAATTTAACCTCTCGACAATAGGGTCGGTTGGAATTTCCGGTTCACATACCTCCTAGATAAAAATATCCATGTCAACTTGATGGGCATAATTTGTCATAAACACGAAATGCAACAAATAGTTTTAAAAGAGAATATACCACATCCGAATCATAACAAGGACGAGGGCCGACGGAGACGGATATCAAAACCATGGCACTATGTATAACAAACAACGTACGGGTAAGATAATTATTATACGAGTAACTATATATCCAAATCACACAAACATCAATGTTTTATATAAAATTTCATGAACAAGAGGCTCACCACAAGGTGGTGCCGGCAACGGGACGGTGCGGGCGATCGACGGTGGTTACGACGGAGATTTAGAAGGCACTAAGTAAACCACACCTACATATGCAAACTAAGTGTTATTTTAACCTCAAATTGCATATAAATCAAATACTACCACATATAATTCCTCCCAAATTACTAAAACCCACAATTAATCACTATATAAACCAATGCAAGAGCTAATCTAGCAATGAGAGATGAAAGGACAAAGTTGCTAACCTTGGTGATCATTTGAATGAATGAGGGCCTGGAAATCTTGACAAATTTGGGGCAAATTTTGTGATGAACTCGAGAGGAAGAAGGTAAGAACAGAGGAGAGGGAGAGGGGAAAGGGGGAAGAACAGAGTGCGGGTGGACGAAGGATTTATATAGGACGACCTTTAGTACCGGTTCGTGCCACAAACCGGTACTACAGGTGCTGGAAGGGCCCCACTCTGACAACATCTTGCCACCACTCTCATTAGTACTGGTTCGTGGCACGAACCGGTGCTAAAGGTTTGCCACGAACCGGTACTAAAGAGCTCCTCCCGGCTAGCCGTTGGAACCGGCACTAATGGACACATTAGTGCCGGTTATGTTACAAACCGGGACTAATGTGTCTCACATTTGACCCTTTTTCTACTAGTGACTGTTTCGCAGCCTCCGGAACCCGGTACAACGGGTTGCACCGGTCTATCGCGTCAGTGATTCCGCTGTGCCATGCCCGCTTGGCTCGTGTCGCCTACCAACATAACGTAACGCTTCAACAGAGGTCCGTCAATCATCGAAATACGTATGTATCCTGCATGCAGACAGCCATGCGTGCGTGATGGACATATAGGTGGACAAAGACGCGTCACACACTCACATGCCCACACCGGCCCGTCAAGCTCCAAGCGCCGGCTGTGAAAGAAGAATGAGCTGGTGCAGCATGCAAAAGGTCAGGGGTCAGGTAATCACTACTCCAGCATATAGCGAGTGTAGGGTTTTGGCTTGCTCGACGACAACGGGACAACTTGCCGTTGTACCTCGGAGAGTGTCGTCTAGTGTGTAGTGGGCTAGTGGTGGTACTGTTACTCTCTCATAAGCGCCATGGATTGGAACCAACGAATCCCATATAATTCATTTCACTGGACAGCAATGTTAATGAACCAAAATTGCTTTTACATTCAGAAAGCCCGTTTCGCGCGTGGCGCGATCGTCTGGTGCGTGCATGATATTGATGGCCCCATTGACAAGCTGTCTTAGCAAAGACACGCAGCGTCACATGTATGGCACCAGATCCACGGGATACGGGTCAAATATTACTCGACCGCATGTCCCGGCCGCGCTGGCCTCATGGAAAACATGCGCAAATGAGCCCATCATACTCTCTCCATCTTTTGAAGAGTGTACTTCCAATTTTGTTGAAAAGTCAAACCTTTTTATGTGTCGCCGGGCAGCAGCAGACAATTTCGTAGGGCAGCGCGACTGCCATCCTGTCCGTCCGCCCGGCCGTCCATGAGTTCCACGCCGGAATAACCCGGTGAATTGGGAACAAGACATGGTAAGGGTCGGCGGTGCATCTTCCTCTTGCCGCTTTGAGTAGCGTGCACGTACTGCTACACTGGCAGTAGTTGACTCAGGACACCCTGGTTCTATGATGTTCAAATGTCAAAGGTCAACACACGTACTGGTATGCAGTCCATAAAAGTCAACTCATTAGCAACTGAGTGTGCGTACTGCTGTTCACGTGCGTGCGGTCCGTAAAAGTGCACGCTTCCCTTGCTTCTTCTATAGAGGACCCATCGGCGATCAAAGGCAAAGATATAATCGAGCCAGAGAGATTTTAGTACGGTAACAACTTATCCAAAGGTAGATAAAAAAATCACTCCACCAAAATATCAAATGATGCAAAGGTGTCTACTCTCTTGGCGTAGAACACATCAAACATTTTGCACTGGCAATCATCTAATTTTTTTGCCTCATTATTTAGATCCACTGCGATGATGATGCCCATCACCGATTTGTTGCAGAAAACATTGGCATGTTTTTCATTTCAAATGTTACAGAACACAAGCAAAATGGTGATGGAAGTGAGCATATCTTCCAAGGATGGCCGCCAACCAGCAATGCTTGACGTTTGATAAGCTCTCGTGGCATATTCGGTTGAACTTTTTGCAGCCCAATATAATCAATTGCATCATTTCAAGTATGAATGGAATAGCCGTAGTGGAAGAGGATATGGAGTCGTGGACTTCGGAACTTTGCTTGTAAATGTGGCATTCCCACAGTTGGGCTATTCCTGTTGTAGGTGATCAACTGTCCACACCCTATTGTGCAATATTCGTCAAGCGATAAAACATGTACTTGAATGCGCACTAAGTATCTTAAATTATACAGTTCATCCACGGCGACCTCCGAAAATTTAAGTAGTAGGCAGGGGACCACTACAAGAAATATGTCAACTTGTGACCTTGACTATTGGTCACTGAAAGGTCATTGTTTTTCAGTTGCGACCTTTTTGTGACCAAAAACAGAAGGTCAAAAGCTGGCAGTCATAAACTGAAATTAACGACCTTCTCTGTGAGAAGGTCGTAGACGTTTACGACCAAAATATGCCTATTGTTGTGTTTTGGTCACTAGCAGCCTCCCCAGGCCACGTAGGCATCCGACGTGGCAACCTGATGTGGCACAAGAATCAGCCCGGTCCGATTCGGTGTTTTCCATGGGCCGAGCCCATTAATTCAGCCTATTTGTGTTTTTTCCATCAATTTTTTGTTGGGTTCATGGGCCAAGTCCAACATTGCAGCTTTTTTATTGTTGGGCCATGGCCTTTTTGTCTAAACTATTTCATTTTCCTTTTTATATTAAATGGGTCTAGATGGGTCCCAATTGTCAGGTTCTTGTAACTGGGTCTCATTTTTTTCATGTTCTGGTAAGTGGGTCCCATCGATCAGGCTCATATTCTTCATATTTCAACCAGTATTTAAATTGTCAGACAAAAAGCACACATGATACTTCAAATAAGAGCAACTAGATCACATAATACAACGGCAATCACAATAACAAGCTCTATATGTGCCAATACATGACCATGTGTAATACAGTACTTTCAAGCTCTACAAGTGTAACGAGTTCTACAAGTGTAATACAGTACTACTTTACAAGAAATGACAACATGCCAGACTCGCTGGACGACCGTAGTCAGATGAACAACATGCCAGACTCGTTGGACGACCGTGGTCAGATGAACAACATGCCGGACTCGCTGGACGACTAAAGTCAGGGCTGGCAACAAACAAAACTGCAACATGGCTTCCTCTGTCACCCTGTTACATGAATGAGAGAAGAATAAGAAAAATTGGAGCAAATATATTATGAACAGACCATTCAAGAAAATGACATTTATTTAGAATGATAACACAAATTGAGCTAGTGCCATGCTTTTTGTCCTCCAACTAGTTGAAATGAGAAACCCATACATGAAAGAAAATAGATACAGAATATAAATATGCATGGCTCAAGTGCAAGTCATGCAAAAAACTTCACTGCAACGCATTGCACCTAAAACAAAATACCATTCTACTAACACGACCATCCATTCAACCGGCAAGATCTAACAAAACTAGTCAGCACAAGCATACTAACATCACAAAGGTAGGAGGGTATAAAGGGAACCGAGAGATATACCTGTGGATTATAGTGCCAATGGTGATCTTTAGCAGTGCCGGAGACGACTCGAACCCAACTATGGCAGCGGCGACGACGACTAGTATAGTGCAGAAAAAAGAAAAGATATCAAATCAGCTATTTTTAGGTTCAACCATGGTTGATATCCAACAACATGCAAGTAGGTTTTTAATCGACAAAAAATATAGAACAGTCTACATCTACAAGTAGATACAAGCTGGATTTGATCAAGACTTGTAGAAAGATAAAAATGTTGCATGTTTCAGAGCCAGGACAACAATCCAATCTTTATTAGGAAAGGAAACCTCTCTGTTAGCAGCAGGCTCTCTTCGATTGTTCAAGTTAATTCGGTGGTTTTGATCAAATATTATTCAGGCAACACTTGGCATCACTAAACTACAAGTCCAAAGCATCATAAGCACTAGGCAGAAATCACCATGGCCAGAACATAACTTAGCAGAAGGGTTGTATGGTCGTGGACACACGCAGAGCAAGATAATAGAGCAAGAGAGAGCAAAAGAGAGGAGCGGTTTCTTACCAGCTATGCTATGCTGGAGCAGAAAAGGAGTTACTGGAGTGGGAGGCCTGTGAGTGGAAGAAGAATCATTGCATGGTGGCGTGTCTCTGTCTTGCACCTGTGCGTGTTAGAAAGTTCACCCATCAGGGAACCAAGCATATACATGACATGCCAAAAGAATAAATACCATGGCAGCAATGAAATTAAACACCAACTACCAACAGTACTACTGTTGTCGACTTGTTTGGATCAACACAAACCAACTAGTATAGCAGTTGGCACACGAAAGTAGCAGCAGTACATGCACCTTCCAGGTTCACATTGCACTTTCTTTTCAGGTTTGCAACAAAAGGAAGAAAGAAAGAAAGAACATTCTCATATGCACTAAGACACGAACTTGACAGCATAATATTCACAGTCAGCCACTTAACTGGATCAATTCCCACCAAGCAAGACACAACAAAATATTAAAAAAGAAGACACAAAGTGATCAGAAGTGGTTTTGGATATAACATTCGTCCTGGCAGAAGACTTTGTCAATAAAAGGCACTTGTGACTTCAACTAACTTGTAGACTGATTTTGCTCAAGTTTCTTAATAGACTTACAATGTTTAGTTTCCATAAATTAAATCACAAAGTTTAGCTTACGGAAACAAAATTACAAGGTTTTCTATCTGCAATCAGTACAAACTTGATAGTGCTACAAGTGCTAATGATCCAACAGCGTCCCAGCTCCACGCGTCCTAGTACTGAATTTCCTCACACTTGATAGTGCTACAAGCAAGCAAGCAAGCAAACATGCAAATACAAGTAGTAGTACTGGTTGTCTAATGAATGGGATACATGATTCTCCTCAAATAAATTGACAAGGTTTTCTCCTTCTTTTTTCTAGTTAATGACAACCAGTCATCAATCAAGCAAGCTACATCACATTGGTACATCAGTTAGCATCGTTCAGCATGTATGGGGTGTGAGAAGTCAACACCTACCAAAAATAGGGTCAAGAGCTTCCTCTTATAATCGCTCGTCTTGTGCTCTAGTGAGGCGGTCACGGACACCGGCCTCTGCGCGACGCCGCTTGAGGGGAGCGCTCCAAAGGGGAGCAGACCTTTCGATGCAAGACTCATGGATGGTGCCATGTTTGCTCACTGGATGAAATGAATGGAGATGTCATCAGCATGAATCAGAGACAGAACATAGCTGCTGTCGTCAACATCAATTAGAGACAGAACAAATTAATTCTTGTAAAAGCAAAATAGTAATACTAGTAAATACTAGTGCAGTTAACTTGTCGGTTAAGAGACTAACGAAACCATTCACTCTAAGCATACTAGAGCTTCAAACCTCAAGCTAAACAGAGTAATACTAGTGCATACAATACCTCAAGCTAAACACAATATGTAGTACCTAGGAAGTAATCATCATATTTTCACAAAAACAACATGCAATGCAGACATATATACTCATACAAGAAGATCATTGCCTGTAGTTTTATTTAGATGACATACACTGCAAAATTTTTAAGAGAAAATAACTGCACCGAGCAATTTACTTCATGATTATGCAAGCAAGTCGACATGACATCAAATCAAACACAAGCATAAATGAGCTGTCAATCTGCATCATCAGTAGAGCTACACTGCAGCAGGGCATTTCAGCATTATTTAACCCTTAAAATATTTTGTCACAGTACATGTCACGAGTCTACACTCTACAGTAAACACAACTATAGTTTTCAGCAAACGAAACACGAACCTGGGGTACCAACCGTTCAAAAGAAAACATGTCAGATACAAATTGCCAGATACAACAAGAAATATGCACAGTGCATGTCTTCCAGATGGCAGGTCACCAGATCAAGGGGCCCTATCAAATAGCCAGATACGACCGTTCCTATCTACAGCGCGTGCCTTGCCCATGGGTCTCAGTCCAACAAATTCTGCATGTCACTATATCTAGGCAGCACTCCAATCATTCATAGCTAGCTAATTTTCCTATGGTGCAAATGGCAGAGGGCTCACCTCATCAAAGAACGATGGCAAGGCCAAGCGGACCTCGTCGGGAAATACAGATGCAGAAAACCTCTTCCAGCCTCGCGAAGCACCTCGCCCAAAGACGGTGACCTACAGAAGAACCGTTTAGGTTACTTCCCCAATAACTAGGATGAACCGGATCTGCATCATTCATAAGAGGAAACGAAGTGAAAATACCCTGTTAGTACGAGGTCCATAGGCGCACTCAGAAACCCATAGTGGCCCTGAAGGTAGCAGTCCTCCGCCAGGATGACGGAGACCATCGGCGTGAGGTGCAAGATCCGCTCGCTGTGAGGTCCGCCGGTTGGAGAAGCCCCGTGGCCAGAGACTGAAGGCAGGCAGCCATGGCCACGCATTGCATAGCACCAACAGAAGGTTCGTCAAGCAGCGCCAAATCAAATCCAGAGAGGGGGTTCGAGTCGGGGAGTTCCTACCTTGAGACGAAGGGGGTAGTCGATGACGGAGCACACGAACGCGTCGTCCACCCGCGCCACCGCGCGCTTGATTCGCTCCGCCACGAACCCCAGCAGCTGTGAAATCACGTCCCCCACGCGCACCGTCACGAGGTCCCGCATGATGGCGTTGCCGAAGTAGTTGGCCGGCAGCTGTGGGCGCAGGCACTGCCAGATGTTATCCCCTGCGGAGGGAGGGACGAGCGCGGCGGCCCTGTGGCGGAGGGCACCGACTGAGGCCTCCTAGACGGGCGGAGGAAGAGTGGCGGACGTCCTCTGGGAGGCGAGGAGGATCGCAGGCACGGGCGGCGTGGTCGGATCTGAATCAGGGAGGGGTGGGATCGGCGGGGTGGCGGCGGCGATGTGGGAGACGAGGGGAGATGGAGCGCGTGAGGGAGAGGGGGCGCTAGGGTTCGTGGGGTGAGAGGGCGAGGGAGTTTTCTTTTTTTCTTTTTTTTGAGACAAAAAGGGGGAGGGGGTGAGGGAGAAAGGGCTGTCATCGGATCCGAGAGCATCCGACGGAGTTTGAGCACGATCCGCGTGACATGTCCAAGGACCAATCAAAACCCGGTATACGTTATGACCTTCTCAATTGGTCACAATCGACTAAAAATAAGGTGTTGAACCATATTTTTTCAAAAAAAGGTGTTGAATCATAGAAACAATTTTATGATATGAGAAATTCAAAAAGAAACATTCTCATTGTGTCACCAAATGTGACATAGTTTTTAGGAAAACTAACAAACTTGGAATTGGAATAAGACAAATATCTTTTAAAAATTGTTATGAGAAATGAGTTTTTAGGGGGGTGGGGGGTCATTTTCTACTTTTTCACATGAAAAATTCAAAGAAATGATCTCATATTGTGCACAAGGGTGCATATTGGAATGGCAAACAATGTTGCCTAAGGTAGTTTTCACTTTCTTTGGACCAAAAAACCATTTTCCATTTTTCGAGTGCCCAAAAGGAGGTTTTTTTGTGAAGAACCTCCCAAATAATTGTTGCAAAATTGGGCCAAATCATTTTTCTAAAATACTAGGCCATATTTAATGCACAATTGATCAAATGGTTGGGTGTAAAAAGTTTTGATCCACCTATGGTGAAAACAATTCCGCCAATTCAGCTGGAAGCGGGTCAAATTTGAACTGCGGCTGCCTCATAGTTTTCTCTTTATTTTTTCCAAAAATCATTTATAGGTACATAAGTATCTATTTAATCAGAGAAACATCAAAAGATTTCCAAGATTCAACCACTAGCTAGGAACGGTCAATCCCGCCGTTTTGACCGCATTTTGAAACAGGCATAAAAAATTCAAAAAAATCAAAAAATTGGAAAACCTTCGCATTGTGTCATTATATGTGGCCAAGTTCACAGGAAAAATAACAAACTTGTAAGACAACAATAATTTCGAAAAAGTGTTCTCAGAAACGAGCTATCACATGTGGAGATCAATGGCTTTCAAGCCAAATGATCAATCTTATGGCCGCATTCATGGCATAGTTTGTTCAAATGATCTCATATTGTGCACAAGGGTGCATATTGGAATGTCAAACAATGTTGCCTAAGGAAGTTTTCATTTTCTTTGGACAAAAAAACCATTTTCCATTTTCGAGTGCCCCAAAGGAGGTTTTTTTGTGAAGGACCTCCCAAATAATTGTTGCAAAATTGGACCAAATCATTTTTATAAAATACTAGGCCATATTTACTGCACAATTGACCAAATGGTTGGGTGTAAAAAGTTTTGATCTACCTCTGGTGAAAAAGACAAATTTCCATCGATTTAGGTGGAAGCGGGTCAAATTTGAACTGCGGCTGCCTCGTAGTTTGCTCTTTATTTTTTCCAAAAATCATTTCTAGGTACATAAGTATCTATTTAATCAGAGAAACACCAAAAGAATTCCATGATTCAACCACTAGCTAGGAACGGTCAAGCCCGCCGTTTTGACCGCATTTTGAAACGGGCATAAAAAATTAAAAAAAAATAAAAAAATTGGAAAACCTTCGCATTGCGTCATTATATGTGACCAAGTTTCCAAGAAAAATAATAAACTTGTAATAAGGAAATTATTTTAGAAAAGTGTTCTCAGAAATGAGCTGTCCTGAGTGAAGATTCATGGCTTTCAAGCCAAATGATCAATCTTATAGCCACATTCATGGCATAGTTTGTTCAGATGATCTCATATTGTGCACAAGGGTGCATCTTGGAATTCCAAACAATGTTACCTAAGGGAGTTTTCACTTTCATTGCACAAAATAGCCATTTTCCATTTTTCGAGTGCCCTAAATCAGGCTTTTTTGTGAAGGACCTACCAAATAATTCTTGCAAATTTGTACCTAATCAATTTTATAAAATACTAGGACATATTTAATGCACAATTGACCAAATGGTTGGGTGTAAAAAGTTTTGATCCACCTCTGGTGAAAAATACAAATTCTCGCCGATTCAGCTGGAAGCGGGTCAAATTTGAACTGCAGCTGCCTCATAGTTTGCTCTTTACTTTTTCCAAAAATCATTCTAGGTACATAAGTATCTTTTTAATCAAAGAAACACCAAAAAAACTCCAAGATTCAACCACTAGCTAGGAACGGTCAAGCCCGCCGTTTTGACCGCATTTTGAAACGGGCATAAAAAATTCAAAAAAAAATTCAAAAAATTGGAAAACCTTCGCATTGTGTCATTATATGTGACCAAGGTTCCAGGAAAAATAATAAACTTATAATACAGAAATTATTTTAGAAAAGTGTTCTCAGAAATGAGCTGTCATGAGTGAAGATTGATGGCTTTCAAGACAAATGATCAATCTTATGGCCACATTCATGGCATAGTTTGTTCAAATGATCTCATATTATGCACAAGGGTGCATCTTGAAATTCCAAACAGTGTTGCCTAAGGAATTTTTTACTTTCATTGCACAAAAGAGCCATTTTCCATTTTTCGAGTGCCCTAAATGAGGTTTTTTGTGAAGGACCTACCAAATAATTCTTGCAAAATTGGACCAAATCATTTTTGTAAAATACTAGGCCATATTTAATGCACAATTGACAAAATGGTTGGGTGTCAAAAGTTTTTATACACCTCTGGTGAAAAAGACAAATTCCCGCCGATTCAGTAGGAAGCGGGTCAAATTTGAACTGCAGCTGCCTCATAGTTTGCCATTTATTTTTTCCAAAAATCATTTCTAGGTACATAAGTACCTATTTAATCATAAATACATTGTTTGGTGGCGATACGTCGAGGTTTGGACGGTGGGCGAGGGACCCAACTCTAGAGCGCGTAAACTCGCATGCCCACCGCGTGGTCACTGCGTGACCATGGCGTTGCCATGTGTTCTGGGCGGCCTAGGTATGTCTAGTGGGTTGGGCACTCCCTAGGTAGGTGCTAGGAAGAAAATCACAACATAAGATTTTCACGAGGAGACCGATCGATGCTCAAACATGAATAAGCAGCCAAGTGTTTGATTAGCTGTACGGGAAATGCACATGGCTAATGGGCATGAGTTTTGGCTGAGGATGATCAGTTACTAAGAAGACCGTCTTCACAAATTTCAGCTCAAAAGAAGGAGCCTAGGTGGTACTTGCTTTGCAAAGACCACAGTGGACATAAATACGAATGTTGAAGCTGGGCTCAAAATAATGAATGGATTGAGCTGGCATTTGGTGGAGGATGGTTATTTGGGTAGAGGAAAGCACTGTAGAAAATGGTTACCATTTGGACGTGCCAAAATGGTACTTCCTTCACAAAGTGCTGCTCTGAACAGAATAGGAAAATGAATATTATTGAGTTATTTTTGAACTAGCAAGGAAGGTTTTTGACATATTTGATGAAGATATTATGCAAACAATTTATGAGATTTTTTTGGGAATTTTTGGAATAACAGAAATATAGGTTGCTTCACAACCTAGGGAAAAAATTGACACATGGACATGACACATAGGCAAAACTGATGAGATGGCGCCTAGTCATCACAACCCACCACAATCTACAAGGCTATGACCATCTATATTGGTCGTTAACAACTAGAAATAAGGCAGCGGACCAACACTGTTTGCTTTATGACCATTTTGTGTAAGGAAATTACGACCTTTCTGACCAAAATGGTCGCAATGGTTTAGGGTTTGGAGCCCCCCGAACAGCTTTTGACCAATTGGTCTCAAATGGTCATAGATCTATGACCAATTCTTCCAGGGTCACTGACAGAAGGTCACTAGTTGACATATTTCTTGTAGTGGACACTCTCCACAATTTGGCCATCCTCGGCGTTACAGGCGATCAACGGTCCATGATCTTTCTTGCACTATTAACCAAGGGATACAACTTCTACTTTGGTGGTGCCCATGTATCCAAGTTATTACCCTCCCTCCCCTCCCACACTCACACACAATTGTTTTATTGTCTGGATTTATTTTGTTATCACCCACATTTAATTTTTACTAAGGTGATATTGCTTGTATCACCCCATCAATTACTTGTACGACACGTTACCTACTACGTAACACCACTTTAACATAACAGCTAATCGATAAAAAATTGTACTTCACCCGCCCAAGTTTTCCAAATCATTGAGATCGTTATCTTCCCAAGAATTGAAGCTGACAGACAGGGAAAAGGAACAAATCAAGGGGGTGAACTGTGATAGGCTTGTCGATCAGATCATTGTGTGTGTCACGATCCATATCTTCTTTCACTGGAGTGACGTAGTCCACATCACTTGGTCAATTACTTGTAGGACATGAACAAGTCCAAGAACAATATGTAGTTACCTTCTACTTAAGAGACCACTTTACCATGACAGCGACTTATTTATAAAGGCAAGCGAGCAAAATTGATCGATATGTTCGGTATCGGCTCAGTCGATTTTACAAATACGGTCATTTTTTCTATAAAATACTATTGCAATGTTATATTTTGTTCATTTGGTGCAAGAAGTTATAGTGTTTGTTCTCATGGTTAAAAAATATATAGAATCTTATATAGATCTCAATGTTATATTGTCGTTCCTCGGTGCAGATTGAGTAAACTAATTATCAGAACTCTAAGAGGTAGTAAACCCAATATTTAAATTTGCCACATGATGGGTGGCATCGCCTTTCTTTGCGGGGAAAAACCATGTTGTATCTTTCATGCTAAATATTCTTGGTCACAAGTGGTGATGGAGGTAGATATCTTTAATATGAAATCCACAGGGGCACATAGGAGTAGGGATAGGTATGCATGCAACCATACATTTGCTTCAAAATTAATGAAGTTGTTTTGTCTTAAGCCCCTTACTATGGGGGATCCATGCATGCATTCTTTTGGCGGAGTTGCATGCATCACGCCACTTTAGCACTTACTTGCATAGGGGAACTGTGCACGATTCAGCTATCCACACCCTAGATTGCAATATCAGCTAGATGACAAAACATGTACTTTGCCAGCGCCCAATTATCCCAAATCATAGAGCATGTCATCACCCTAAGAAGTGAAGCTCATCGGCAGAGTGAAAGAAGAATTGATGGAACGAATCGTACGGACGGGAATGATTTGTGAGTCGTGATCCACATCTTCTTTTTTTGAAGTGATGTAGCCTAGCTATACCACTCGGTCAATTACTTGTACGGCGTGAACGAGTGCAGGCATGATACGTTATTTCCTATATAATTAGAAAAAAACGTTTAAAATCATCCAATTGATTTCTCGTAGGATGTAAACCGCGTCTGATGCGCGCCACACGTCTCGCGGGTCGCTCGCCCCTTATCCTATCTTTCCCCCAGAAGAAGCGTGAGCCACTCGTTTCTTTTTCTCCCTTTCTTCTTCCTCCGAGCACACGACAAAACACACCAGCGGCATTCCCTGCCGTTGTAGACCGGCACTACAAGAAACATGTCAACTTGTGACCTTGACTATTGGTCACTGAAAGGTCATTGTTTTCATTTGCGACCTTTTTATGACCAGAAACAGAAGGTCAAAAGCTGGCAGTCGTAAACTGAAATTAACGACTTTCTCTGTGAGAAGGTCGTAGATGTTTACGACCAAAACAGAAGGTCATTGAACCCATGACCTTTTGTTTTGGTCACTGGCTATCTGCTCATGCCATGTCGGATCCGACGTGGCAATCTGGCGTGGCAAAATTGCGACCAATTCAAAAGGTCGTTACTTCGAATCAGCCCGGTCCATTTCGGTGCTTTAGATGGGCCAAGCCCATTAATTCAACCTTTTTAATATTTTTTCCTGTCAATTTTTCTTCGATTTCATGGGCCTAGCCCAACATTATAGCCTTTTGATTTTCTGGGCCATGGCCTTTTTGGCTCAACAATTCCAGATTTTTTTATAATTACAATCTTCTTTTCTTGTTTTAAGATGGGTCAATTGAGATGGGTCCCAATTGTAAGTTCTGGTAATTGATCCCAGTTTTCAGGTTCTAGTAAGTGGGTCCCAATTGTCAAGGTCATATTCTTCGGATTTCAATTTCATAGTAAATAAATAGCCAGTATTTAAATTGGCACAGACAAAAAAATACAAGTAGTACTTAAAATAACAGCAGCCAAAATCAGTATGGAGCTGCTACTCTATAAATAACACATAATACATCTTCAATCACTGTTTTACAAGCTCTATGTGTAACAACTACAGAATCAGTATGGAGCTCTATGTGTAACAACTACAGAATTTACAAGCTCTATGTGTCTTCAATCTTCTTCAACATGGAGCTCCTTCGGTAGAGAGCACAAATTGGGCACCTGCAACAACACAGGAAGGCAATTTTAGTGCTCCATCAAAGATCCAAGTAAATTGCCCTCATTCATATAAACAAAGTTTAGAGAAAACCAAACATGAACAAGAACTTATTATGCAAGACACATATGTACACATCTCACGAAAAGCTCGAAAAGAGCAAAGTGTCAAAGCATGATGTTATCAAAAGCATGATTTACAATTTTTTCTCTGGGACATACGATAGGTGCTTTTCATAGAAGATAGAATAAGTAAAACTATTCATGTTTGCCAACCCAAAGTCTAAACGGGACTCTAACCAAGACCATCCAGAAGTGACCCGAAGAGCGACCCAATATAGTGACTGCTACAGTTCATATTTTGATAGTAAAACTAATGTGTAATCATATAGATGATAAAATACATGGCACAATATCAGTACATCTCCAAACAGCCAATAAATCTCATAGTACCACAAGGACATGCACCTGCAGTACATCCTGCATTGCAGGTTCACATCAATAGCTCATAGCAAGGTTATCAGTTCAACAACACTAATAGCATCTCAAGCACCATCAGTTTAAAAAGAATGAGCACCAAAACAAAAGGGGCAGTAGATACCTCTTCAAACTTTTTTTCAAAAATCAGCTCATCCTCTTGACCGCTCGAGATATCGTCCTTGTGCATTGCTCAGGAAATTATAAATTCTGGTATAGCACACAAGAAAACACCAGAGTAGAAAAGTGGCATAGAAACCACCAAAAAAATCTCATGCTTATTGTTATTGCAAGAAGGCATCGATCAGATTTGAAGCTAATAATAATTAACATGTACTTATCACTTGTTGGAGTTGGTTCTCTTCAATTAATAAATTCTTGAAGTAGAACAAGACATGTTCATTCACGGTATAGTCAAATAGAACTAATCTTTGCTGAGTAGGACTACACACAGTATAGTCAATCAGCTAAATTATTCAACATGACAACATATTCCCCAATTGTAAAAAGACATGGCAATTATGCACTTGAGATCATACCAGTTATACTGCAATAAAGAACACACCATCCTGAACTACATAGCTAAACAATTGTGCGTCGTTTGTTTCAAACAGAACAAATGAGGCGGTTCCACCAAACAACAAACACCTCCTGACTATCACAGAGGAGCAAATAAGTTACACACAGCTATATTTGCTACAGATCAGCTATGAACTCGATATTTATGTACACCATACAGAATATTTTTTCCAGTTAGTACAAGTTAATTTAATACTCAGCTCTTTATTTGTGTCCATTTAGTGCAAGTTCATTATCATGCATATAAACTTTTGCTCCCAGCCAGCACCATGAGTCTTCCCAGCTACCTACCCAACTACAAGTCAGGAGGCCACTACTGTTAAACCAACTCAAGTGAGAGAGCCAGCAAACTAGATGGGATCTTTCCTTATCACTAAAATGAAAATTTTGAGCACACCAAAAATTGATTGTGTGTCATAAGATGATTCTGAGAGTGCAGCACCATGTTACCATCTCTAAAGTTGATTAGCTAGCAGCAAAAATTGTGTAACATATGTATAACCATTGCAAACAACCTTAGCAGAATAAGGAGAACAAAATTTCATGCAAAATGTTGGTATAACCAGTAGATTATCCCCTAACAGAAGCTAACTAGGCTCCAATACACAAGGCACAACAAGTAGAGATGTAACACCCATGATGCGGCTATATCTCCCACGTGTTGAAGCACGACTTAGAGGCATAACCGCATTGTGGTTTTGTTGCAAGAAGGGTCATCTTCACACAATCCCATGTAATGAACAAGAATGGGATAAAGAGTTGGCTTACAATCGCCACTTCACACAATGAACATAAATAAATCATACATCATTTAGAGTACACACATATAGTCCGTCTACGGACAAAACCAACAGAAAAGAAGATAACCCAACTGCTAGATCCCCGATCGTTCCAACTGGGCTCCACTACTAATCAACAAGAAACAACCCATAGCAACAACTAAGATCTTCATTGAGCTCCCATCTGAGCTCGGTTGCATCACCTGCACTGGTATCATCGGTACCTGCAACTGTTGTGATAGTATCTGGTGAGTCACGAGGACTCAGCAATCTCAAAACCCGCGAGATCAAGACTATTTAACCTTATGGGTAGGAAGGGGTAAAGTGGTGAGGTTGCAGCAGCGACTAAGCATATATGGTGGCTGACATATGCAAATAAGAGCGAGAAGAGATGCAACGGAACGGTCGTGAAGCTAGCAATGATCAAGAACTGATCCTGAACTCCTACTTACGTCAAACATAACCCAAAACCGTGTTCACTTCCCGGACTCCACCGAAAAGAGACCATCACGGCTACACATGCTCTTGATGCATTTTAACTCGGATCTGGTGTCAAGTTATCTACAACCGGACATTAACAAATTCCCATCTGCCTATAACCGCAGGCACGGCTTTCGAAAGATTATATACCCTGAAGGGGTGTCCCAACTTAGCCCATCACAAGCTCTCACGGTCAACGAAGGATATACCTTCTCCCGGGAAGACCCGATCAGCCTCGGAATCCCGGTTTGCAAGACATTTCGACAATGGTAAAACAAGACCAGCAAAGCCGCCCGATGTGCCGACAAATCCCGATAGGAGCTGCACATATCTCGTTCTCAGGGCACACCGGATGAGACATCCTACGAGTAAAACCAGCCCTCAAGTTTCCCCGAGGTGGCCCCGCAGTCTACTCACTTCAGACCAACACTCGAAGGAGCACTGGCCCAGGGGGGGGGGTTAAAATAAAGATGACCCTTGAGTCTGCAGAGCCCAAGGGAAAAAGGCTTAGGTGGCAAATGGTAAAACCAAGGTTGGGCCTTGCTGGAGGAGTTTTATTCAAAGCGAACTGTCAAGGGGGTCCCATAAATCACCCAACCGCGTAAGGAACGCAAAATCCGGGAACATAACACCGGTATGACGGAAACTAGGGCGGCAAGAGTGGAACAAAATACCAGGCATAAGGCCGAGTCTTCCACCCTTTACCAAGTATATAGATGCTTTAATTAAATAAGAGATATTGTGATATCCCAAAATAATCCTGTCCGTCATGGAGCAATCTTCAACTTCACCTGCAACTAACAACGCTATAAGAAGGGCTGAGCAAAGCGGTAACATAGCCAAGCAACGGTTTGCTGGGAAGGGTGAAAAGGTTAGAGGCTGACATGGCAATATGGGAGGCATGGCAGACAAGTGATAGGTAGCGCAACATAGCGATAGAACGAAGCAACTAGCAAGCAAAGATAGAAGTGATATCGAAGGTAATGGTCATCTTGCCTGAGATCCCGCAAGGAAGAAGAACGCGTCCATGAAGAAGACAAACGAACGTAGTCGAACGAATCCTCACAACTCCGGAACGAAACCGAAGCTAACGAGAGAAGCAAACCGGAAAGAAGCAAACAACATGGTAAACACACAAGCATAATCATGGCATGATGCACAAACACGTATAATGCATGTCCGGTTTAATGAGGCATGGCATGGCAAAGTGCAACAAACAATACTACAAGTTAAGTGGAGCTCAATATGCAACAAGTTGCATATTGACGGAACACCACAACAATTATTTAGTTCTCTCTCGCTTAGGTACAACAATATTGAATGTTATTAAACATGGCAAGGGGTGAAACATAATTGAACTAACTATTTAGGCAAGTTTAAATGAGGCCGGAACCAACAAACAACAATTCCGGAAAGTCCCCATGTCATTTAGTAGTTTAATGCAAACACAATTATAAACATTTTAAATGTTGTTATCATGATGCGGCTGACATATACAAGTTTTATGCAATTTTATGTAAATGTTGACATGAGCATGTTATGAAGCATTTGGTCACCATGGCGGAACGAAAAGGGTGCCACGGCGGCGAAACAAAAATGGTGCCACGACAACATATCCGAAAATGATGCCACGACAACATATCGGTTCTGGTAGCTCATGGAGATACCGGTGCAAAAGGAGGCGTGACGTGAGCGAGTCATGCAAGATGGTGGGGTGATCCCGGTTACCGGGTTCCCACCGGGTCGACGGCATGGCAAACGAGGAGGAACACGCACGAAACAAACGGGCACGATGCAAACATAGGGTTCATCTCATACAACACTCAAGCATTCGTTCACGGGCGGTCGTCTCGGGGTTATACCTTCAAAGCGTGCATTTCGGAGCGGTTCGGGTCCGGTACGATGTAGAGGAAGTAGACATTCTCGTAGCGGTCGTAGAGGAAGTAGTTGTACACGTGTCGATGGTAGTGGAAGTAGTTGTTCACGTGGCGACGGTACTGGTACATCTCGTAGTGGAAGTAGTCGTACACGGCGACGGTAGTTGTACACGTTCGTCTCGGAGAGGTACTTGACGAATCCAACATCTTCGGGGCGACGGTAGTGGCATTCATGGTAGATGAACTTGGCGATCCAAAGGGATACTTGGCGGGTCGTCGAGGTACACGTTGTCGGGGTACTTGTCGCATCACCGGGTGTAGTCGTACACGTTCGGAGCGGAACTTGGCGTATCCATGGCGAAGAAATACAAAAGGGCCTCAGGTCTCGGTGGTCAACGAACAGGAGGCCGACCCGTGGACCTGGCATTTGACTGAATCGAGTCCACGGGGACAAGCGGGCGAGTTGCTGCTGCTTTTCGAGGTGAAGCAGGGCGCAGTTCAGGCAAAACGGAGGCAGCAGCGGCGAGGCTTGGGGCTGGCGACGAAGATCCGGGCGAGGACGGGGCTCTCTGGCGAGGTGGCGATGGACTTGGCATGCTGCTGCTCGATGCAGCCAGGGGATGCAGAGGACGCCGGGAAGGCAGGGAGGGGAGCCTGGGTGCAGAGGTCGGGCGTGCCGGCGAGGACGGGCAGCGGGATGACACAAGGTCGCAGGGGAGGCGGGCGACGAAGCAAGGTGGTGGTGGTGGAGGACGCGGGCCGGCTCGATCCACGAGATGGACGGCGCGGGCTACAGGATCCGGCTGAAGGCTTGGCCATGGACGACGGTGAGGTAGGTCGAGGGCGGCGACGGTCGCTTGGCGGAGGGAGGAGGCAGCGGCAGCAGGGCGCGGCAGGGCGCGGGGACGGCTCGGGCACGGTGGTCGCGGGGGCGCTCGAGAAGGGGAGGCGCCATGGAGGAGGAGAGGAAGGAGGCCGGCTGATGCGGGCGCCATGAGAGGCGCGCTCGAGAGGAGGGGATCGGGCGTAGGGAGCAGGAGGGAGAGATGGCGGCGGGGTCGCGCGCGAGGGGAGGTGCGGTCGAGCGAAGGGTTTTGGCGGCGCGCACGGGAACGAGAAGGAGAGATGGGATCGAGCTGAGATCTCCCCTGCGCTAGGGTTAGAGGGGGCGCGGCTGGGCCTTGGGCCGGCTTAGGCACATGTTGGTTAGGTAGTGGGCTGCGGCTAGTGGGATGAAGAGGTGGGCTGGCCTGGGCTGTCTCTCTCTTCTCTCTCCCTCTAATCTTTTATTTTCCAAAATAGAAAATAATAGGAAGAGGGAAAAGAGAGAAAGGAAAAAGGTTAGAGAAATGACTTTGGCATGCGGATAATTTTCCCGGGCTCACAAAAATGAGCTCGATCCAGGAAAAATAGAAAAGAGGCACGAATGCAAGATTTAAATTCAAACTCAGTTGAATTTAATTCAAATGGGTTTGAACTAGGACTTGATAAAAGGAAGGTCCAAAAATGTTCGGATTTTTGGTGGAGCTCCGGAAAATGATGAAAGAAATTATGGGCAAGGTTGGAGACCAAGAATTGAGATAACAAAGGCATTGGGATTTATTTGCAAGTGGGTTATGATTAATTCCAAACAAATGGAATAATTTTATTATAGCTCCCTAATAATATTGAGAGGCTTTAATATGTTATAAAGAGAAATCACAAGTGAATTCCCTCAATTTAAATGGACCAAAGGATCCATACAATTTATTTAGAAGAGTTTTTAAAATTAAATGGCATGATGACATGATGCAATGCAAAAATAAAAGAGCAAGCACAAAAGAAACACACGACGAAACTCGGAATAGCTGGAAGTCTTCTGGAGCGTCGGTCTCGGGGCGTTACAACACTCCACCACTACAAGAGGATCTCGTCCCGAGATCTAGGATGGCACCGGAGGGAAGCGGAAGAGGAAGAGAAGAGGTAAAACTAAGTTGCTTCTTTGACGAACGAGTGAAACCAAAGAACCTTGAGAGGTTGAAAAGTTGAAAGAAAGAACACAACAGAGTTGAACACAATTGAGAGCACTGCGGTAGAAAATAGAAACAAGGAACACCATTTGAACCTTGGAGGTTGCAAAGCTATGAATGACGAGTACAATGGACAAGAAGGAATTGGAACCACTCTGGTTGAAACGAGATAAACAAGGAACAAGGAAGATCAAATTCGGACAGCACTCCGGTTGAAAAGAGATGCAAGACTTGATAAGATGAAAAGAACTTGAAGAGGTGACACAACACTCCGGTTGAATGGATTAGCACAAAAAGAACATGATCCTCAATACGAGAAGATGAGTGAAGAGAGCAACATCACAATGCCTTCGGAAGAAAGAATAGAAGATAGATCATTAGAATAACAGAATGAAGAAGAAAATGTCAACTTCTACCACAATTGAATTTGGAAAGCATCCTTGCAAGAAGGTTAGAGCGGAGTTGTTGGAAAAAACCAACAACAAAATGAATAAGCTTGTAGTGGGCTTATGGAAAACTTCTCAAAATTGAGGTGAAATTCTGCCACTAACGAAAAACAATTGCTTGCTTGAGATCAACGAAGAGATGAAAAACCTCTTTCATCGAGAAGGATATGGAGAAAGCTTGGATCATTGATAAGCACCACAAATAGCAACATTCCTTAGAGAAGGCTTTTAGGTGAAATCTATACCAAGATAACTCCAACGAAGAGATTAATGGATTTAAAATACCTCATTCTTGACAACATGTGAATCGCGAAACATGAATGGAAATTGTCAAGAGTGATATAACACCATCTCAAAAGATAAGGTAGGAGAAGTGCACTTTGGAATGCAAGATGAAGAATGCTTGAACTCCTCTAAAAAGAATCTCGATGAACACTTCGAGAAGGAATTAAATCCTTGATGAACCACCATGTAGAGCCTCCATGGAGAACTCCGGTAATAAAAGGATGACAAAAAGAAAGGGAAGTTGAAAACACAAGGTGAAGCCTTGCGATGATTTAGATGGAGCTTCGCGACGATATAACCGAGAGAACTTGGAACTCCGGAAAAGAAAAAGATGAACAACAAGAAGCCAAGAATTTATTCCTCCTGAACAAACTCCGAAGGAAAGGATTAATCACTTGGATGAAACAAGAATAAGAATTATGTCATGATGGCCTTCGGAGGAAAGAAATGGAAACAACTCATGAAATGCTCCGGATGGGTTTAAAGAATTCCCACAATCAAAAACAATTATGAGAGGATGGCGTCAAACTTGAACTACGCATCTTTGGAAGAACGGGTAAGGATTTAAGAGGAACTCTTCTTCGGTCTTCAAAATTTGAGAATGACAACGAGAAACACCACCATGAATTGTTGAGATACTCCGGGATGAAAATTAGAAAGGTTGAACCAACGATGAAAAGAATTTGAAAGATCTTGGAGAAGGACATATGACTGATGATAATTCATTCTTACATCAAACATTGAAATGAATTTGGGAATCGCTCGAGATAAATTAGAAGAGTCAGGTAAAATCCTGGAAAAAGACCTGTGGGTTAGGGCCCACTCAAAAGGAAAACACCGTTTGAACGATTGATTGAAAGGGGGGGATTGCGCCGATTGAATTAAATGACTTGAATGAGATAATAATCTCCAAATAGCTTGAACGGATTGAGAATGGAAACACGAATCTTCCAAGATATCTTGAGCACTCCGGATAAGAACATTGATTGAAAAGAGTGAAGAGACTTCACATGAATAAATGGATACTTGATTAAAATATATGAGTCCTTGAAGAAAAGGGTGGGAGGGTGGGGAAAACAAAGACAACTTGGGATGAACGAAACAAACACCGTTGAGAAAACTTAGAATTGATCTTGCAGATGGGGAGAATGATGGGATCATCTCGAAGAGAAGCGCACCAGTTGGAAAAGAATTAACACGACAACCTCAATGATCAAAAGGATTAGTATTCACATAGCAATATGAGAACAACGTTTATGAAAGGTATGGATTCAACATTTGACTCGAAGCAACTCGAATACCACATATAACACAAAACAAAGGATTTGGCTTGCAGAATAAGCCAGAACAAACATATGATAGAGATTTCGTCCGAAGATTTCGTGGTGGGGCCCACACGGGCTCGAGTGTACAACACCATCATGTACAAGGCAGTGCACATGACGTACGAAGTGTCCCCGAACCAACATAGCCAAGGGTTCTTTAAGACACAACGAGACCACTGTAAAAATGACCGTGGAAAGGCGGACCACTAGACGTTGAACCCCAATCTCATATCATGCATCTGTCGAAAAGATATTTTAGGAGCTACTTGAATTCCCACCTATAAAACTCCCGAAACTTTCTGGTTATGCAATCTGGTGTTGGGGATACAGGGGAAGCAATATATATCTCACCCAAAACTAACAATCCCTACATCCAAGCTGTATCCATCCGTCAACACATAACCAAGAAACCTTCGGAAATCGTGTACCTCAACCTTCGAAAAGCATCCGTTATACGAGTTATGGCAATACTCCCAAACTCCCGCCCCAGTACTGGGTGGCGTCGAGGTTATCTCACCAACAACTGCATAAAAGAGATTTTCGATGTCGACAAAACTCAGGTATTCCAGAACTGCAACGATAAAATTGTGACGACAACACCTCGGAGCTCAACTCCCCGGGTCAATGCCACATAATAGACAGGAGGCACCAAGAACAATGTTCTCATCACAAAACCATCGGAACGATTCCAAGATCCCGCGTGATCCTAAAAAAAATTTAGTGAAATTTGAGGAGAGGAAAGTCAAAACATCTACGTCAGGAGACCTCACTAGAGCGACGAAGGGACTGAGGAGTAAAAAGAATCCTACTCTCCGATATATATATAATCCTAAGACTCAAAACATTTTTTTCTAGACTCAACAACGCCCGCAATCAATCAAGCAGGGGGCTCCTAAGTCGGGGATGGCTCTGATTACCAACTTGTAACACCCACGATGCGGCTATATCTCCCACGTGTCGAAGCACGACTTAGAGGCATAACCGCATTGTGGTTTTGTCGCAAGAAGGGTCATCTTCACACAATCCCATGTAATGAACAAGAATGGGATAAAGAGTTGTCTTACAATCGCCACTTCACACAATGAACATAAATAAATCATACATCATTCAGAGTACACACATATAGTCTGTCTACAGACAAAACCAACAGAAAAGAAGATAACCCAACTGCTAGATCCCCGATCGTCCCGACTGGGCTCCACTACTGATCAACAAGAAACAACCCATAGCAACAACTAAGATCTTCATTGAGCTCCCATCTGAGCTCGGTTGCATCACCTGCACTGGTATCATCGGCACCTGCAACTGTTGTGATAGTATCTGGTGAGTCACGAGGACTCAGCAATCTCAAAACCCGCGAGATCAAGATTATTTAAGCTTATGGGTAGGAAGGGGTAAAGTGGTGAGGTTGCAGCAGCGACTAAGCATATATGGTGGCTGACATACGCAAATAAGAGCGAGAAGAGAAGCAACGGAACGGTCGTGAAGCTAGCAATGATCAAGAAGTGATCCTGAACTCCTACTTACGTCAAACATAACCCAAAACCGTTTTCACTTCCCGGACTCCGCCGAAAAGAGACCATCGGCTACACACGCTATTGATGCGTTTTAATTCGGATCTGGTGTCAAGTTATCTACAACCGGACATTAACAAATTCCCATCTGCCTATAACCGCAGGCACGGCTTCCGAAAGATTATATACCCTGCAGGGGTGTCCCAACTTAGCCCATCACAAGCTCTCACAGTCAACAAAGGATATACCTTCTCCCCGGAAGACCCGATCAGCCTCGGAATCCCGGTTCGCAAGGCATTTCGACAATGGTAAAACAAGACCAGCAAAGCCGCCCGATGTGCCGACAAATCCCGATAGGAGCTGCACATATCTCGTTCTCAGGGCACACCGGATGAGACATCCTACGAGTAAAACCATCCCTCAAGTTTCCCCGAGGTGGCCCCGCAGTCTACTCAGTTCGGACCAACACTCGAAGGAGCACTGGCCCAGGGGGGTTAAAATAAAGATGACCCTTGAGTCTGCAGAACCCAAGGGAAAAAGGCTTAGGTGGCAAATGGTAAAACCAAGGTTGGGCCTTGCTGGAGGAGTTTTATCCAAAGCGAACTGTCAAGGGGGTCCCATAAATCACCCAACCGCGTAAGGAACGCAAAATCCGGGAACATAACACCGGTATGACGGAAACTAGGGCGGCAAGAGTGGAACAAAACACCAGGCATAAGGCCGAGTCTTCCACCCTTTACCAAGTATATAGATGCATTAATTAAATAAGAGATATTGTGATATCCCAAAATAATCCTGTCCGTCATGGAGCAATCTTCAACTTCACCTGCAACTAACAACGCTATAAGAAGGGCTGAGCAAAGCGGTAACATAGCCAAGCAACGGTTTGCTAGGAAGGGTGAAAAGGTTAGAGGCTGACATGGCAATATGGGAGGCATGGCAGACAAGTGATAGGTAGCGCAACATAGTGATAGAACGAAGCAACTAGCAAGCAAAGATAGAAGTGATATCGAAGGTAATGGTCATCTTGCCCGAGATCCCGCAAGGAAGAAGAACGCATCCACGAAGAAGACAAACGAACGTAGTCGAACGAATCCTCACAACTCCGGAACGAAACCGAAGCTAACGAGAGAAGCAACCCAGAAAGAAGCAAACAACATGGTAAACACACAAGCATAATCATGGCATGATGCACAAACACGTATGATGCATGTCCGGTTTAATGAGGCATGGCATGGCAAAGTGCAACAAACAATACTACAAGTTAAGTGGAGCTCAATATGCAACAAGTTGCATATTGACGGAACACCACAACAATTATTTAGTCCTCTCTCGTTTAGGTACAAGAATATTGAATGTTATTAAACATGGTAAGGGGTGAAACATAATTGAACTAACTATTTAGGCAAGTTTAAATGAGGTCGGAACCAACAAACAACAATTCCGGAAAGTCCCCGTGTCATTTAGTAGTTTAATGCAAACACAATTATAAACATTTTAAATGTTGTTATCATGATGCGGATGGCATATACAAGTTTTATGCAATTTTATGAAAATGTTGACATGAGCATGTTATGAAGCATTTGGTCACCATGGCGGAATGAAAAGGGTGCCACGGCGGCGAAACAAAAATGGTGCCACGGCAACATATCCGAAAATTATGCCACAGCAACATATCCGAAAATGTTGCCACGGCAACATATCGGTTCCGGTAGCTCATGGAGATACCGGTGCAAAAGGAGGCGTGACGTGAGCGAGTCATGCAAGATGGTGGGGTGACCCGGTTGCCGGGTTCCCACGGGTCGACGGCATGGCAAACAAGGAGGAACGCGCACGAAACAAACGAGCACGATGCAAACATACGGTTCATCTCATACAACACTCAAGCATTCGTTCACGGGCGGTTGTCTTGGGGGTTATACCTTCGAAGCATGCCTTTCGGAGCGGTTCGGGTTCGGTACGATGTAGAGGAAGTAGACGTTCTCGTAGCGGTCGTAGAGGAAGTAGTTGTACACGTGTCGACGGTAGTGGAAGTAGTTGTTCACGTGGCGACGGTAGTGGTACATCTCGTAGTGGATGTAGCGACGGTAGTTGTACACGTTCGTCTTGGAGAGGTACTTGACGAATCCAACATCTTCGGGGCGACGGTAGTGGTACACGTGGTAGATGAACTTGGC
The DNA here is from genome assembly GCF_002162155.2 of Triticum dicoccoides. Lineage (NCBI taxonomy): Eukaryota > Viridiplantae > Streptophyta > Magnoliopsida > Poales > Poaceae > Triticum > Triticum dicoccoides. The sequence continues at coordinate 637,447,619 of NC_041387.1, forward strand.
GATCCAAAGGGGTACTTGGTGGGTCGTCGAGGTACACGTTGTCGGGGTACTTGTCGCATCACCGGGTGTAGTCGTACACGTTCGGAGCGGAACTTGGCGTATCCATGGCGAAGAAATACAAAAGGGCCTCAGGTCTCGGTGGTCAACGAACAGGAGGCCGACCCGTGGATCTGGCATTTGACTGAATCGAGTCCACGGGGACAAGCGGGCGAGCTGCTGCTGCTGTTCGAGGCGAAGCAGGGCGCAGTTCAGGCAAAACGGAGGCAGCAGCGGCGAGGCTTGGGGCTGGCGACGAAGATCCGGGCGAGGACGGGGCTCTCTGGCGAGGTGGCGATGGACTTGGCATGCTGCTGCTCGATGCAGCCAGGGGATGTAGAGGACGCCGGGAAGGCAGGGAGGGGAGCCCGGGTGCAGAGGTCAGGCGTGCAGGCGAGGACAGGCAGCAGGGTGACACGAGGTTGCAGGGGAGGCGGGCGACGGAGCAAGGTGGTGGTGGTGGAGGACGCGGGCCAGCTCGATCCACGAGATGGACGGCGCGGGCTGCAGGATCCGGCCGAAGGCATGGCCATGGACGACGGCGAGGTAGGTCGAGGGCGGCAGCGGTCGCCTGGCGGAGAGAGCAGGCAGCGGCAGCAGGGCACGACAGGGCGCGGGGACGGCTCGGGCACGGTGGTCGCGGGGGCGCTCGAGAAGGGGAGGCGCCATGGAGGAGGAGAGGAAGGAGGCCGGTTAATGCGGGCGCCATGAGAGGCGCGCTCAAGAGGAGGGGATCGGGCGAAGGGAGCAGGAGGGAGAGATGGCGACGGGGTCGCGTGCGAGGGGAGGAGCGGTCGAGCGAAGGGTTCTGGCGGCGTGCACAGGAACGAGAAGGAGAGATGGGATCAAGCTGAGCTCTCCCCTGCGCTAGGGTTAGAGGGGGCGCGGCTGGGCCTTGGGCCGGCTTAGGCACATGTTGGTTAGGTAGTGGGCTACGGCTGGTGGCTGAAGAGGTGGGCTGGCCTGGGCTGTCTCTCTCTTCTCTCTCCCTCTAATCTTTTATTTTCCAAAACAGTAAATAATAGGAAGAGGGAAAAGAGAGAAAGGAAAAAGGTTAGAGAAATGACTTTGGCATGCGGATAATTTTCCCGGGCTCACAAAAATGAGCTCGATCTAGGAAAAATAGAAAAGAAGCACGAATGCAAGATTTAAATTCAAACTCATTTGAATTTAATTCAAATGGGTTTGAACTAGGACTTGAGATAAAAGGAAGGTCCAAAAATGTTCGGATTTTTGGTGGAGCTCCGGAAAATGATGAAAGAAATTATGGGCAAGGTTGGAGGCCAAGAATTGAGATAACGAAGGCATTGGGATTTATTTGCAAGTGGGTTATGATTAATTCCAAATAAATGGAATAATTTTATTATAGCTCCCTAATAATATTGAGAGGCTTTAATATGTTATAAAGAGAAATCACAAGTGAATTCCCTCGATTTAAATGGACCGAAGGATCCATACAATTTATTTAGAAGAGTTTTAAAAATTAAATGGCATGATGACATGATGCAATGCAAAAATAAAAGAGCAAGCACAAAAGAAACACACGACGAAACTCGGAATAGCTGGAAGTCTTCTGGAGCGTCGGTCTCGGGGCGTTACAAGAGACTACATAAGCCACGGCCATGAAACAGAGCATGGTATTACAGCAGCTCAGAGATGGAGCTAGAGGTAGGAGATGGACTCACCGGAGAGGAGGTTGTAGTCAATGCCGCACACAGGCGCCGCCGCCGCTGTCATCCTCTAGAGGATACGCTGTCGCTTCATCGACGGACTCATCTGGTACAAGGAGATCATCAAAATGCATCACACTCATGATCATCAAAACACAGCAGCAGGAGCAAATACAAGTTTAGCCCATCATGAACAGGGGCGCTAGGCAATCCAGTAGCAATGTCATATATAGGTAATAATAACAGGACCTTAGATAATTTCTTTTCAGTTGTCTCTATTTTTCTTGTGCAGCAACGAACGGAGGTAGAGCGAGGGATAGCACCAGAGCAGAGCGGACATTGGTCGTCTTGTGTGGTAGCAGGAGTATTCAATAGCAGAGTGAAGGATTTGTAACACTATTCTTTCATGTCAAAAGGACTGCATGAAGACTTGCTTTCACTTGGGGAAACCAAGCTAAGTAGCAGTCCAGAGAGACAGTACAAGTACATGTATTAGATAAACGCCACTGTAGAAATTGCAAGATGAGGATTATTACACATGACACTGTAGAAGATAGGAGGGACATTATCTCTTTATAAATGCACAAGAGACACATTGATCATGCTGTTTAAAGAAAACATAAACTCTGCATTTGTCGTAATCTAGTACTTCATGCAGTGCTCTAGTACAAAGTTAGCCTTGACAAAATTTTAGTAGAACAAAATGTTCTATGTTGAACAAATAAGTTGTTGGAAATATGCCCTAGAGGCAATAATAAAATGGTTATTATTATATTTCTTTGATTCATGGTAATAGTCTATTATTCATGCTATAATTGTGTTATCCGGAAATTGTAATACACGTGTGAATACATAGACCACAACGTGTCCCTAGTGAGCCTCTAGTTGACTAGCTCGTTGATCAACAGATAGTCATGGTTTCCTGACTATGGGCATTGGATGTCATTGATAACGGGATCACATCATTAGGAGAATGATGTGATCGACAAGACCCAATCCTAAGCATAGCTCAAAGATCGTGTAGTTCGTTTAGCTAGAGCTTTTCTAAATGTCAAGTATCATTTCCTTAGACCATCAGATTGTGCAACTCCCGAATACCGTAGGAGTGCTTTGGGTGTACCAAACGTCACAACGTAACTGGGTGACTATAAAGGTACACTACGGGTATCTCCGAAAGTGTCTGTTGGGTTGGCACGAATCGAGACTGGGATTTGTCACTCCGTATGACGGAGAGGTATCTCTGGGCTCACTCGGTAATGCATCATCATAATGAGCTCAATGTGACCAAGTGTCTGGTCACGGGATCATTCATTACGGTACGAGTAAAGTGACTTGCTGGTAACGAGATTAAACGAGGTATTGGGATACCGACGATCGAATCTCGGGCATGTAACGTACCGATTGACAAAGGGAATTGTATACGGGATTACTTGAGTCCTCGACATCGTGGTTCATCCGATGAGATCATCAAGGAGCATGTGGGAGCCAACATGGGTATCCAGATCCCGCTGTTGGTTATTGACCGGAAAGGCGTCTCGGTCATGTCTTTATGTCTCCTGAACCCGTAGGGTCTACACACTTAAGGTTCGATGATGCTAGGGTTGTAGAGATATGAGTATGCAGTAAACCGAAAGTTGTTCGGAGTCCCGGATGAGATCTCGAACGTCACGAGGAGTTCTAGAATGGTCCGGAGGTAAAGAATTATATATGGGAAGTGAAGTTTCGGCCATCGGGAAAGTTTTGGGGGTTACCGGTATTGTGCCGGGACCACCGGAAGGGTCCCGGGGGTCCATCGGATGGGGCCACCTATCCCGGAGGGCCCCATGGGCTGAAGTGGGAGGGGAACCAACCCCTGGTGGGCTGGTGTGCCCCCCTTGGGCCCCCCTGCGCCTAGGGTTGGGAAACCCTAGGGGTGGGGGCGCCTCCACTTGCCTTGGGGGGCAAGCCACCCCCTTGGCCGCCGCCCCCCTAGGAGATCCCATCTCCTGGGGCCGGCGCCCCCCCTAGGGTGCCTATATAAAGAGGGGGGAGGGAGGGCAGCCGCACCCATGCTCTTGGCGCCTCCCTCTCCCCTTGCTACACCTCTCCCTCTCGTAGACGCTTGGCGAAGCCCTGCCGAGATCGCTGCTGCATCCACCACCACGCCGTCGTGCTGCTGGATCTTCATCAACCTCTCCTTCCCCCTTGCTGGATCAAGAAGGAGGAGATGTCTCCCTGACCGTACGTGTGTTGAATGCGGAGGTGCCGTCCGTTCGGCGCTAGGATCTCCGGTGATTTGGATCACGACGAGTACGACTCCCTCAAACCCGTTCTCTTGAACGCTTCCGCTCGATCTACAAGGGTATGTAGATGTACTCCTCTCTCTCATTGCTAGATGAACTCATAGATTGATCTTGGTGAAACCGTAGAATTTTTTTTATTTTCTGCAACATTCTCCAACAGTGGCATCATGAGCTAGCATACAAGAAAATTGAGATACTGTGACGAAAATCCTCGTGACAATGGTGAATAACGTCACACAGATACCCAATGTGTGATGTTTTATAGGTGGCGTCACTGATCACCATGAATCAGTGATGGTTAACGTCACAAAATCGCCTCAATGGTTGAGTGCCACCAGTCCGCCAATTTCTATGACGATTTGGTAATTTTGATGACAAACCTATTAAAGTCACAGAATATTACGAATGTATGATGCTCATTTTTTGTCATGTGACGTCCAGAAGTGGGACCCATCATAGATGCTTCACATCTTATTGAATGGTAGGACCCACACGTCAATGTTGACAATGGGACCCCCCCATTGTTTAGTCACATTTTATCTAGCGATGGAATTATTTTGTTGTATCTCATAAATAGTCAATGGCATGGAAAATAAGGTTATTACGATTGTTCGTGAGGTGATGTGTATGACATTGCGGTTGTTTGGTTCGATCTCAAAAATAAAAATGGTAGGTAGTAGTTGGCAGAAAAATGTGTATATCATGGACAATTATAGGAACGGTAGGCCCAATTCTAGGACAGATTCATTTGTGTGTTTGTGTCGAATGAAAAAAGTTGGGTACAATGATTGGACGACCTCATGTCTAGTTGCATGCCACTACCAACGAGTGCTCTTGATAAAAGAGGAGTTTTATACATCTAAAAAAGGGCTTTATACATCCTAGATCGCTTACACTAGAGGTTGGGGACTACGCGGATGAGTAGATTCAGACTCTAAACAATCATCGTTGAAAACCATCATCTGACGTTACCAATTTTATTTACACAAGTACTCCTTTCTGTCCCAAAATACTTGTCGGAAAAGATAAAAATAGATGTATCTAAAATTAAAATATATCTATATACATCCATTCCTCCGACAATTATTTTCAGACGGAGGGAGTAGTACAAAAGTTCACTCGTTTGCATTTTGTTTTATTCCAAGATCACATATTTAAGACACCTCTATACGTTATCTAACATGTACAACTTTCGCCATATATATTTACAATTCTCTAGAAAAGAGTACATGGAAAATACCACATCATAATGTCTATGCAAGGTTTACTTTTTTTAATAATCATTTGCTACTTATTTCGTATTAAATGAATTGCATACCATTATGTGGAAATTAAATTATGAAAAATAAAACAATCTGCACACCAGAAAAACTCTTTCCCCTCCGTTTCTCTTTCTTTTTCCCGCATCCTGTCCCCACCCGTCAAAGGCCCAGCCAAACTTTCTCCTTCTATTTCGCCCGGGAAGAGGCACCGCTAAAGGCCACCGCCCACCCCGGCATTTTTTCGCCAGATTCAATCGACTCTCTTATATCCCACGACTGCGGCGATCAGGGCCGGCAGATTGGGGGTGGCCGCCCGCCGGCCGACCTTGAATCCACCACACAACCATCCCCACGAGCACTCCGCTCTATCCCCCCTGCTCACAGCGACCGGCGACGGCGGATTGGAGGAGGCCGCCCGACCGGCCGAGCTCAGATCCACTACATCAACCAGCGACAACGGATTGGAGGAGGCCTCCCCACCCGTCTCTCTTTCCCCACAGATTGCAGCGACCAGCGTCGGCTGACGGTAATTTACTCATCCCGCCCTCCTTATCCCGCAAGCTCTAGACGTTAGGGATCACCATGGAAGGGATATGGGGGAGAAAAGCGCACGCGGTCGTGTACATCTCTGAATACAACGACCATGTGGCAAATCCCGTAGCTCTGTAAGTTTTACTCGATTTTTACTCAGTTGTCGTGAGATTTCCTGTAATTCAGCGACCATGTGGCTTCCTTGTTTGTGGTTCTGCTACCCCATAAATCGTCCTTACCTAGGATGGTCAAAACTTAATGTCTGCACTTGTTCTTGATACAATATATTACCATATGGAGTTCACGGTGTATGTTATTTATTTCGAATTCTTGATAAAGACTGGGTCTGCACTTGTTCTTGTTCAAAACTGAATAAAGATTGATTCTGCACTTGTTCTTGTTCAAAACAGAATAAGGACCGAGTCTGCACTTGTTCGAAACTGAATAAAGGCCGAGTCTGCAGTTGTTCTTGTTTAACTGAATTCTGGATGCTCCATATTTCCAAGTAAGTTGTTTACTTCGATCTGTTCTGCAACCCTCAAAAGCATCATACAGTAATGTCTTTGCCATCTCCAGGACCGTACATAGAAAATCACAGGCCCTGTGCAAATCAAAATTTAAGCCCCGACGTTGGAGTATAGTTTGTTAATCACTGCAACACTATAATTTTCATGTAGAATTCAGCACCAGATGCACAAATTCAAGAAAGAACAAAAAACTGGATGTAGTAGTGTACTTATAAACACGAGTAGTAATAAAAGAATAGGGTGCTGAGAACTCCCACAACCTTCAGAGTAGCATTGTAGTTGTAGATCATAAAAGACTGCACGTAAAGCTCCAGTGGGTGATTGCTAGTGTACATGACCATGATCTGCTAGAGTAATTTAATTTGGGCCTTGAGATTGTTTTCTTTTTTGGAATAGTAGCAATGCATTTAGAGATAGAGAGTGAGAGAGAGAAGAGGGGGTCGCTGGGAGTAATTTTGATGGATTGGGATTGGAGAGAGAAGTACGAGGTGGCTTGGGCCTTTGGGTGCGATATTTCCATCATTGTTTACTCTAATTAATTCTCTATTTAATTAACATCTTAATTACCTAAAAGGTCGTGAGCCCTCCAATTTTTGAGGCCCTGCTCAACCGCTCCGGTTGCACCTGTTAAAATATTGCCCTGGCCATCTCAAATGACAAGCATCAATTCCAAGTTTGAGTATTAAGGAACACATGAACTACTTAATAGCAGAGCTACTTGTTTATAACTATTTTACACAATCTAGCCTTTTTTGTCTACTAGCAATGAAAGCCAAGTTTCAAGAGATAAGTTAATGCAATCATGTACGTTACAAGTACTCCTCCAAACAAGTTTAAGCAGATTTCAGTCATCTAGTGTTGATAATGTAGGCTGGTAGATCTTTCGGCAATTCATTAAGTTCACTCTCTGTCATCTTTTCCAGCTTCAGTTACTAAAATCATGCCACCAGTTCTGGAGAGTGATATGCATAGCAGGGAATATCTTGCGGAACAGAAACGCAAGGGTGAGGCATATTTGAAGGAAAGGAATGCAAGGATTGCGGAACGCAAGGCTGCGGAGCAGGAGTCTCTTAAAGACATACAAAGCATAGCTCGTAGCCTTGTATACTCCAGTGCTCCTAATGCGCAACTGACACAAAAGGCACAAGGTGCTGATGATTGCAGTGACTCAGAGTATGACCGAGATGCTGAAGAGGAGGCCTATGTAGAGGAAGAGGATTTGAGAGATGAAGAGGAGGTCGCTCTTGCTAAGTCCAAAGCAATGGTAATCATGCAGACGTACATCTTAAATAATATGTACACTGTCGATTGACTGACTTTAATTTTGCCTTGCTTGTATCATTTGTATGTCATTCTGCACTATAAGTATCACAAATAATTGACTCAAAGATTGATTCACATATTCTGTCAGGAAGCATTATCAAATAAGCCACCCAACATTACTCATGAGAATTGGACTAGCCTTGTCAATAAATGGTCTGATGAAAGAAACAAGGTTTGTAACAAGATGTGCGACCAACAATAGTTTTTGCATTCACATCTACTGTACCATATGTAAATACTTATATTCATTTTTTATGTAGAAAATATGTCAAATGAATAAGGAAAACCGAGAAGCTGTCAGGCAACACCAAAAGACGGG
>NC_041387.1:637455760-637480166 GCF_002162155.2 Triticum dicoccoides
TATGTATGTATGTATGTATGTATGTATGTATGTATGTATGTAGTAGTAGTAATGTTACAATTTCATATATCTTGTAGAAAAAAGACAAGTACAATAATCATGATCCAAGTCCCATTGAGTTTTTCAAAGACACCCATACAAACAGCAAGACTGATAGCATGAGCTGAGTCAGGACTTCTAGCTCATGTAAGATTTCTTCCTCTATTGTTTCTGACTTGAAATAGATTCTCATATTGCTAGCATATGAACTTTTCCTTAGCATCAATATTTTTCTTTGTACTATAGAATGCGATGGAAAAGAAAAGGGAAGCACAATCAGAAGGTGAGCAGCCAGTATCCGATACATCGATTGTGGCTGAAGTTCTAAAGGAAGAAAGCGCCCATAGCACCGTCCTTTCTAGCATGGGGTATGCATCAAGATCCGGGAGGTCTGGGAGCTCTACTTCATGAGCCTAGATCCGATTTCTAGAAGAAAGAATTGAATAGAAGGATAGAGAGGCAAGAGATGCAAATGACAGGTAATTATCTTATTTCCCTTTCTGTTCTTGTTGTTTCTTTTTTCTTGCTTATGTGTGCATGGTGCACTCATTGAAGTGAACGAAAGTTCAACTAAGGAGTGCTTCTTTTAACCTGAGTTGTTGACTTGATATCCTTTTGGTGATGCTTCCTGTAATCAAGCTGTTGGTTATGCATATTTCAAAACATTACAAGTTATTCTTGAGTTTACTGTTTCATTGGCCCGTCGGCATGCTTGCCTTGACATTTAATAATGTACTTATCTATTTTAAATTGGTACCCTTGTACCTTGTTATCTTGTATGTTTTCATCTCATTACGATGCAACATTGTTGTGTTTTGTCATTTATAGGCATCGGGAGGAGTTAGTCGCAAGACTTGAAGCACGAGAGAGAGCATTTTAAGAGATACAAAAGAAGCAGCAAGAAGAATTGGAAGCTTTAAAAAAGAGCCAGCAAGAGAAGACTGAAGCCTGGGCAAAGAAGCAAAAGGAGACGGGACAATCTGCTTGATTTTTTGAGGGCTCAAGCAACTCTGCAGTCCCAGTCCCAACCAGATGGTTCATGAATGCCATCCTTACATTGCAATCATCAGGATAACATATGTGGTCTTTAGTTAATATTAGTTTTCATCTTGTCTATTGTCTGTGTTAAACTTGAGTCAGCTTTTTACCGCCATTTTTGTTTACAGAATGATTTGGCTGAGATGATTTCATACATTATATGATTTGTCTTTGATATCAATTTATGATGTGTTTTTTCTCTTCAACTTTTTTATATAATCTTATGTGATGTGATCTGAAATAAATACTTATTTTCATCATAATTAGATTTGAAAGAAAGTAAATATATTTTGATGGCGTCATCTTCATCCATAATAAAAGTAATGACACTACTAGTGGGATAGCTGCTCGGGTGTTGATGTGGCATAAAGTTAGTGGCGTTGCCTCGTCACCGAATATGGTACAATATGGCATATTTTATCCTAACATGTGACATTAATTGATCATCATGGAAATAGTAAGTCGATGACGTTCTATATAATGTCACTGAAGCTCCCAATTTCGATGACGTTTTCGCGTGTGCGCCGTCACTAGGAGTAATCTGTGACAGGGATTCCGTGACGATGCTTGTGACACCCATAAAATGTCACCAGGGGGTAATTTGTGACGTTATTAGCTATTCGATGACATTTTTTATCTCGTCATAGTAGGCCCGATCTCTTGTAGTGTAGGTCTATGCGTAGTTCTCTTTGCACGAGTAGAACACAAATTTGTTGTGGGCGTAGATGTTGTCAACTTTCTTGCCACTACTAGTCTTATTTTGCTTCAGCGGTATTGTCGGATGAAGCGGCCCGGACCGACCTTACACGTACGCTTACGTGTGACAGGTTCCACCGACTGACATGCACTAGTTGCATAAGGTGGATAGCAGGTGTCTGTCTCTCCCACTTTAGTTGGAGTGGATTCGATGAAAAGGGTCCTTATGAAGGGTAAATAGAAGTTGACAAATCACATTGTGGCTTTCACGTAGGTAAGAAAATGTTCTAGCTAGAACCCTATTGCAGCCACGTAAAACATGCAACAACAATTAAAGGACGTCTAACTTATTTTTGCAGCATGTGATTGTGATGTGATATGGCCAAAAGTTGTGATGAATGATGAATGATATATATGTGATGTATGAGATCATGTTCTTGTAATAGGAATCACGACTTGCATGTCGATGAGTATGACCACCGGCAGGAGCCATAGGAGTTGTCTTAATTATTGTATGACCTGCGTGTCAATGATTTAACGCCATGTAATTGCTTTACTTTATTGCTAAACCGTTAGCCATAGTAGTAGAAGTAATAGTTGGCGAGCAACCCCATGGAGACACGATGATGGAGATCATGGTGTCATGCCGGTGACGAAGATGATCATGGAGCCCCGAAGATGGATATCAAAGGAGCTATATGATATTGGCCATATCATGTCACTACTATTTGATTGCATGTGATGTTTATCATGTTTTTGCATCTTGTTTACTTAGAACGACGGTAGTAAATAAGATGATCCCTCATAATAATTTCAAGAAAGTGTTCCCCCTAGCTGTGCGGTGTTGCGAAAGTTTGTTGTTTCGAAGCACCACGTGATGATCGGGTGTGATAGATTCTAACGTTCACATACAACGGATGTAAGATAGATTTACACACGCATAAACACTTAGGTTAACTTGACGAGCCTAGCATGTACAGACATGGCCTCGGAACACAAGAGACCGAAAGGTCGAACATGAGTCGTATGGAAGATACGATCAACATGAAGATGTTCACCGATGATGACTAGTCCATCTCACGTGATGATCGGACACGGCCTAGTCTACTCGGATCATGTATCACTTAGATGACTAGAGGGATGTCTAATCTGAGTGGGAGTTCATTAAATAATTTGATTAGATGAACTTAATTATCATGAACTTAGTCTAAAATCTTTACAATATGTCTTGTAGATCAAATGGCCCACGTTACCCTCAACTTCAACGCGTTCCTAGAGAAAACCAAGCTGAAAGATGATGGCAACAACTATACGGACTGGGTCCGGAACCTGAGGATCATCCTCATAGCTTCCAAGAAAGATTATGTCCTAGAAGCACCGCTAGGTGAAGCTCCCATCCCAGAGAACCAAGACTTTATGAATGCTTGGCAGTCTCGTGCTGATGATTACTCCCTCGTTCAGTGCGGCATGCTTTACAGCTTAGAACCGGGGCTCCAAAAGCGTTTTGAGAAACACGGAGCATATGAGATGTTCGAAGAGCTGAAAATGTTTTTCCAAGCTCATGCCCAGGTCGAGAGATATGAAGTCTCCGACAAGTTCTTCAGCTGTAAGATGGAGGAAAATAGTTCTGGCAGTGAGCACATACTCAAGATGTCTGGGTTGCACAACCGCTTGACTCAGCTGGGAGTTAATCTCCCGGATGACACGGTTATTGATAGAATCCTCCAGTCGCTTCCACCGAGCTACAAGAGCTTTGTGATGAACTTCAATATGCAGGGGATGGAAAAGACCATTCCTGAGGTATATTCAATGCTGAAATCAGTGGAGGTAGAGATCAAGAAAGAACATCAAGTGTTGATGGTGAATAAAACCACTAAGTTCAAGAAAGGCAAGGGTAAGAAGAACTTCAAGAAGGACGGCAAGGGAGTTGCCGTGCCCGGTAAGCCAGTTGCCGGGAAGAAGTCAAAGAATGGACCCAAGCCTGAAACTAAGTGCTTTTATTGCAAGGGAAGCGGACACTGGAAGCGGAACTGCCCCAAGTACTTAGCGGACAAGAAGGCCGGCAACACTAAAGGTACATGTGATATACATGTAATTGATGTGTACCTTACCAGTACTCGTAGTAGCTCCTGGGTATTTGATACCGGTGCGGTTGCTCATATTTGTAACTCAAAGCAGGAACTGCGGAATAACGGAGACTGGCGAAGGACGAGGTGACGATGCGCGTCGGGAATGGTTCCAAGGTCGATGTGATCGCCGTCGGCACGCTACCTCTACATTTACCTATGGGATTAGTTTTAAACCTCAATAATTGTTATTTAGTGCCAAGTTTGAGCATGAACATTGTATCTGGATCTCGTTTAATACGAGATGGCTACTCATTTAAATCCGAGAATAATGGTTGTTCTATTTATATGAGAGATATGTTTTATGGTCATGCCCCGATGGTCAATGGTTTATTCTTAATGAATCTCGAACGTGATGTTACACATATTCATAGTGTGAATACCAAAAGATGTAAAGTTGATAACGATAGTCCCACATACTTGTGGCACTGCCGCCTTGGTAAGATTGGTGTCAAGCGCATGAAGAAGCTCCATGCTGATGGACTTTTAGAGTCTCTCGATTATGAATCATTTGACACATGCAAACCATGCCTCATGGGAAAAATGACCAAGACTCCGTTCTCTGGAACAATGGAGCGAGCAACCAACTTATTGTAAATCATACATACTGATGTGTGCGGTCCAATGAGCATTGAGGCTCGCGGAGGATATCGTTATGTTCTCACTCTCATTGACGACTTGAGTAGATATTGGTATGTCTACTTGATGAAACACAAGTTTGAGACCTTTGAAAAGTTCAAGGAATTTCAGAATGAGGTAGAGAATCAACGTGACCGAAAGATAATGTTCCTACGATCAGATCGTGGAGGAGAATATTTAAGTCACGAATTTGGTACGCACTTAAGGAAATGTGGAATCGTTTCACAACTCACGCCGCCTGGAACACCTTAGCGTAACGGTGTGTCCGAACGTCGTAAACACACTTTATTGGATATGGTGCAATCTATGATGTCTCTTACCGATTTACCGCTATCTTTTTGGGGATACGCTCTAGAGACAGCTACATTCACTTTAAATAGGGCACCGTCTAAATCCGTTGAGACGACACCGTATGAATTATGGTTTGGGAAGAAACCTAAGTTGTCGTTTCTAAAAGTTTGGGGATGCGATGCTTATGTCAAGAAACTTCAACCTGAAAAGCTCGAACCCAAGTCAGAAAAATGTGTCTTCATAGGATACCCCAAGGAAACCATTGGGTATGCCTTCTACCTCAGATCCGAAGGCAAGATCTTTGTTGCCAAGAACGGGTCCTTTCTGGAGAAAGAGTTTCTCTCGAGAGAAGTAAGTGGGAGGAAAGTGGAACTTGATGAAGTACTAGCTTTTCAACCGGTGAGTACCACAGCTCAGGAAGATGTTCCTGTGGTGCCAGCACCAATTGAAGGGGAAGTTAATGATGATGATCAAGGTACTTCGGATCAAGTTACTACTAAACTTCGTAGGTCCATGAGGACACGCTCCACACCAGAGTGGTATGGCAACCGTGTCCTGGAAATCATGTTGTTAGACAACGGTGAACCTTCGAACTATGAAGAAGCGATGGCGGGCCCAGATTCCAACAAATGGCTTGAAGCCATGCAATCCGAGATAGGATCCATGTATGAAAACGAAGTATGGACTTTGATAGACTTGTCCGATGATCGGCGAGCGATAGAAAACAAATGGATCTTTAAGAAGAAGACGGACGCGGATGGTAATATTACCATCTATAAAGCTCGACTTGTCGCTAAGGGTTATCGGCAAGTTCAAGGGGTTGACTACGATGAGACTTTCTCTCCCGTAGCGAAGCTAAAGTCCGTCTGAATCATGTTAGTAATTGCCGCCTACTATGATTATGAGATATGGCAAATGGACGTCAAAACGGCATTCCTTAACGGTCATCTTAAGGAAGAACTGAATATGATGCAGCCGGAAGGTTTTGTTGACCCTGAGAATGCTAATAAGGTATGCAAGCTCCAGCGATCCATTTATGGGCTGGAGCAAGCATCTCGGAGTTGGAACATTCTCTTTGATGAGATGATCAAAGCGTTTGGGTTTATGCAGACTTGTGGAGAAGCCTGCGTTTACAAGAAAGTGAGTGGGAGCGCTGTAGCATTTCTCTATGTAGATGACATACTTTTGATGGGAAATGATATAGAACTCTTGGACAACATTAAGGCCTACTTGAATAAGTGTTTTTCAATGAAGGACCTTGGAGAAGCTGCTTACATATTAGGCATCAAGATCTATAGGGATAGATCGAGACGCCTCATAGGTCTTTCACAAAGCACATACCTTGACAAGATATTGAAGAAGTTCAATATGGATCAGTCCAAGAAAGGGTTCTTGCCTGTATTGCAAGGTGTGAGATTGAGCTCGGCCAATGCCCGACCACGGTAGAAGATAAAGAAGAGATGAGTGTCATCCCCTATGCATCAGCCATAGGGTCTATTATGTATGCCATGCTGTGTACCAGACCTGATGGAAACCTTGCCGTAAGTTTGGTAGGAAGGTACCAAAGTAATCCTGGTAAGGAACACTGGACAGCGGTCAAGAACATCCTAAAGTACCCGAAAAGGACTAAGGATATGTTTCTCGTTTATGGAGGTGACGAAGAGCTCATCGTAAAGGGTTATGTCGACGCTAGCTTCAACACAGATCTGGATGACTCTAAGTCACAAATCGGATACATGTATATTTTGAATGGTGGGGCAGTAAGCTGGTGCAGTTGCAAGCAAAGCACCGTGGCGGGATCTACATGTGAAGCAGAGTACATGGCAGCCTCGGAGGCAGCGCATGAAGCAATCTGGGTGAAGGAGTTCATCACCGACCTAGGAGCCATACCCGATGCGTTGGGGCCGATCAAACTCTTCTATGACAACACTGGAGCTATTGCACTTGCCAAGGAGCCCAGGTTTCACAAGAAGACCAGGCACATCAAGCGTCGCTTCAACTCCATTCGTTAAAATGTTCAAGATGGAGACATAGATATTTGTAAAGTACACACGGACATGAATGTAGCAGATCCGTTGACTAAACCTAGGGCAAAACATGATCAACACCAAAATTCCATGGGTGTTCGATTCATCACAATGTAACTAGATGATTGACTCTAGTGCAAGTGGGAGACTGTTGGAAATATGCCCTAGAGGCAATAATAAAATGGTTATTATTATATTTCTTTGATTCATGGTAATAGTCTATTATTCATGCTATAATTGTGTTATCCAGAAATCGTAATACACATGTGAATACATAGACCACAACGTGTCCCTAGTGAGCCTCTAGTTGACTAGCTCGTTGATCAACCGATAGTCATGGTTTCCTGACTATGGGCATTGGATGTCATTGATAACGGGATCACATCATTAGGAGAATGATGTGATGGACAAGACCCAATCCTAAGCATAGCTCAAAGATCGTGTAGTTCGTTTAACTAGTGCTTTTCCAAATGTCAAGTATCATTTCCTTAGATAATGAGATTGTGCAACTCCCGGATACTGTAGGAGTGCTTTGGGTGTGCCAAACGTCACAACGTAACTGGGTGACTATAAAGGTACACTACGGGTATCTCCGAAAGTGTCTGTTGGGTTGGCACGAATCGAGACTGGGATTTGTCACTTCGTATGACAGAGAGGTATCTCTAGGCCCACTCGGTAATGCATCATCATAATGAGCTCAATGTGACCAAGTGTCTGGTCACGGGATCATGCATTACAGTACGAGTAAAGTGACTTGCCGGTAACGAGATTAAACGAGGTATTGAGATACCGACGATTGAATCTCGGGCATGTAACATACTGATTGACAAAGGGAATTGTATACGGGATTACTTGAGTCCTCGACATCGTGGTTCATCCGATGAGATCATCGAGGAGCATGTGGGAGCCAACATGGGTATCCAGATCCCGTTGTTGGTTATTGATCGGAGAAGCGTCTCGGTCATGTTTGCATGTCTCCCGAACCCGTAGGGTCTACACACTTAAGGTTCGGTGACGCTAGGGTTGTAGAGATATGAGTATGCAGTAAACTGAAAGTTGTTCGGAGTTCCGGAATGGTCCGGTGGTAAAGAATTATATATAGGAAGTGAAGTTTCGTCCATCGGGAAAGTTTCGGGGGTTACCGGTATTGTGCCGGGACCACCGGAAGGGTCCCGGGGGTCCATCGGGTGGGGCCACCTATCCCGGAGGGCCCCATGGGCTGAAGTGGGAGGGGAACCAGCCCCTAGTGGGCTAGTGCGCCCCCCCTTGGCCCCCCTGCGCCTAGGGTTGGGAAACCCTAGGGGTGGGGGCACCTCCACTTGCCTTGGGGGGCAAGCCACCCCCTTGGCCGCGGCCCCCCCTAGGAGATCCCATCTCCTAGAGCCGGTGCCCCCCAGGGGGCCTATATAAAGAGGGGACAGGGAGGGCAGCCGCACCCATGCTCTTGGCGCCTCCCTCTCCCCTTGCTACACCTCTCCCTCTCGTAGACGCTTGGCGAAGCCCTGCCGAGATCGCTGCTGCATCCACCACCACGCCGTCGTGCTGCTGGATCTTCATCAACCTCTCCTTCTCCCTTGCTGGATCAAGAAGGAGGAGATGTCTCCCTGACCGTACGTGTGTTGAACGCGGAGGTGCCGTCCGTTCGGCGCTAGGATCTCCGGTGATTTGGATCACGACGAGTACGACTCCTTCAACCCCGTTCTCTTGAACGCTTCCGCTCAATCTACAAGGGTATGTAGATGCACTCCTCTCTCTCTCTCGTTGCTAGATGAACTCATAGATTGATCTTGGTGAAATCGTAGAAACTTTTTTATTTTCTGCAACATTCTCCAACATAAGTCATAACTCTCATCCTATGCTCAAATTGTAGAAACTATCAATCATTAGAAAAAATAGATGGACAGTAAAATCCAAAGGAAGGAAGCCTACTCTTTCAAACTCTACTACTTCATCCATCACTAAGTTCAGTAGTAGGTCATATCCCTTTAAAGTTCCTGTAACTGCAAATATGCATATGCCACGTCAATATATGACTGCTAGCAACAACACAGAAGGAGATAAAAAAAGTAGTACCTCCGTTCACAAATTAAGATGTTTTGGATATTTCAATATGGACTACATACAGAGTGAATACTAAAACGTGTCGATATACATCTAATTCATAAATAAGTTGGAACATCTTATATTTATGAACGAAGGGAGTACATGGGTTTCATAGACCTGACCATCATAGGAGCTTAAATAATTTTCAACTACTAAGGTAAGAGACGCCTCATACCCACACACATCAAAATCTATAGACAAACATGCCCAACAAGAAAGAGGTGCAAGCAAGCACAAGCCTGTAACTGATTTGCGATAAAAATCATGTGCATCAGGCTAACACATGACGAATTACCATGATCCAGGTTTAACTTCTATTTCCCACCCCACCTGTTTCCTCACTGTAGTAACAGGTATCCTAGCACATATATCTAGACTAGATAAACTCACACAGAGGCATTTGTTTTGCTGACTAGAATGACAATAGCCAACAACTCACCAACTAAATCAGACAAAGGCCAGCTAACAAGTCGCTTTAGTAACGTTTGCAGCATTCTCTACGAATCTCTCGACACCAAACACTGCAACGGTGGCACAGCCTAACGCAAAACAAATAGGGAGCCCACTAGTTGATCTGACGATGTATCTATCATAACACTGGGAACGGACAGAAGAAAAATGAGGGAATTTGGGCTGTGCGAATTGAATCAACCTTGGCGGCCATCGGTGAGCTTGACCTGGACGCCCTTCTCGACGAACTTGGACAGATTGAGCGTCGTCTCCTTGCGCCCCGCCTGAGCAAAAAAACAGACAGGAAAGCATCAACGGCATGCTCGCACCAGCATAAATTGAATCACCGAACCAACCTGCAGCACCAGCTTACCATTTCACCAGCCAAATCCTCCTCCGCCAACCTGCAGCTCCATAATGAACTGGGAGACCATGAGCGGCTCCTCCCCCTCCCTGAGCTGCGCGATCTTGGGGTCCAGCGTGAGCCCGCACGGAAGCACAGTAGCTCCACGGTCTGCCCCTGGGCCTGAAACTTGTCACCGGCGAGTATGATGGAGTGCGGGAACTTGGCCCTGTCCTCCTCATCCAGCGGGTCCGGAAGGGAGGCGCCCCCGAGGGCATACAGGTCGGCGAAGACGCGGGCCCCGGCGGCGGCGTCCTCGGCAGCGACCTTGCGGAGCGAGCCACCAGCGCGGGAGGTCGAGCCCGGAGACGATACCCAACGACGCCACCTCGAGGGCCTCCCGGTGCGTGTGCATGGAGGGCCGCGCCGGCGCGCCCCGCTCGCCTGCCGCTTGAGGGCTTGGGAGTCGCCGGAGGCAAAGCAGCACCAGAGTTGGAGCCGACTGAAACTCTAGTCGCCACGAGGTAGGGTTTCGGGCTCCCCCTATCATGGCCGCGGGGTAGAGGTTCGACCTGAGCTGCTGCTGGGTTGGATCTGTCGCGCGCCGACGGTGGGGTAGTAGGAGGTCACTGGCGGGGCTGGTTGAGCGGAGGTCGCGCCGGCTGATGGGATCGGGGGAGAGGAGGTCGCGGGAGGGAGGGGTTGGGGTCGGGGGTCGCCGAACTGTGGAGGGAGGGAGAAAGAAAGAATGCGGCAGGTGGATGGAAAATGTCCACGAGGACTAGGGTTTCGGCTTAGGTGGGCTTGAGGTGAGGACTATCGTTGGATCCGCGAGCATCCGATGGTGTTCGATCCATGATCCGCGTGAAACGCCCACAAACCAAGCAAAATTTAGCACACGGGTACGATGTCATGACCATCTAAATTGGTCGTAGTTGACTAAAAAATTGGTCATGGTTGATTAAAAATTCATCTTTTCATTTTTCGAGTGCCCAAAATGAGTCCTTTTGTGAAGGACCTACCAAATATTTGTTGCAAATTAGTATGAAATCATTTTTCTACAATACTAGACCATATTAATGTACAAATAACCAAATGGTTGGGTGTCAAAACTTTTGATCCACCTCTCATGAAAAAGATAAATTTCCGCCGATTCAGCTGGAAGCGGGTCAAATTTGAACTGTAGCTGCCTCATAGCTTGCTCTTTTTTTCCAAAAATCATTTCTAGGTACATAAGTATCTATTTAATCAGAGAAACACGAAATTTTTTCCAAGATTCAACCACTAGGTAGGAACGGTCATTCCCGCCGTTTTGACCGCATTTTGAAACGGGCATAAAAAATTCAAAAAATTGGAAAACCTCTGGATTGTGTCATTATATGTGACCAAGTTTCCAGAAAAATTAATAAACTTGTAATACGGTAATTATTTTAAAAAAGTATTCTCAGAAATGAGCTATCATTTGTGAAGATTCATGGCTTTCAAGCCAAATGATCAATCTTATGGCTACATTCATGGCATAGTTTGTTCAAATGACCTCATATCGTGCACAAGGGTGCATATTGGAATGACAAACAATGTTGCCTAAGGAAGTTTTCATTTTCTTTAGATTAAAAATTCATTTTCTATTTTTTCGAGTGCCCAAAATGAGTTTTTTTGTGAAGGACCTACCATATATTTGTTGCAAAATTGGACCAGATCAATTTTCTAAAATACTAGGACATATTTAATGCACAATTTACCAAATGGTTGAGTGTAAAAAGTTTTGATCCACTTCTCGTGAAAAAGACAAATTTCCATCGATTCAGGTGGAAGCGGGTCAAATTTGAACTGTAGCTGCCTTGTAGTTTGCTCTTTATTTTTTCCAAAAATGATTTCTAGGTTTATAAGTATCTATTTAATGAGAGAAATACCAAAGAAATTACAAGATTCAACCACTAGCTAGGAACGGTCATTCCCGTTGTTTTGACCACATTTTGAAACGTGCATAAAAAAATCAAAAAAAATCAAAAAATTGGAAAACCTCCGCATTGTGTCATTATATGTGACCAAGTTTCCAGAAAAAATAATAAAATTGTAATACGGTAATATTTTTAAAAAGTGTTCTCAGAAATGAGCTATCATGCGTGAAGATTCATGACTTTCAAGCCAAATGATCAATCTTATGGCCACATTCATGGCATAGTTTGTTAAAATGATCTCATATTGTGCACAAGGGTGCATCTTGGAATTCCAAACAATTTTGCCTAAGGGGGTTTTCATTTTCTTTGCACAGAAAATTCATTTTCCATTTTCTGAGTGCCCGAAATGACTTTTTTTGTGTGAAGGACCGACCATATATTTGTTGCAAAATTGGACCAAATCAATTTTATAAAATACTAGGACATATTTAATGCACAATTGACCAAATGGTTGGGTGTCAAAAGTTTTGATCCACCTCTGTGAAAAAGACAAATTCCCGTCGATTCATTAGAAAGCGGGTCAAATTTGAACTGCAGCTGCCTCATAGTTTGATCTTTATTTTTTTTAAATCATTTCTAGGTACATAAGTATCTATTTAATCAGAGAAACATCAAAAGTTTTCCAAGATTCAACCACTAGCTAGGAACGGTCAAGCCCGCCGTTTTGACCGCATTTTTAAACGGGCATAAAAATTCAAAAAAAATCAAAAAATTGGAAAACCTTCGCATTGTGTCATTATATGTGACCAAGTTTTCAGGAAAAATAATAAACTTGTAATACAGAAATTATTTTAAAAAAGTGTTCTAAAAAATGAGTTATCATGCGTTTCACGGCTTTCAAGCCAAATGATCGATCTTATGGCCACATTCATGGCATAGTTTGTTCAAATGATCTCATATTGTGCACAAGGGTGCATCTTGGAATTACAAACAATTTTGCCTAAGGAAATTTTCCTTTTCTTTGCATGGAAAATTCATTTTCCATTTTCTGAGTGCCTGAAATGAGGTTTTTTGTGAAGGACCTACCATATATTTGTTGCAAAATTTGACCAAATCAATTTTCTAAAATACTAGGCCATATTTAATGCACAATTGACAAAATGGTTGGGTGTCAAAAGTTTTAATCCACCTCTGGTGAAAAAGACAAATTCCCGCCGATTCAATAGGAAGCGGGTCAAATTTGAACTGCAGCTGCCTCATAGTTTGCTATTTATTTTTTCCAAAAATAATTTCTAGTTACATACCTATTTAATCATAAATACATGGTTTGATGGCGATACGTCGAGGTTTGGACGGTGGCCGAGGGCCCCAACTCTAGAGCGCGTAAACTCGCATGCTCGCCGCGTGCTCACCGCGTGCACTAACAAAAAAATACACTTTCGTGATGATACGCGTTTGTCATAGTAGGTCGCGTTTTTGGTCATGAATGTACATCCATGACAAATTTATGACAGAATCAAGACAGTCATAGTTGTGCTGTCGTAGAAGTGTTCCATGACATTACCAAAATTATCATCACGGAAGTGTCCACTTCCCTGACAATAAATCGCGCGTCACAGAAGTGCTTTCGTCAAGGGTGACCGACACGTGACATCCACCATAACGGAACGCCGTTAAGCTATCGGGTCGCGTTTTGGATCCGATAACCCGTTAACAGCCCCGACCAATGGGGATTTTCCACGTGTAAAATCACCATTGGCTGGAGGAAACACGTGTTGGCTCACCGTTGGGACAGATGTCATCCACTCATTGGACAGAAGGCGCCTATGATACTTCGACACGTGGCACTGCCAAACAGAGGCCCATTCCTGTGAAAAGGCCGGCCCATTTGACTTGGTCAAAAGGTGGCGGGCCGGCCCATGTAAAGCCTGTTAACGGCCTGTTCGCATATAGCCCATTTACAGCCCGCTAACCCAAGGCCCATTATGCCCTATCCGAATTAGGCCCAGTAGCGTCATCTGGGCCACCCAATATGATTCCAGCCCATTTTCACTTCTGGCCCATGTATGGCCCATGACGTCTTTCGGCCCATATGAGGCCCTATGTAACTCTTGGCCTATTAACGACCCGTGGTGAAACTGGCCCGTAATGAACAGTGTATTACTTTACACCCATTAACGACCCGTGGTGAAACTGGCCCGTAATGAACAGTGTATCACCTTATACCCATTAAGGGCCTGTTATTCCGTTGGGCCGTTTCCAGCCCATGTTATATTTCGGCCTTCTCAGAGCCCATTTATTCTTGGGCTCATTTCCAGCATTCGTTTACTTACGGCCCGTTTCTGTCATTTTCTGCTTATGGGTCAAATTCAGCCCGTGGTTACAGTCGGCCCGTTTGTGGTCCGTTAACACGTTGGGCCGTTTTCATAGCGTCATGAAACACGGCCTATTAACGATGGCCCGTTATGGTCGGCACATGAACGGACGATTCCAACTCTAGCCCGTTTACGGCCATAATGCGGCCTGTTATTGGCTCATGTTTGGCCAATCGATCATACTGCCCGTATAAGGCCCATTGATGATACGGCCCGTAGAAGGCCCATTGTTTGTGCGGCCCGTAAAAGGCCCATTGTTTCTACAGCCCGTGGAAGGCCCACTGTTTATATGGCCCGTAGAAGGCCCACTATTTCTACGGCCCATAGGTGCAGTGTCACTACAGTAAATATTAGCCCATGGTTATTGTGGCCTAGTTTTAAAAAATAGGTTGTTGCAGCCACTAGCAAACCGCAGAAAAAGAACTACACTGACTACAAGCAAACAAATAAACAAGACAACAAGGAAATAAATAAGCAAGCAACTTTCACTAGGCTATCACGGCTATTACACATATTACATCCACTGGGCATCAAAGTTCGCCACCAGTGCAAATATAGGGAACACAACAGCATATAAACGCCACAGCAAAACAAGTCCAGAACTGAAACCACTTTAGAAGAGCTCAAGAAACAATATCCTGGGTACCCATAATGCTGGCAAGATGCTTAGCAAGCTTATTAACTTTCTCTTGTTTGGCGCTTAAGTCCTCCAGCGACTGTTGTTGCACCAGAAAGTATGCATCTGAATTCTGCAGGGACTTCCTCAATCCTTCGGCTTCCTGTGCATAACATCTGATCGATTTCTTTCAACTTGAAGTTGAGACTCAAGAAGCCGAACTGATTCAGGCAACGAGTTCGAAGAGCTGGTGGCAGCAGTGGTAGGTAGTAACTCGAACACTACATCAAGATAGGACTTTGGGGTTGTCTCAGTGTCCTCAATATAGTTTTTATCAGCTTTCTTGGAGACCAACAGGGATGTCTCACTATCTTGAACCTTATCTGCATTACTTCCTTTACCATTGCATAACAGGGTACTCTTCTCCAATATTTTATCCGCGTTCTAAAAGGGAAACAAACAAACACATCTCAGGTTTACAATGTAGTATATGAAACTCATTTTGGTAAACCAGTTCAGTAGTAAGGTGGACAGGATAACCGCATGAAACAAACATATATCTATGTAGTATGGTCACTGTATGGTCTATATCATTCTAGTTTATGTTGCCAAATCAAGATAGATACAGTTTGAATCATATCTATTTAAGACAAAGTAGCATAGACAGAATATAAGTGTGGGAAACAACACAGCAATAACAACACTTGTAATGTGCATGGCATGAGAACATAACTGTTTATTCAATTGAAACTAAAATCAACATAGAGCAAGTTATACCAGCAAACAGCCAAACACGTTGAAGAAATAGGTTTAAAACATACCTGTTGCGCCATTGGAGTTTCAGTTGCATCCTTCAAATTTGAAATTGGTTGGTATCAGTAAATACAGTGATGCAAGAGCAAAGTAGTATGAACCATAGCTACGGAACCTGACCTGAGAACAATTCTTCTTCTGCTTTAAGCGTTGACTTCGGGTTCGGAGTGGTGGTCCTCGTGATTTGGGCACTTCAGTTGCCTTACTAACTGCTCGTGTTTGGGTGCTCTGTGGTGGAGACGGTGTTGTGTCAATGGGAACTGGGTGTCTATCTGCTGGGTTTGGGGTTAGAAGGGGTGTAGCTGGTTATCTGTCCAACTGGGTAGGGGTACAATCTTCATGAGTGTGGGTTATGTGTGGTGGGGCTAATTCTTGGGTAAGTACAACCGTGGTTCTATCTGCATCGACAGGTAGCACGATCTTTTCTAAAGACCGTGTCTTTACTCCCACAGATACTGTCATCACTCCCTCCAATTGAAATGGCTGATAAACAAGAAAAGTAATTGAATGTACAGACATTGTAAGATAGACAGGTGCAATGGATAGTAGGGAAGAAAACATGGCATGAAATAATTCACATTTATGTTGTCTAAGTAAACAGAATAGCAGGACATAATTTCACATATATGATGGCTAATTAAACAGGATAGCATGACACAATTTCACATGTATGATGTCTAACTAAACACGATAGAATGACATACTTCAAAATATGATGACTATGTAAACATGATGACATGATATAACTATACGATGTGTCTATTAAAGTGGTTGGCATGCCATAAATCACAAACATGTCGTCGATGGAAACATGATGGCATGATATAATTCACGGATAGAACTACATAATTTAAAATATGATGACTATGTAAACAGGATGAGATGATATAACTATATTATGTCTTTAGAAAATGGGTTGGCATGCCATAATTCAGATACATGCTGTCTATGTAAACATCATGGCATGACATAATTCAAATATATGATTTATATACTAAGGAAGTGAGCAGAGGGCAATTGCATATATGATGTGTCAACTAAGGAGATGGCATTCGATATTGTGTATATGATGTAAATAATAAGCATTGCAATACAACATATGCATTATATGAGTAATATAACCCTGCCAAGTTTGAGCATACACCTCATGGGGATAATAGGACTGGTCATCTGCCTCCGAATCCTCCTCTGAAGAGCTATCTGTAACCAGCAAGACATCTGCTTCAGCAGGTAGCATTGTCTGCTCTGAAGACCTTGTTTTCACTCCAGATTTCTCCATCACCAATTCAAATGTGTGATGCACATGAAGAGCAGTTGAATATACAAACATTGTCGACAAAAGCAATGAGAAATACAAAAAAAGGACGGCATGATATAATTCACATATATGACACTTGCCTAAATAGCATGGCATTGCATAATTCACATACATAATGCCTTGCAACAAGATAACATTGCATAATTCACATATATAATGTCTTGCAACAAGATGGCATTGCATAATTCACATATATGGTAATTAGACACTAAACAGGTAGCATTCATACAAAGCATGTCTAAACTAAGCATATGACATAGCAATGCAAGATACCATACGCACGATATGAGTAACATAACCGTGCCACGTTAGGGCATGCACCTCAGGGGGGAAATATGACTGGTCATCTGTCTCTAAATCCTCCTCTGAGGAGCTATTGGTAACCAGCAAGACATGCGCTTCGTCAGATAGCATTGTCTGCTCTGAAGACCTTGTTTCCACTCCAGATTTTTCCATGACCGTGCCGAATGGCTGATGCACAGGAAGAGTAATTGAATGTACTAAAATTGTTGACAAATTTAACATGTAATAAAAAATGATGGCATGATATAATTCACATATAAGATGACTGGCTAACCAGGGTGGCATTGCAAAATTTACATATATGATGCCTGGCTAGACAAGATGGCATTGCATGATACACATATACGATAAAGAAACAAAACAAATGGCATTGACACAAAGCATGTCTAAACTAAGCAGATGACATCTTTAATGTATACAGTAAGCAATGCAAGGCACCATATGCATGATATTACCAACATCAGCATGCCAAGTTAGAGAGAAGACCTCATGGGGTAAATAGGAGTGGTCTTCTCCTTCTGAATCCCCCTCAGAACAGTTATCTTCCTCTTGATTACGATCCGAAACCGGTGGAGGGGGGGCTGCCTTTGCACCCACCATGGACCGACGTCTGCATGAAATTTTATTGCCATGCAAGGCTCGTCTCTTTTGCTCTACATGATCAGTTCCATTGTGTACAATAACTGGCATGCATAGGAATAAAACATAGTGAGATTATGTAAGGAGTGCATGCACAAATCCAGAGTGATGGTAGCAAACTGTGGATAGACCCAAAACCAATGATAGCAGGCAGATAATAGATTTAGTTAAAAAATACAGATATTGTCTCCTTTAATGTTTGTTTGCAACCAACATGAAACTCATAGTAGACACCGGAGATTAACCAGATAGTAGACAAATAGTACTGATTGCTGCCCCAATATGTACCCCACAACCATTTAAAAACTCAAGTTTCAGCATTAGTTTGGACCTGACTCGGAGTCTAATAGGTGAACACGACAATAATGTAGCATGTCATCATATTAAGCGACGCATAACGTAAGCAGACACGGAAGAGTGCGACCTCTCTTGCGGACCCGTGTAGTCCTCAAGGTCATCTGCTCAGTTGATGATGGTAATGCAGTTGTCATGGCTGCCGGCGGCGGGGAAGAAGATTTGAGGCGGCGAAAGACAGTCTGGAGAGCGGATCCCTGCTGTGGTGAACCCTTCTGTCATTGGAGCAGCTGAGCTGGGGTGGAACACAGCGCCGCAGGAGCAGGACAAACCACACAAGGTTTTCTTTGACACATATCTGTAACAGAAGTAATTGAGTAAGGGCTTGTTTGAATTTGAGGATTCTAACAATGCAGGGATAGGAAATAGACAGGAATAGGATAGGAATGCACGTGCAAAATAGAGAATATAAAAACACAGGATTTCTGCCAATCTGGGTGTTTGATTCACAACAATTGGAAGATCACAAGATGCAAAAAAGCATGGTGAGATTAAGTCAAACCACAAGAAAATGTACGGTTATAATGCTATTATGCTACTATCTCTTAGTCTTATGCTTGATGAATAGGAATATGAAAAGGAGGAGAAGTGGAAATTAGAATTCCTACGGTTTTTCTTTCAAGGAGACACTAAAGGAACAAGATCTCAGCGTGATTGGGTTGGCCGGTGAGGATGCTCTGGCTGACTTTGCTGTCGGAGGAGGGGAAGAAGATCTTAGGTGTCTGGAGATGGAGCCCGAGGTACTGCTCCCCTGTGATGGAGGGTTTCGTCGTTGGAGCAGCTCCGGTGAGTTGTACGACGCCGAGGCTGAAGCAGGACAAGAGAGACAACGAACAACGTTAACCTGAGTGGAATTCTAATAGCATCTCCAATACATGACGTAAAATACATAACCACAAAGTGCTAGATGTAAAATACATCAGCCGCTCATCTCTGAACTTAACTGTCGAAACTTAACCTAACTGTTCATGGGGAGGGCTCGTGTTCATGGGGAGGCAACGGAATGCGTCGTGTTCATGGGGAGGCAACGGAATGCATCGTGTTCATGGGGAGGCACCGTAATGCGTCGTGTTCATGGAGAGGCAACGGAATGCGTCGTGTTCATCGGGAGGCAACAGAACGCGTGGGAGCCAACCGACTTGGGCGGAACAGGCGATGGAAACAAGGCCTGGCGTACCACAGAACGGAGGAAACGGACCTCCTACGGTCGAGAATGGGGGTCCTGTTGATCGGGAGGGGTGTGGCGTACCGCAAAACGGACGAAATGGACCTTCTACGGTTGAAACAGGGGTCCTGTCGATCGGGAGGGGTGTGGCGTACCGCAAAACGGACGAAACGGACCTCCTACGGTCGAAACGGGGGTCATGTTGATCGGGAGGGGTGTGGCGTACCGCAAAACGAACGAAACGGACTTGTGTTGGAGCGCTACGATCGAAACGGGGGGAGGGGTGTGGCGTACCGCAAAACGGGACTCCACGGGATACTGTTCATCTCCACCGTCGACCTCCTCCAGCCTCCACGGCCTACCGTCGACCTCCTCCAGCCTCCACGGGCTCCTGTTCATCCAGACTCCACCGTGCGCTACTTCACAGGCTACTGTTCAACCACCCCTCCACGGGCACCCCTCCACCGTCTACTGTTCATCCAGCCCTCCACACCACGGGTCATGTTCAACCACCCCCCACGGTCGCCCCTCCACCGTCTACTGTTCATCCAGCCCTCCACACCACGGGTTCCTGTTCATCCAGAGGCAATGCCACCGCTCACTGTTCATCCAAACCCCCCCGCAACGCTCACTGTTCATCCCAGAGGCAGCATCGATCGGCTTCAGTTAGCAGCAGTAGAGAAGGAATCCCTCCATCGGGTTCAGTTAACAGCCATCGATCGATCGCTCGGGTTCAGTAACGCGTAGCCTGCAATGCAATCGCTCGGGTTCAGTTAGAGCCCAACGCCTCGCTCGGCTTCAGTTAGAGCCAACGCCTCGCACACACGCACGTACATGTATGAGAGAAATGCGCATCGCCCTCCCACCGTAACCGGCAACTCCCCGAAATTTTCCTCCCCCTCTCTTCTACCACGGTTTTTTCCGTCATGGACGGCCCAAAGAATGTCATGCAGCTGCGTCTCCGGCTTGCCCAGGACGAAAAGCCCATTTTCTGTCATGATTTTTTGTCATAGAAGTAGGATCCCACCACATCTATGATGATACCGGGTTTTGTCACAATTATCGTCATAGAAGTGTCATATGTATGACAGAAAAAAATTTCGTTCGACCCAAAATGTCACGGATGTGTCTTTTTTTTGTAGTGGTGACCGTGGCGTTGCCATGTGCTCTGGGCGGCCTAGGCATGTCTAGTGGGTTGGGCACTCCCCAGGTAGGTGCTAGGAAGAAAATCACAACATTAGATTCTCACGAGGAGACCGATCGATGCTCAAACATGAATAAGAAGCCAAGTGTTTGATTAGTGGTACGGGAAATTGCACATGGCTAATGGGCGTGAGTTTTGGTTGAGGATGATCAGTTACTAAGAAGACTGTCTTCACAAATTTTCAGCTCAAAAGGAGGAGCCTAGGTGGTACTTGCTTTGCAAAGTACCACACTGGACATAAATATGAATGTTGAAGCTGGGCTCAAAATAATGAATGGATTGAGCTGGCATTTGGTGGAGGATGGTTATTTGGGCATAAGAAAGCACTGTAGAAAATGGATACCATTTGGACATGCCAAAGTGGTACTTCCTTCACAAAGTGTTTTTCTAAACAAAATAGGAAAATGAATATTTTTAAATTATTTTTGAACTAGAAAAGGAAGGTTTTTTACATTGACGAAGATATGACCCAAAGAATTTATGAGATTTTTTGGGAATTTTGGGAATGACAGAAATATAGGTTGCTTCACAACCTAGGGCAAAAATTAACACATCACTAGTAGAAAAAGGACCTAATATGAGACACATTAGTGCCTGTTTGGTTTTGAGCCGGCACTAATGTGTCCATTAGTGTCGGTTCCAACGACTAGCCAGCCATTCTCAATAGTACCGGTTCGTGGCGAACCTATAGTACCGGTTCGTGCCACGAACTGGTACTAAAGAGGGTAGTGGCAGGGTGTTGTCAGTCTGGGGCCCGTCCAGCACCTTTAGTACCGGTTCGTGGCACGAACCTGTACTAAAGGTCGACGTACATAAACCCTTCGTCCCCCCGAGCCACTCTGTTCTTCCCCTTTCCCCTCACTTCCTTTGTTCTTCCCCCTCTCTCCTCGAGCTGCTCACAAATTTTGCCCAAAATTTGGCAAGATTTGAAGGCCCCCATCCATTCAAATGATCACAAAGGTTAGCAACTTTGTCCTTTCAACTCTCATTGCTAGATTAGCTCTTGCAATGCTTTGTATAGTGATTAATTTGGGAGGAATAATTATATTTGCTAGTATTTTATTTATATGCAATTTGAGGTCAAAAATAACACTTAGTTTGCATATGTAGGTGTGGTTTACTTAGTGCCTTCTAAATCTTCGTCGTAACCACCGTCGATCGCCCGCACCGTCTCGTCGCCGGCACCACCTTCTGGTGAGGCTCTTGTTCATGAATGTTTTACATTACCAAATTGATATTTATGTGATTTGGATATATAGTTACTCGTATAATTATCTTACCCGTACGTTGTTTGTTATACATAGTGCCATGGTTTTGATATCCGTCCCTGTCGGCCCTCGTCCTTGTTATGATCCGGATGTGGTATATTCTCTTTTAAAACTAGTAGTTGCATTTCATGTTTATGACAAATTATGCCCATCAAGTTGACATAGATATTTTTATCTAGGAGGTATGTGAACCGGAAATTCCAACCGACCCTATTGTCGAGAGGTTAAATTTAGTTGAAAGAGAAAACGAGTATTTGAAAGAAAAATTGAAAAGAATTGAGGGGGAGAAGATGGAATTGGAGTTGCATGTTGCCGATGTCGTCGATGATCACAAGATCAAGATGGAGAAAATGAGGTTGAAGATTAGAAAGATTAGAAAATATGCCATTGATAGTGTGGCTTGGTATCATTATGCTTTTGGATCAATAGTTACCTTAGTTGCGATCTTCATCGCATTTGTTGTTGCATTTAAATTATTTAGCTAGAGAGTTATTTGTATGTTGCATTTAATTAAGTGTTGTATATGAACTTTATGTATGAACTTTATATATGAACTTTATGTATGAACTTGTATTAATTTGGTCTATTTGGTGTTGTGTAATGAAGATGAGCTGACAATGGATGTATGATGACCGATGCTCTCCCGAGTTCATTAATGGCGTGCATACTTTTCTGCGGGCCGCTGAGGCAAACAAGCGGGCGGATGGTTTTATGCCTTGTCCATGTGTTGGTTGTAAGATTGGTCACAGTTACTCTATAGAAAAAACCATTCACGTCCACCTATTTAAGTCCTGTTTCATGCCCCACTATAATGTTTGGACCAAGCACGGAGAAATAGGGGTTATGATGGAAGACAATGAAGAAGAAGAGGACGACAACGGCTATCCTGGCCATGGGTTCCCTGAATACGATGATACAACAATGGGGGAAGAAGCTGAGCCGGCAATGCGGGAAGAAGCTAAAGAAGAGGCATCAGATGAGCCCGCTGATGATCTAGGTCGGGCCATTGCCGATGCAAAGAGAAACTGCGCAAGTGATCTGGAGAGGACGAAGTTGCAGCGCATGTCAGAGGATCACAAGAAATTGTTGTACCCGAATTGTGAAGCTGACAAAAAAAAGTTGGGCACCACACTTGAATTGCTGCAATGGAAGGCAGAGAATGGTGTATCTGACAAGGGATTTGGAAAGTTGCTGGTAATGATAAAGAATATGCTTCCAAAGGACAACGAATTGCCCGAGAGTACGTATGAACCAAAGAAGGCTATCTGCCCTCTAGGGTTAGAGGTGCAAAAGATACATGCATGCCCTACTGACTGCATCCTCTACCGCGGTGAGTACGAGGATTTGAACGCTTGCCCGGTATGCGGTGCATTGCGTTATAAGATCAGTCGCGATGACCCTGGTGATGTTGAGGGCGAGCGCCCCAGGAAGAAGATTCCTGCCAAGGTGATGTGGTATGCTCCTATAATACCACGGTTGAAACATTTGTTCCAAAACAAAGAGCATGTGAAGGCGATGCGGTGGCACGCAGAAGACCGTAAGAAAGAAGGAAAGTTGAGAGTACCCGCTGACGGTTCGCAGTGGAGAAAAATCGAGAGAAAGTACTGGGAGGATTTTGCAGGTGACCCAAGGAACGTATGGTTTGGTCTAAGCGCAGATGGCATTGATTCTTTTCATGCATTTACTGATTTTTTCCAACTAAATGACCCTGAAGTTGAAAACCATTTCAAATGAACTCAGAAAAGGTTGAAAGTTGGCATGGTATCATAATTTCATACAAATAGCATGTGCAAGAAAGTAGAGAGGGTTACGGAAAAACTGGATGCACTTCGCGTACAAAATGGACAATCTCTTTCGAAGTATCAGGGTTTCCGACGAAAACTGAACTGTTACAAAGGCATTTCATTTTTTAAATAACCTAAGCATTACCGAATTGAATATAATGATAAAACACACTAATATTAAACATAAGAAAAAAGAATCACTGAAAAAAAATTCAAAGTTAAGTTATTCACAAACTAGTGATTCACACAAATTTCAAATAATTCAAAATTTAAACTATTCAAATTTGAAAACTACCGGCACTAACAGAAAGTTTGTAATTTTTTGTACGTAAAGCAAAAATATTCACAAAGAAACTCTAAATACAGGAAAAAAACAACTCAAAAATAAATAAAACAAAAATAAATAAAGCGAAAAAAATAGAAAATAAAAAAGCCCACCTACTGGGCCAAAGCGTCCTGCATACGACTAGGAACACAATCTTTTGTTGGCCAGGATGCAGGCCCGCAAAGGCCCAGTAGGCCCACTAGGTGAAGAGGACAGGTAGGCCCAGTAGGCCTGACTAAGAGAGGAGCTCGAGAGAGCTACCGCACTGGAGCTTATAAACCAGTGTGGTAGCCTCTCGGCTAGCGAGGTGGGACTAAACTTGCGCACCGCCTGGAGCCAGCGCACCCCCTTTAGTACCGGGTGGTGGCTCCAACCGGTACTAAAGGTGGGGCCTTTAGTACCGGTTGGAGCCACCACCCGGTACTAAAGGGGGTGCGCTTCCCGCCGCTTGGCCTGGCCAAAACAGACCTTTAGTACCGGTTGGTGCCTCCAACCGGTACTAAAGGTCCATCCTATATATACAACACTTGAAAAAAATTCAGTTTCCCTCTGTTCTTCCCTCTGTTTCCTGCCTCCGTCGCGCCGCCCT
>NC_041387.1:637480690-637487366 GCF_002162155.2 Triticum dicoccoides
CACAGTAATACACACACACACACACACACACACACACACTACACACACACACACACACTACACACATTAGTTTGTTTGTTATTAATTTTTCTGTTTTTTAGTTATAGAAATGTTAGAAATTATTCTATTTTTCAGTTATATAAATATTAGAAATGTTAGTTTTATAGAAATGTTATAAATGTTTTCTGTTTTTACTTATAGAAATATTTATAGAAATGTTAGCAATTTTTCTGTTTTTTAGTTATATAAATATTAGAATTGTTATGGAAATGTTAGTTATATAATCAGGAAATTTTAGAATTAGTTTTAGTTAGATGAATTAGATTAATGTCAAATTGTTAGAATTTGCATATATATAGAATTTTAGTTATCACAATCCAATCATTTAAAAACTGTTACTTTTTGCGGGCATATAGTATTTGTTCTTGACGATATGCCCGGCCCGCATCCTCGCCGTCGACCCGTTCGCGACGACGTCATGCTTCAGGGGACCGATATCCGGGACTGGGCTCCGCCGGGCTGGCACTAGGAGGTGCTACCTGGAGGGGCGCGCCGCTTGGTGAGGAACCCGACCTCGGGTCCCGTCGTCGACCCTGATCTTCTTTGGTGGCGTTCGCGTGGGCCACATTCGGTGCATAGGCAGACGGCCCCATCGGAGGTGGTGCGTCGCCGTGTGAGGGAGGGAGATGAGCACGTCCATCGCTACATGGCTGCTATGGACGACGTCAGGTTCTCCACTACTTGGCGGGTTCTTTGGGCAGATGACCGGAGATATGATCCTGTGATGGTTCCTTCTCTTTGGGTGTGCACCGCCCGCACCCCAGGAACCGCGAGTGGCGCCCTAGATTCTTCTGTAGTACTCGATCTTTATTAGGTACCTAGCCAGTGATGTATTCGATATATAATATTCGAGACGATGTATTCGAGATTATATATATAAAGATGATGATGTATTCGAGATTATATATTCGAGAGGATGTATTCGAGATTCAGATTTTCCTTATTGATTAATTGCATCCATGCATTGTAATTTGAATACTAAATTGTTTTATATTTCTTCTGTATTATTAGTAAAGTAAAAGCTATGGCGGACAATACCGGCAGAGAGAGAGAAGAGGAATTGTTTGACATCATACGCAGCCCTCACAGGCTAGATGATCTGAATGAAGCAGATGACGGCTCCCAATATCTTAACAATACCGGAGAGGGTGATGAAAAGATATTCGATCTCGAAGACCAGGCTGATGAAGTCATGAACTATGATCATGATTATGACACAGACAATGTTTGTGATGACACAGACAATGCTGATCTTCAAATAACAAACACTACCGGCGAGGTATATTTATATAAGCATGCATCACGGTGATCATCACATGTTTTTTTATTGAAGATATATTAACGAATCGATCTTTCTGCTTTCAGCCCTCCGGATCGAGCAAATCTTCTTCTAAAGACAGCAAGACAAAGCGAGGCCCGGGCAGATTGTTGAAGGATGGTGTAAAGTACCACATCGAATCCATCAAACCTAGTGGCGAACCCCTCACGCCTAAGAACATTGCGAACAAGTGGACTCGTCAGTGCAGAGTTCTTGTGAAGGACAAATTCCTGATCTCCATTGAAGAATGGAAAGAGCCAAAGACTAAACGTCCAGGTGTTACTTGGGTCGACAAAAGAGCCCAAAAAGACCTTGTGAAATCTCTGATGGAACATTTCACCCTACCAGATCATTTCACTAAAGCAGATGTGGAGAAAGTCAAGGCCGCTGCTCTTAACAAGATGGCAATTGCATTCAACACCCACAAGAAAACTGTATGGGCCAACTACCTCGCTAATGAAAGGAAGACTCCTGAATTCACGGGAACACTAGAGAAGCAAAGAGAGCACTGGGACGATTTCGTGACCTTCAAGGATTCAGAAATATCTAAGGAACGGTCGATGAAAAACAAGGCAAATGCCGCAAGAAAGACGCAGTTCCATAGGCTGGGTCTAGGTGGCTATGCGGTGGAATTGCCTAAGTGGGATAAGTCTGAGCAAGAGATGGAGGATGCAGGGGTCACTCCGGTTACCCGGCACTGGCCCCCCAGGTGCAGAACTTGGTTCTATGCGCATGGGGGGCGTTGGACCCGAAGACAGGCGGAGTTTCGCGGAAGACAAGTCTAAAAGGAGCCGAACAAAAGATAATTGACGCAATAGATGAAGCTCGAAGGGGGGTGTTCACGCCCAACAGAGAGAACGACGAGCTTACGCGCGCCTTGGGAAATCCTGAACACCCGGGAAGAACACGAGGCATGGGTGTTATTCCCTGGTATGAGGGCTTTTCAGAATGGAACGAGGGCTACAGGAGCCGTGCAAGAAGGAAGATGGAGGAGGAGAAGAAAAGGAAGCTGGAGGAGGAGCAGAGGAAGCAGGACGCAGAATGCCTTCAAGGCCTAGAAGCAAGGCACGTGGACCTGGCACTCAAATTCCAGCAGCAGCAATAGCAGATCGACTCACTTAGCCAGGAATGGGGGTCTCAGCAGTGGCAGCAGCAAGCGGATGATCGTCCAGCATTGGATAGCACCGTCCCATCCATGCCGAGAAGCAGCGTTGGTTCTGCCCCGGGCGACACACTGCTGGATAAATACCCTGTGGATGACATCATAGAGAACACTAACTGCGAGCTATACTCCAAAATGAAGAACATATCCATGAAGGTGGCGGACGGCGTTGCTTTTCCAGTTACCCCCTAAGCAACCTACCATTGCATCCCGATTCCAGAGGGCTATGCTCATGTCATGGTTGATGAAGTGGTGGACCCATATTCGGGGATAACGCTTGACATTCCTGGAGGTGAAGACGAGCGCACACTGGGAGAGGCCATACATCATATCATCCTATGGAGAAAGGATTGCATCATCTTTCGAAGTCCACCGACACCATGTCGTCTGCCGACTCCTCGAAGTCCGCCAACGAGTCAGCAGACTCCCACTCCTCCAAGTCCACGAACGTGTGAGACGACTCCTCCTCGAAGTCCGCCACCTCCTCCAAGTCTCCGAACGCATGAGCTGACTCCTCCGGTTTCAAGCCCGGCACAGCGTCATGCCACTTCTCCGGTTGCAAGTCCGGCATCGTGTCAGGCCACACCTCCTGCTTCAAGTCTGGCACATCATCAGGCAACTTCTCCTGGTCCAACTCCATGTCAGCCGTCTCCGTCGTCTCAGCAATCGCAGAAGAGACATCCCGCAGCTTTGATGCGTAGCGGTACGAGTCGAGGTAGTTCAGGAGCTACATGCGAAGGCAAGCGATATAAATATGGTCCAAGCCTTGCTCCTCTTCCTCAGAGGCCTTACGACATGACTAAGGAGCAAAACATAGCCATAGTGCAAGCCCAAGTGGACGCCCATTTTGGACCGAAACCGGCACCGCCGCCAAAGGAGAAAGTGCCTGAGAAAGTAATTGACCACTTCATTCGTATGGCTAGAGAACCAGCTCCCAAGCCTGTTGACTCGGACTATGAGCGCCAAATCAGGAAGGCACATCGAGCACGACTACAGAAGGAAGCGAGATCAAGCTCGAGACAACAAGCAGCTGGCAAAAAATGCAGGAAAACCGTTCCCCAGTTGGGAGAACAGGCGGCGCAAGCGACCCCCCCTACTTGTTGTGCCAACAACACATGAGAGGAGTAGTACGCGCACCAAATATTATTGTGGGCAAACCGTTAGCGTTCCCCAGCATGGCGATGTGGTAATAACAGAGGATCATATAATGCAGGCTCAAATACTCAATATCTCTGTTGGACAACTCCTCAAAATCGAGCCCATGCCAACTCTTAAAGAATCGGAAATAGCATGGCAATATGTCCGGGGCAAACCTTTGGTCCATCCAGACAAGGTCAAGGACCTCCCAACGAGAATGTATCAATTGCATCAATGGTACATGAACATTATCAAGATTTCCAATCGAGAGTCCCTCATGGTGAATGTCAAGCATGAGCATTATTACCATGAGAAAGCTCTGACCATTGAGTATCCAGAACTATTTCAATTATTTAATCAAGACGCACTCGACAAGTCTATCGTCAGTTGCTATTGTCTGTAAGTGATTTCTTTCTGTAATTTAAGTCTCAAGCTAGTTATATAGTGATAATTTTGATCAATCATTACATGTAATTATCCTCACTATATTCTTTTTCTGTGGTATTATATGCAGGATGAAGATGTATGAAATGAAAAAAGCTGGACGCTATGGTTTTGGGTTCATTGACCCAAATACCATTAATCAGGACATATGGGAGATTGAACATTGTCAAGCTGCTGTAGAGGAAAGCATGCTAGAGTTCTTGAAGGTCCTCAATACCAATGAAGATATACTACTTCCTTACAACTTTCCGTGAGTCACACTATCTTGTACTACAAATTCTGTTTTTGCTTACTAGCTAGCTAGATGTTAATAATTAAGTGTATACGGTTTACGGTAGTTGATTAATTTTATGCACATGCCCTCTTAATTAAGACATGCAAACGTGTGCGTATGCAGTTGGCACTGGATCTTGTTAGACATTAAAGTTGAGGAAGGAAAAGTTGAATTACTGGACTCACTAACTAAAGAAGATAAAGATTACACCATCGTGAAGGGGATAGTTAACAGGTAATTTCAATCATTATTAACTATTAGTTCCTGATATGAACTATTTAATAACCCCTTTATTAATTTTCTTTGCCGGCTGGCAGGGCATGGGCAAAGTTCATCAAGGTGACTCCAGGCATGTGGCCAAAAAATTTGTTGTGGCATCGACCCAAGGTAAGTAATTAAGTAGTACTAGCTAGCTACCATCTCTTTAATTCTTGTTTCAATATCATTAATTAATTATTATGCTTGATTAATCATTATCTGATTCAATTCCATTCTCGTAAAGGCCCTGAGGCAGGCGAAAGGGAATAATCTGTGTGCATACTACGTTTGCGAGAACATTCGCATGATGACGTGCGAAAGGAGCAGATCTGATAGACAGGACTGGGTACGTTTTTGTCAGAACACTATTCACACCATTATCGATATCTAGTCACACAACTAACACACATGCATATTGATCTCCTTCTTAATAGTTCAGATCGGTGCGGGATAAGCTCCTACCATCGGACCGCATACAAGCACTTCAAGAGGAAATAACCGGATTTTTGCTCGACCAGGTCATAGATCCGAAAGGAGAATACTATTACCCGCTACCGCCCCCATGAACCACTTGTCATCGTGCTCCGAAGGCACCAAGGCAACATGTAGGAGAAATTGTATATGTATATACATGTGTACGTGTGAATAGTTAATGGTGTTGGCTGTGAGACATTCGATGATATTATATATATATATATGTGGTTCTACGTATGAGAAAATCTATTTAATATATATGCATAACGTGTACAATTTGTAGTATCGTGAAATACCAGCAAACAAAAAAGAATTAAATGGAAAATAAAGCCAAATTGAAAACACAAAATTAAAGCAAAAATTTAAAAAAAACACTCAAACATTTAGTACCAGTTGGTGTTACCAACCGGTACTAATGTCCTACACGCACACGGTCCTGGCTCGTGCCACATGTTTGCATTTTAGCGCCGGTTCGTGACGAACCGGTACTAAAATGGGGGGCCTTTAGTCCCCACTCTTTAGTGTCGGTTCGCCAACCGGCACTAAAGGCCGTCATGAACCGGCACTAAAGCCGGGTTCTGCACTAGTGCATGGACATGACACATAGGCAAAACTGATGAGAAGGCGCCTAGTCATAGCTACCCGCCACAATTTACAAGGCTATGACCATCTATATTGGTCGTTAACAACGAGAAATAAGGCAACGGACTAGTGCTATCTGCTTTATAACAATTTTGTGTAAGGAAATTATGACCTTTCTGACCAAAATGGTCATTATAGTTTAGGGTTTGGAGCCCCCTGAACAACTTTTGACCAATTGGTCTGAAATGGTCATAGATTTATGACCAATTCTTCTAGGGCCACTGACAGAAGGTCACTAGTTGACATATTTCTTGTAGTGCGGCGCCGCCACGACTCGCCTTGCTGCATCGGCCGTCCCTACCTTATCAACACTCCGCAGTGTTGCTGCAAACCGCCGTCGCTCGTGTCGCTGCACCGCTGTTGCAAACCACAGTCGCCATTGCAAACCTGCTTTCCCAAGGGATGGCGCTCTCCTGCAATCCAAGTCGTCCCTCACCTTGTTTTGCTGTAGGGCTAGGCTGAGAGGACGCTGCTGCCATGTACGGCGGTGGAGCTGCGTTGTAGCAGGCAATGCATGACGACGATGTGGCCACATCAACGGCGGAGCTGCATTGGAGCAGGAGGTGCCGAGGTGCTACAAGCTGCTGCCATGGCCGACGGCAGAGCTGCGCTGCTGCACGACGACGGTGAAACTGCGTTGCAGCACCAGAGAGCTATGAGCTGCTGCCATGGAGGGCGGCAGAGCTGCATCGCAGCACGCGATGCTCCAATGAAACTTCGTCGGAGCTCCGATGAAGCTTCGCCGGTGCGTCAATGAAGCTTTGCCGGAGCTCGTCGGTGGTGCATCCATGTTTTTTCGTCACGCTCGATGTTGCTATGGAGCAACACCCGGTGGTGCAATGCAGCGGTTGCCGGCGACTCTTGGAGCTATGATGCAGCAGCTGCCGACGACTCCGGTGACGCAAGG
>NC_041387.1:637487677-637514991 GCF_002162155.2 Triticum dicoccoides
TCTGCTTGCATCAGGCGGCGTTGCTCTGTACCAGAATCAGATGGATGGGGATTAGAGTAGAAAGGCCCAGCTTGTGGTTGCTCGATCGAAGGGGCATCGGTGCAGGATCGAACGGCTGCCCGGGTGGAGGATTTCTCTAGGAAATCATCTGCCTGGTTTGTAGCAGCCGCCATATAATTATCCACTTGGGGGTTGGTGCCACTTTACCACGACAGCGAAATCAGAGGTCCACGACTGTTCACAAAGATGGTTAGTACGAGCGGTAAGTAACGGCTAGCTACTGCCAGGCGGATGAGATCGCCGGACTTGGCTGGATCCTCCGTGACCCGGGGGGCCTGGAACGGTAGGGCGGAGAGTGTACAAGACTTGGGGGTCCAACTGTTGATCCAGCTGTGTGCGTGTTGTTTTCCGCGAGAGGTTGGTGAGTGGGGGTGCCGATTGACCATCGATCGATCGTGTGGCCGCGGGAGTACCTGGCGCGTGTTCCCGGGGGGAACGGTGCCGATTGACACAGCGGAGGAGAGGCGGGGCCATGGCCTCACCGCCCCTACCCTTGGAGCCACAAGGAATCACATCGCGTCGCTGCGGTGGTCTGCGTAGCAGCGTTTGTAGTGGACGAGTCGGGGGGTCCGGGTGGACCGCACACGCCGGGCGCACTTGGCCCGTCGTCACGCGATCGACCTAGAGAAAGGAAG
The DNA here is from genome assembly GCF_002162155.2 of Triticum dicoccoides. Lineage (NCBI taxonomy): Eukaryota > Viridiplantae > Streptophyta > Magnoliopsida > Poales > Poaceae > Triticum > Triticum dicoccoides. Next base: position 637,488,373 of record NC_041387.1, read on the forward strand.
TCCGATGAGGTTCACCGTCAGAGCGCACTCCGGCAGCAAAGCATTGATCCCCTCGCGACCACTCCATCGGACCACACCCACGTTGCATGCGAGGGAGGGAACTAGCCTATACCCTAGTGTAACCAACCTACGCCCCCATCTGTTCCAAAATATAGTGCGTTCTCGGTTTTTGCGCTTTAACTTTTACCGTAAATTTAACTAACGAGATCGACTGCGGCGGAACCAAAAATTATATAATTGAAAACTTCTTTTGAATACGAATTCACTGGTATAATTCTCGCTCCCGTCGCAGTTGGTCTCGTTGGTTAGATTTATGGTCAAAGTTGAACCTCGAAAAGCGCGGGCGCTCTATATTTTGAAACGGAGGGAGTAGAATTTTAGCTACCTAGATGGCGCCTCGCTCAGCCGAACGGATCGATCGGTCACACGGAGGCAAGCTTTTTTCCATTTTGATTGATTGATGGGTTGGATTTTCTTTGGCAAACTGGGTGTTCAAATCGATCTCCCTGGTCTTGCTCCGGCTGCACCTAGCCATGCATGGATTGTTGGAAATATGAGCAATTTACCATTTGATTTTATTAACAGAAATACTAGATAGAGCATGACTAAAATAGCAGAGATAAAGCAAGTCATGCGATCTGACGGAGAGAAGGTAAATAACATCTTCAAATATAAACTAGAATTGAACATCTCTAGAGCAGACAGTAGACCAAGTTGCATATATGAACTAGAACCTATCAAGTCTAGGGAAAAGACTAGAATTAGGAACTGTGGCAGAACCTCTAACAAGAAAAACCAGAACACGTACGAGACAACAGCAGCAACAGTAGCACTGGACTTGGGATCGGTGTCCTCCATGTCGTCGAGGAGGTTGTCGATGTCGGGGAAGTAGTCGTTGTCGGGGAAGTAGTCGTCGGAGTCCGGGGCGTCCATGACAAAGAAGTGAGTAGTCGCGCAGAGCACTCCTCAAAAACCTTATCACCCTTCTCCCGTACAGGACTCAAAGAGGTGCGGTTTCAGAGGCCTACTGTCCCGACCTGCGGTGCACGCTGCAAGCCGGGATGAGGAAGATCGTAGCAGCAACACAGTGTTCAGGAACCGGCGGCGAGAGGAAGAATGTGTTCTGATGCGTCTCTCTGAGAGGAGCGACCTCCCTTTTATAGGCGCAAGAGAAGGAGACGAGAGGCTGCGCCGGGAGCTGAAGGGAACGAGAGAGACGAAACGAACGGGGAGCAGCTGAAGGGTGCAGTGTTCGTATTCAATATCCACTACAGCAAAAAATTTAGACATCGGCTCATTCCCGCAACCCGCGGCGCGTCAGGACGAGGCATGGTGAGGCGGGCGGCGGAGGAGGAGCACGCGTGGATGTCCCTCTTGTTCTCATGCTCATACAAGTGGGAAAAGAACCTCCCTTATAAAGAGGTCCAACTTCCTCTAAACTAACAATGTGGGACTAAACTTTAATCCACCTCTTGCCTTGCACGAATGGGCTGCGTGAGCCTCTAGGATTTATTAGGAATTTCTGAAACTGCTATTGGGCTAGGACCAAATAGACAAAAATTCCAACATGGATCCCATCAAACAGGTCGGCTGAGCCCTGAGCAGCACCAGTCAATCAACCCTCAAGACCAAGATGTGCTAGCTAAGGATTCTTTTAGTGCTAAATCTTCAGGTTCTTGGAACGGTGTAATTACCGATTTTGTTTCTCATTTACTTGTAAACGACATAACCATCATATGACATAAAAAAATATGGGTCAGTAGTTTAATCGGCATGTGGACGATAATACAAACACAATGACACTACTCCCTTCGATGCAATTGTACTAAACCGGCAACAATTAAAATGGATTGGAGGCGGCAGCACATTTTTGCAATACGAAACTTATATTACTAGCTAATTATCTATGTGTCATAACGGCCCATACATATATTTTAGCGTTTCACATCAGTTATGTCTCGCGTACCCCAATCCAATCTTGCCATCGATGCCAATGGTGCATCAAGTCACGTTTCCCCTTTCGTTGTCATGCACACACACTTTGGATTTTAAACACATAACTTTGCAGTTGCGTATACGTGAAGATTCCAACAAGAAAAATAACCGTACGTAGTAGGTCGTCGGTCTACATCTAGCCTCTGCACAGCAGTACAACGGAAGGACAAAACTGAAGACGTAGGGAACATAATCTTGGTCTAGCAAAAGCAGAAATGGAGAAAACATGAGCTCGAGTGGACCTACAGATGTGGTAGAATTCATTTTAAAACAAAGTGCCTCTTGAACTACTCATGATGAATAAAAGTACGGAGCAAATTGGTAGTTAAATGCTAAAAAAAATTATCAAGTATATTTTATCAATGTTTACCTTCTATAACAACCTTCTTAAACGCTAGCCTTTACATAGAACATTCGACTTCTCACAACATTGATGGCTCACTAGGGCTTGGCATCACTCGTACGAAGACCTAGTATTATCAAATAGTATACAATAATGGATTAGGCAGGACACATGAGACATGGCCGGATATTTTATTTCTATGACCTACGTTTCCATATTACTGAAGGATGGGGATGTGATGTAGGACAAATAAAATTGATAATAAATCAATGAAACTAATATGCTTTCAATATGCAAATCGTTAAGGGATTAGTTTTCATATTACTGAAGGAAGGAGATGTGATGCTGGGTAAATAAAATTGGAAATAAATCAGTGGGAGGGGTGTGAATTGATGGGAAATGTGATGTCTAAAATCGAAAATAAATTAGTACTCTTTCCGTCCGGAAATACTTGTCGGATAAATGCATAAAAATAAATGTATCTTAAAACTAAAATACGTCTAGATACATCCATTCCTCCGATAAGTATTTTCAGACGGTGGGAGTACTATTTTTCGTGCCAAACAGAAAAGGATTAGTATCCATTTTTATTGTAGGAAGGAGAAGTGATGTTGGGATGTTCGGCATATAAAATTGGAAATAAATAACTGGACTTTGTGGCTTAGGGCTTGCATTCACCCGACATCACTCAGTGCCGTTCGCTGGGAGAAGCTGGCGGAAGGCCCGATTCTCGAGATTCCGGGAGAATCGGTCAAAAGAACTGGGCCCTAATGTGGTATCACGCAGTGCCATCCGTTTCCGCTTCGTTCTCATCCCTATTACCGTAATGATACGAAACTGGTTAAAAAAATGTCGTGATCAGTCAGCGTTTTTGAGCGAGCGCTGTCATTTCTAAAAACGTCATCGCTCAGGTACATTGATTGCCATGTCCATGAGATGAGATTTAGGCCAACTCCACCGCGCGACCCTATCCTGCCCGGCCCCGTCCGTTTAGGGTAAAAGGGACAAAAGAGGCGGCCCAGCGCACGGCCTCAAACGGACAAATGTTCGGATTCCGTCCGTTTTCGACCCATCCCCGGCCCAAATTTGCACTCGGTTTGGGGTGAAACGGACGCGCGCGGACGGCCGCGACGCACGCCCTTGTCCCCCCCGTGGCCCGCCTGTCGGGGACCCTAGCAGTCCCTCCGCTCCCAACGCTTCACCCTCTCTCCCCGCCCCGCCCCGCCGCCGGCGCCGCCTCTATTCTCCGGCCGCCTCCTCACCGCGCAGCCCCACGCCGTCCATACCAAACTACGTCTCGACATGGCCGCCACCACGCCCGCGCTTTCGCCGTAGTTTTGGTCGTCTATCGGGGGAGGTTTGGCCGTCGCCGTCCTTGCTAGTGGCGGAGGGGACACGACCGCCGGCGACCGCTCTTCAAGGCGGATTCCGACGAGAGCTCCAGAGCGGCCAGTAGCCGGCCGGCAACCATCCCTGCTGCGTCGAGGTGATCATCGCGGCCTCTTCGCCACCACGACCGGAAGGTGTTTGACTTTTTGCCATCAAAGGTATGGACAGTGGAGACGAGTTTTTCTTTCATCACTTTCTTTGTTCGTCGGACGATTCATCGTCGGATGATGAAGATCTTGTGGTGGCTGCACTGGTCGTTCACGACCATATTCAACGACAGCTTCCTCGGTACAGGGGGTCACTCCCTGGCCGTGCTCCCAACCTGAACCACAACAGGGAGAGAGGCCACGCCCTGCTTTATGCCGATTACTTTGCCAACACCCCGCTCTTCAAGCAGGATAAATTCCGTCGCTGTTTTCATATGGCAAGGCATGTGTTCAATCGTATCCGAGAGGGAGTGGTTGCTCATGACCCATACTTCGAGTGCAAGACGGATGCCCTTGGCAAGCTTGGGTTCTCCTCTTATCAGAAATACACCGCGGCCATCCGCATGCTTGCATATGGTATTCCAGGCGATCTGGTGGACGAGTATGTGCGTATGAGTGAGACAACATGTCTGATGTCAACGTACAAGTTTTGCCAGGCCGTGATCGAGGTGTTTGGCCCAGTGTACTTGAGACAGCCAACTGCCGCTGATACAGAGAGATTGTTGGCGACCAACGCAGCTAGAGGCTTTCCAGGCATGCTTGGCAGCATAGATTGTATGCATTGGGAGTGGAAGAACTGTCCATTTGCTTGGCAGGGCCAGTACAAGGGGCATGTTAACGGGTGCACTGTCATATTAGAAGCGGTGGAATCGCAAGATCTTTGGATATGGCATTCTTTTTTCGGCATGTCAGGTTCTCACAATGATATCAACGTGCTGCAACGCTCTCCAGTCTTCGCAAGGCTTGCAGAAGGCCACTCCCCACCTGTCAACTTTGAGATCAACGGCCACCAGTACAACAAGGGATGCTATCTAGCAGATGGTATATATCCTCAATGGTCAACTTTTGTGAAGACAATCTCGAAACCCCAAGGTGAGAAGAGAAAGAGATTTGCCCAAATGCAAGAGAGTGTTAGAAAAGATGTGGAACGTGCTTTTGGTGTGCTTCAATCCCGGTGGGGTATCGTTTGAAACCCTGCACTGTCATGGGATGAAAGGAACCTTTGGGAGGTGATGACTGCTTTTGTGATTATGCACAACATGATCGTCGAGGACGAGCGTGATGAGAGTATCTTCGACCAAGGATTTGATTATCAAGGTGAAAATATTGAGCCCCTGCATCAAGACCCGGCCACATTTGAACAGTTTGTCCAATTCCACCGTGAGATGCGTGATTGGCACACTCATTTGAATCTTCAAAATGACTTGGTTGAGCACGTCTGGGATCACATTGGCAACCAATAGATGTATTCGTCCAATTTAGGTTCAGTCAAGACAATTTTGATTTGGTTGTAAAACTATTTTATTAAAGACAATTCAGTTGAGTTGTAAAACTATTTTAATTTTCAGACAAATATTTGGGTTGGAAACTAGTTTTGATGTAATTTGGGCATTTTTGGCCCTGACGGACAGGATGGGGCAAATGGATGCAGCCGCGCGCTGGCGCACGGCCACCGCATCCCAGGACAGGCCCGGACACGATCCCAAATCCCTACCCAAACGGACAGAAACCGGACAAAACGGACGTCCGTTTGGGATCGCGCGGTGAAGTTGGCCTTATCCACATCACGCGTTGGGGTCACCCATGGAAGAGTCATTCACGCACTCCCCCACACAGGCCTTCTTTTTATACTAATGTACGCGGTTTAAGTAATAATAATACGAGGCAGTCCATTGTATAACAAATTTAAAAAAATGACGATGCCGATGCGAGTACAGAAAAAATACTACTGCTAAGGCAGGTCGAGCTAGGGGAGGCGATCTTGGGCCTGGTAATGGTTTTCTCCCCATATAGCACTTTCCTAAACTGCTCTATCACACTGACGGTGACCTCGGAGAAAGTTCGTGAGCGTTGCGCGATGACCCGCAGCGATTGAAATTGTTTGGCTTGTTAATACCTTTGGTCAAATCTGTCATGCTACCGGCAGAATATAACTATCTCCTGTTTATGGAAGTGTTCACTTAAGATAGTTATATTACTCCCTCCGTTCCAAAATAGATGACTCAACTTTGTACTAAGTTAGTATAAAGTTGAGTCATCTATTTTGGAACGGAGGGAGTACTAACTAAGATATGGTGGCCTGGCTGAGAGAGGTCTTTTGAAGGCCGGGCTCCATCGAGGCCTTTATTTTTTAAAAATTGAAATTCAAACTTTTATGGTACAAAAAATTCTGAAAAAATTTATGCATGCATGTAAGTATGTAACCCACATGTGTGTAAAAATTCATGATAAAATGCCTTAAGTTGCGACCTGTACAAAAAAGATAAATTCATGGTCTGAGAGGATGAATAGTATCATGTGTTAAACAGCCTCAGATTTATCTTTTTTTGCACAGCCCTCATTTCAATATATTTTGAACTGAAAATATACACACATGTATGTTATGCCTTTTTATATAATTTTTCAGAATTTTTATAAATGTAAAATATGAATTTCCATGATGGAGGCCGAGCTCCAAAAAGGATTTCCGGGCCTGGCTATACTAACTAAGTAAGCATGGGCTGCGTAGTTGCTCTCAGTTTGCTTCCGCTTAATCGCTTATCACCACTGTATTTAATTACATGATTTGGTTTCGTCGATCCAATCATGGTCAGTACTCAGTACAGTAGAGATCTAGTGGACAGTTTTATAGCATGAAGAGAATATAGAGGCAGTGCATTGCACGCTCGGCCTATATGCACATGTATGCATCATGCATGCATGCAAGTGGTTGTTTATACTCCTAGCTAAGCAACCAAAGGTCGGTCAATCGGTTGACTAAGCAGCCACTGACGTAGGTAATATTGTTATCTACATACCCCGTGAAGCTAGAAAACTAACCGACAGACGGCTGGTGGTATTTAAGGAGCTCTTTTATGGTACCCTGCGGCAAATACTGGTCGTCCATTCGTGATATCTGACGGCGGTGATCAATCTGTACTGCTCCAATCTGCCAATGCGGCCGCGAGCGGTATAGCTTGCACCACATCGCTTTCTTCCTCCAGTATACAAGTCCTGAGGTCATTTTGGGAAGAAAAAATCCCAGTACCCAAGCGTGTCGACCTGGCCCACCCCGCCCCCGCCCTTCCATTTCGTTCCCGACCGCGCCCACGGGTTCCAGCCGCCGCCGGCGTGCGCGCCATCTATGGTGGATCAGGAGGCTGTCGAGATATAGGCCATCTTCGTTGTCATCAACGCCCTGCTTCTCTTCCCTCCCCCTCCTCCTTTTCCTCATGCCGTGAGGCGCTCGAGGACTCGCCACACCGCCGGCACCGCTGCTCCCCTGGGATCCCGTTGCGCCGGCGCTGACCCGTGACTGGTATTTCCACGTCTTCGTATCCACAGAGGTCCCTACCGGGTAGGCAAGACCATGGCGGCTGGCTGTTCCGGCCTGCCCTCTAGGGATCGCGCTCGCGCTAACCATGGACGGCGGCGACGCGAGGGGAGGCTGTGGTGATGCTTGCGTACGGGAGGCGGGAGCGCGTTCATTGCGGGGCTGCGGAGCGTGCACTCCGGCTGCTGCAGCGGGCCTGGACCGCGAACGGGCGCGCTTGGCTGGGTGTGTGTGTGCGGTACAAGCACCAGGCAGGGACTCGTCCATGGCGGACAGGGCGCCGGCTTGAGGGAGACGACGCTACGGTGGACAAAAACGACAGGAAAGGAGGCGCAGAGAAGGGCAGCTCGCCACGAGCTCGATGGGGCCGACGAGATGGCCGGCGACGCAGTGGAGATGGCGAGGAGCACGCTGATGCCGGCGATGGTCCTCGGGGTCGACGTCGAAGACGAGCTCGAGAGGGAGCCATGGAACTCGTGGTCAAGGACGACGGCTCGGGGAGGTGCCTCCGTCCTTCTACTGGAACAGGAGGTTCAAGGAGATCGTGGAGGAGTCGTAGGACATGGCCGTGAGGCTCAGCGTCTTGATTTGCCGTCTCTATCATCCGCAGATCAATGATGTCGCTAAAAACTCTCACCTATGTCTATCCTACCCTTAGAAATCAGCGGCCAGATTTTAATATACCGTTCCCTCCCCTCTCAACAGTATAGGGTACCGTAAAAACTCTCTATTTAAGAGTATCTACAGCTCGTACGCCTCAAATTCTCCCGGTCACTGACCGCTCAAAAGAATTTGATCCGGATAGGTGTCTAGTCTCAAACGCCCGGACTGACCGACACCCCTCATATTCAGCCGAAAGGTGAATATGAGTGGCTTGGGCGTGCTCGTCATGTCGGATTCGGCCTGTGCTGGTTCATCCGACCCTATATATATTCGTCCTTATCCACTCCCTGGTCAAACCCTAGCCAGCTAGGCTCTCGTACGACGATATCGAGCTTTCATCGGGATTCCATTGTGTCCGTCCAAATGGCCCGTGGATCCACCGCGAGGTGTGTCGCCGCTACCTCACCGGAGGCGGTGTGGTCTGTCTGGCGTCTGAACTCGACGGCGGATGCGCAACCGCTTCGTTGGTGCACCGAGATGGAGGTAAATGCATGGGCGTCGTCCGATACAAATATGGCGCGGCGTACACGCCGTGCAAGACAACAGGCGCGGGGGACAGTGAAAGCCCTCACAGCGGTGGATGTTGGCAAGGCGGGGTTGCATTCACCGACTTCTCCAAGGACAGATCCATCATCGGTCTCACGTTCACGGCATTGTGAAGGTTCTGGACACCAGCGAAGAAGAGTAGGGCATGTTGGACAGTGGCACTTTGACTCCCGTGGGCCTGTCCGTGTCACATGTCCTACTCTACCTCGCTGGCTCTACTATATGCCACCCTTCTTATCTTTTCGATGGATCGAGTCACCGACATGTACATGCGCGGGGCGATAAGCACGCAGCTGCATGCTCGCATCGATGGACCGGTATTTTGTACTGCCGCCACGGCCACGGCCACTTGCTCGATCGCTGACAGCAACATAAAACGATCTTCGAACTGATGGCCGGTACGAACGTGCCGATGTGAGAGTTGCCGGGCGGGGTGTGACGCGCGGACACGGATCGTGTCGTTTTCGCGCGTACCGTACGCGGTGGATCGATCGGTCCGGGCAAATGTACCGTCCAGGCGTACTAGGAGTACTGTATGCCCTTCATTTTCTTCATGAGCAGAGTTCGATTTTCGTTGGCTACTAGGAGTACTGTAGCAGTGAGAAGATACGTACAAACCCTTGATGATTATAGTTTGCCGATGATGCATGCATGAAGATGAGAATTAATCCAGGTTACAAACACGTCCACATGAAGTGGTCTTAATTCGCTGAATGATGGTATAAGGAGCCTGCACTGCACGTACAGGTAGGCCATGGGTTGTCAGTTGGTGCGCACGTACCCCGCCCCATCCGCCAACTCAAGCCGGTCCGTCGTGTACGTACGTGGCGATGCCGTGTTTCGCCTCGTCACCGGCAAAATCGGTCAGTGGGTGCCAGAATACATTGTATGCGTATGCGCATACGATAGTAACTACACTGTGTAATACAGCCGGTCCGTCACGTTCTGGTGCCCGCTCTCCAGGTGACAGCAGCCGGGCACCGAGCGCTCAGGAGCCAGCCAGGACCACGGCCGGAGCACGCGCGCACACACATTGCCACGGCCACGGCTGGCTGTCGTCGCTCCAGCGGCTGGGTGTACCGATCGATTGCCCTGTGGCCAAATTCGTAAACCATTTACGTAGCGTCGTCTCGCCATCCATCAGCAAGCGCCAGCAGGGTCGTGTTGTCATTGTCCGGATTTGCATTGCATTGCAAGCTGGCCGGAGGGGAGTGTTGGTGCCGGCCGGCGGGTGAGCGAGGCGGCAGGGGGGCGGAGGATTTCTTTCTATCTCGGCATCATGTCCAGCCTGCTTGCTACGCCTACGTGCACCCACATCGACGGTGACGGTGACTGTATACTCCGTGGCCAAGAGATGAGGCCTGTGTGCGACCGTGCACTGCCACTATTTCGAGACTCTCCTGTTCCGCAGCAGTGCTAGCACCCATACGCCTCTCTCGGCTGCCGTCGGAAACCGGAACAATGGGCTGCACCGGTCTATCGCGCCATTGATTTCGCCATGCCATGCCCGGTCGGCTCGCTCTGTCGCCTACGAACATAACGTAACGCTCGAACAGCGGCCCGTCAACTTAGGCGTGTATCGTACACGCGCAGTGCAGACAGACGTGTGTGCGTGATGGGTACGTGGACAAAGACGCTCACAGTGTCCCGTACGCTCGAAGCGCTGGCTGTGAAAAAAAGAATGCGCTGACGCTGCATGCGACAGGTCAGTATACTCCACTTGTATAGAGCTAGCGAGTGTAGGGTAACCCAGCAGGGTTTTGGCTTGCTCGACGACACCGGCCGGGACAACTCGCACCATCTGGCCGCTGTACCTCCGAGAGCTCCGAGAGCGTCGTCTAGTGTGTAGTTGTACTAGTGCTACTGCTTTCTCGTCAGTGTCATGAGTCATGACCTTGAAGCCAAAGGACTCATAACTCATCTTCATCTCGGTAATGAGCCATGTTTTTCCACTCAGCAACTCTGTTTGGCGCGGAGTGCGATCGTCTGGTGCATGATGGACCCATCGACCCGCTGGCTTAGCAAACGATAGGGTTAAATCACATGCATGTGCATGCATGGCCCCGGACCCATGGGATACGGGTCAAATATTACTCGGCCCACCCATGGCCTCATGGAAAGGGACGAGCATGCACAAATCAGTTGATCCGCCGGTGGCTCCGTGTCGCCTGGACGTAGGCCAGGCAGCAGGTAGACAGCTTCGTAGGGTGGCGTGCGCGTCGCGTTTGCCATCCTGCTCATCCGCCCGCCCATGCGTTCCTCGCCGGAGCAACTGGGTGGATTGGGAAGAAGACAAGGTAGAGAGAATTTCGTACTATTTAACATCGTCTTAAATTTGTGTCACATACCACATGAGAGTCAAATATGTTTTTTCAGGTGACCTTTGAAACAAAAATGTCATAAAGGGCATAAAATTTAGACACACTGTTAGCTAGGAAAGAAAATGCTTTCCAATGTCAAATAAGGAAACAAAATTTAAAACAATGTTATATAAGAAATTTTCTTGATAAGATAAAGGTAGGGCAGGCGTCACTGGATATTCTTCCTCCTAGCGCTAGCAGTAGTGCACTAGTAGGACACTGCTACATTGCACACAACACTGGTTCTATGATGTTCGATATAGGACCAGCTGAAAGCCGCTTGTCTCATTGATGATTCTCATCTCTCGGGAAATTTTGAAATGAACGTAACGCTAGAGTTTTCCGCAACACTACAGTTCCGGTGGGAGTGTTGGTCGGCAAGATCAAAGAGGAGTGCTCGCTTTGGAGCTTTGCGGGAGCAAAATATTTGAGTAACATTATGTCGCGAGAGTAATGTGTTGTATTCTGGCCTCTAGCCTCCAACTGTAAACCTTCTCTCTTAATCAATGAAAATGGCAAATCTTTTGCCTCGTTTCAAAAAAAAAAGGACCAGCTCGAATGCTCGATCGATCACCGTGTCAAATGCCAAAGGTCAACACACATACTATACTGATGCAGAAAATACCGGCCCTCCTGCGATAAAAGAAAATAAAATACCACCCGGGTAGGCAAACAAGATAAAGATGAAGTAGTATGCAGTCTTTGAATTTGAACTGAAACCACAACAAATATTTCGAAACAGAGGGAGTACATAAAAGGTTAGCGTCTGAGTGTAGTACATACTATTCACATGCATGCACGCGTGGTATAAGTGTACGGTTTTGCTAAATGCTAGGTGTCTGGAATTTTTTCAGGCGTCAGTTAGTTCTGCGCAGCACGGGGCCGAAGGTGGGGACGGTGCGAAGAGCACATCGACGAGCGCCGACCAAGTAGAGGCTGTTGTGGTTCTAAGTCTGACAGTAGTGTAGGGGGATAGGTATGGAGAGGCAAGATCCTAGCTATGGAGTAGTTGTATACGCAAAGGATTTACGAGTTCAGGCCCTTCTCGGAGGAAGTAACAGCCCTACGTCTCGAAGCCCAGAGGCGGTCGACTGGATTATATGCGTATGAGTTACAGGGGTGTGAACCCTTTACACTGAGGAGGGGGTGGCTTATATAGAGTCCGCCAGACCCCTCCGGCCCTCAGTTATGCAGAGTTTAAGATACATTAAGATTGGGCGTTACTGGTAACGCTATACATAAAGCACTATGATGATCATTAAAGCTACTTAATGACCGACCGTTAGCGTGCAGAGTGACTTTAGATCTCCTAGCTGTCGAGTGGTTGGCTCCATGGTCGAGTGGTTGGCTTCATGGTCGAGTGTCTTCGAGTCAGTCGAGTGGAACACTTCTGGGTCGATTGACAGATGGTTTCTTCTAGAGATGTCCTTGGATAGGGTAGTTTGGACAGGTCCATGACCCTACCCTAGGTACATAGCTTCATCATTAGCCCCTGAATGGATCGAGGTTTGAGTGGGGAAGGAGTTGAGAACTCTTCCGACCCATTTCTCGTGCTATGAGTATGTCTTGTTCTGGATCAACGAACTTTAGGTGACGGCACCAACTTCTTTTTCAGTCGCCTTGATCCATTCTTTGTATCCGTCGAGTGAATTTTTTTACTTGAAAAACTCCGAGTGACGATGTGGAGGGGATCCTCCGTCTGACAAGTTGTTCTGCTGCTTACGGATTTTGCGGGATTTGAATTTCGGGAAGCGCGCGGGGTGGGGGAGGCCGCAGTAATCGGATGGGATAAGGCAGGGACGCCTCGATCTCCGCGCCACCTTTTTCGCCACGTATCACGCACGCGACTGTTGTGGGATTTGACAGGATCGCCCGGGCCTACCAGTCATTCACTCGGAAGTAACCTTATATAAGGCGCCGGACGGGGTTTTTTGAACAGTGTGTTCTCATTTCCTCCTTTCTTCTCCAGAGTCATCCGCCTCGTTCGCTTCCATCTCAGTGCCGCTGCCTCGTGCGCATCCCGCCGGCGACGATGGTGAAGGAGAAGACGGCGGCCCTAGAGCGGGCAAAGAAGGAGAAGGCGAAGGCGAAGGGAAGGGCAACCAGTCGAGGCGGATCTTCATCGAGGGCCGGCCTGCCGCAGGCCTGGATCCAGGGCGACTGGATCCGCTCGACGATTCGTCAAGCAGATCTCGACGACCTTGCCAATGGAGGACTGATCCCCCACGGATCGGCGCGGCTCCCAGGGAGGGAGTCTGAGCCGCAACCTCAGGAGGGTGAGTGCGTTGTCTTGGCCACCCATGTCGACCGTGGGTTTTCTTTGCCGCCTCACCCTTTCTTTCGGGGATTTCTGAATTTCTTTGGGGCGCAACTCCACCACTTCACACCCAACACCATCGTGTACCTCGCCACTTTCGTGTCTTAGTGCGAGAATTTCTTGGGTTGTCGGCCTCATTGGGGTCTTTTCAAGCACATCTTCACCTGTCGCTCCCAGACGGTGAAAAAGGCCAATCCGAGTGACGAGAGAACACAAGTGATTCAGATGTGTGGGGGTCTTGGGGTTCAAATGAGGGGGAAAAGTGCTTTTCCGGCCATGATCCTTCCCGACTCAGTCCGTGGATGGCAGTCGACCTGGTTCTACTGCAAAGACCAGCCGACGCCAGGGCAGTCGGCCGGACTCCCTCCTTTTTCCATGGACCGAGTGAGGAAGCCTTCCTCTTTGAAGGTACTCCCGAAAGAGAAGGCGCGGGTTAAGGTGTTGGTCGAGCGTGTCCTCCAGCTTATCCTTGACGAGGTGACCGGCATGGACCTCTTGGAGGTCTTCCTCCGGCGACGCATCCAGCTGCTCCAAGCTCGAGACCATTCGATGTGGTTGTATTCTGGCACTGAGGACACCACTCGGATCGACCCAGAGGAGATTGACGAGGCCACGCTGGAGAGGTGGCTGGCGAGCATCACAGGGAACAAGGACAACCCCCGAGGAGCCTGGAGGATTCCTCCACTCGACCAATCATACGACGTAGACAAGGTCCACTTCTGCATCTCCGACTGTGATCCTGCTTTCTTCATTCTGTTTGCTTGAGATCAGTCGACTGACTTTTGTCGTGTTTGTTGTTTTCTAGGCCACTACCGAGATGTACTCGATGCACAACGGGGAGCAAGAACAGGCCGAGGAGGGAGAGGCGAGCGGAGGTGAAAGCTGTTGGAAATATGCCCTAGAGGCAATAATAAAAGTATTATTATATTTCAATGTTCATGATAAATGTCTTTTATTCATGCTATAACTGTATTATCCGGAAATCGTAATGCACGTGTGAATACATAGACCACAATATGTCCCTAGTGAGCCTCTAGTTGACTAGCTCGTTGTGATCAACGGATAGTCATGGTTTCCTGACTATGGACATTGGATGTCGTTGATAACGGGATCACATCATTAGGAGAATGATGTGATGGACAAGACCCAATCCTAAGCCTAGCACAAAAGGTCGTGTAGTTCATTTGCTAGAGCTTTGCCAATGTCAAGTATCTCTTCCTTTGACCATGAGATCGTGTAACTCCTGGATACCGTAGGAGTGCTTTGGGTGTATCAAACGTCACAACGTAACTGGGTGACTATAAAGATGCACTATAGGTATCTCCGAAAGTATCTATTGTTTTATGCGGATCGAGACTGGGATTTGTCACTCCGTGTAAACGGAGAGGTATCTCTGGGCCCACTCGGTAGGACATCATCATATGCGCAATGTGACCAAGGAGTTGATCACGGGATGATGTGTTACGGAACGAGTAAAGTGACTTGCCGGTAACGAGATTGAACAAGGTATCGGTATACCGACGATCGAATCTCGGGCAAGTAAAATACCGCTAGACAAAGGGAATTGTATACGGGATCGATTGAGTCCTTGACATCGTGGTTCATCCGATGAGATCATCGTGGAACATGTGGGAGCCATCATGGGTATCCAGATCCCGTTGTTGGTTATTGACCGGAGAACGTCTCGGTCATGTCTACATGTCTCCCGAACCCGTAGGGTCTACACACTTAAGGTTCGATGACGCTAGGGTTATAAAGGAAGCTTGTATGTGGTAACCGAATGTTGTTCGGAGTCCCGGATGAGATCCCGGACGTCACGAGGAGTTCCGGAATGTTCCGGAGGTGAAGATTTATATATAGGAAGTCCTGTTTCGGCCATCGGGACAAGTTTCGGGGTCATCGGTATTGTACCGGGACCACCGGAAGGGTCCCGGGGGCCCACCGGGTGGGGCCACCTGCCCCGGGGGGCCACATGGGCTGTAGGGGGTGCGCCTTGGCCTACATGGGCCAAGGGCACCAGCCCCAAGAGGCCCATGCGCCTAGGGAACCCTAGAGGGAAGAGTCCTCAAAGGGGAAGGCACCTCCGAGGTGCCTTGGGGAGGATGGACTCCTCCCCCCCTCCTTGGCCGCACCCCAAAACCCATCTAGGGCTGGCCGCCGCCCCTAGGGGGTGGGAAACCCTAAAGGGGGCGCAGCCCTCCCCTTCCCCTATATATATGAGGCCTAGGGGCTGCCCATAACACGCGATTTGATCTCTCGTTGGTGCAGCCCTGCCCCTCTCCCTCCTCCTCTTCTCCCATGGTGCTTGGCGAAGCCCTGCGGGATTGCCACGCTCCTCCATCACCACCACGCCGTTGTGCTGCTGTTGGATGGAGTCTTCCTCAACCTCTCCCTCTCTCCTTGCTGGATCAAGGCGTGGGAGACGTCACCGGGCTGTACGTGTGTTGAACGCGGAGGTGCCGTCCGTTCGGCACTTGATCATCGGTGATCTGAATCACGACGAGTACGACTCCATCAACCCCGTTCACTTGAACGCTTCCGCTTAGCGATCTACAAGGGTATGTAGATGCACTCTCCTTCTACTCGTTGCTGGTCTCTCCATAGATAGATCTTGGTGACGCGTAGGAAATTTTTTGAATTTCTGCTACGTTCCCCAACAGTGGCATCATGAGCTAGGTCTATTGCGTAGATTCTTTGCACGAGTAGAACACAAAGTAGTTGTGGGCGTTGATGTTGTTCAATATGCTTACCGTTACTAGTCCAATCTTGTTTCGACGGTATTGTGGGATGAAGCGGCCCGGACCGACCTTACACGTACTCTTACGTGAGACAGGTTCCACCGATTGACATGCACTTGGTGCATAAGGTGGCTAGTGGGTGCCAGTCTCTCCCACTTTAGTCAGAACGGATTCGATGAAAAGGGTCCTTATGAAGGGTAAATAGCAATTGGCATATCACGTTGTGGTCTTGCGTAGGTAAGAAACGTTCTTTCTAGAAACCCATAGCAACCACGTAAAACATGCAACAACAATTAGAGGACGTCTAACTTGTTTTTGCAGGGTATGCTATGTGATGTGATATGGCCAAAGGATGTGATGAATGAAAATATGTGATGTATGAGATTGATCATGTTCTTGTAATAGGAATCACGACTTGCATGTCGATGAGTATGACAACCGGCAGGAGCCATAGGAGTTGTCTTTATTTTTTGTATGACCTGCGTGTCATTGAAGAACGCCATGTAACTTACTTTACTTTATTGCTAAACGCGTTAGCCATAGAAGTAGAAGTAGTCGTTGGCGTGACAACTTCATGAAGACACGATGATGGAGATCATGATGATGGAGATCATGGTGTCGTGCCGGTGACGATGATGATCATGGAGCCCCGAAGATGAAGATCAAAAGGAGCAAAATGATATTGGCCATATCATGTCACTATTTGATTGCATGTGATGTTTATCATGTTTATGCATCTTGTTTGCTTAGGACGACGGTAGTAAATAAGATGATCCCTTACAAAATTTCAAGAAGTGTTCTCCCCTAATTGTGCACCGTTGCTACAGTTCGTCGCTTCTAAGCACCACGTGATGATCGGGTGTGATGGATTCTTACGTTCACATACAACGGGTGTAAGACAGTTTTACACAGCAAAAATACTTAGGGTTAACTTGACGAGCCTAGCATGTGCAGACATGGCCTCGGAACACGGAGACCGAAAGGTCGAGCATGAGTCGTATAGTAGATACGATCAACATGAAGATGTTCACCGACGTTAACTAGTCCGTCTCACGTGATGATCGGACACGGGCTAGTTGACTCGGATCATGTAATCACTTAGATGACCAGAGGGATGTCTATCTGAGTGGGAGTTCATAAGATGAACTTAATTATCCTGAACATAGTCAAAAGACTTTTTGCAAATTATGTCGTAGTTCACGCTATAGTTCTACTGTTTTAGATATGTTCCTAGAGAAAATATAGTTGAAAGTTGAAAGTAGCGATTATGCAGACAGTAGATAGCTTATGTCCTTAATGCACCGCTTAGTGTGCTGAACCCCAAACGTCGTTTGTCGATGTTGCGAACATCGGACATACACGTTTTGATAACTACATGATAGTTCAATTAAATGGTTTAAGTAGAGGCACCAAAGACGTTTTCGAAACGTCGCGGAACATATGAGATGTTTCGAGGGCTGAAATTGGGATTTTAGACTCGTGCCCATGTCAAGAGGTATAAGACCTCCGACGATTTTCTTAGCCTGCAAACTAAGGGAGAAAAGCTCAATCGTTGAGCTTGTGCTCAGATTGTCTGAGTACAACAATGACTTGAATCGAGTGGGAGTTGATCTTCCAGATGAGACAGTGATGTTTCCCCAAAGTCCTTGCCACCAAGCTGCTAGAGCTTCGTGATGAACTATAACATATCAAGGATAGAGATGATGATCCTTGAGGTATTCGCGTTGTTTGACATCGCGAAAGTAGAAATCAAGAAGGAGCATCAATTGTTGATGGTTGATGAAACCACTAGTCTCAAGAAGGGCAAGGGAAAGAAGGGATACTTCATGAAACGGCAAATCAGCTGCTGCACCAATGAAGAAACCCGAGGTTGAACCCAAACCCGAGACTAAGTGCTTCTGTAATAAGGGGAACAACCACTGGAGCAGGATTACCCTAGATACTTGGTAGATGAGAAGGCTGGCAAGGTCGATAGAAGTATATTGGATATACATTATGTTAATGTGTACTTTACTAGTACTCCTAGTAGCACCAGGGTATTAGATACCGGTTCGGTTGCTAAGTGTTAGTAACTCGAAATAAAAGCTACGGAATAAAACGGAGACTGGCTAAAGGTGAGCTGACGATATGTGTTGGAAGTGTTTCCAAGTTTGATGTGATCTAACATCGCACGCTCCCTCTACCATCAAGATTAGTATTAAACCTGAATAAGTGCTCTTGCACCTAAAGGAATGGTTTATTAAATCTCGATCGTAGTGATACACATTTCCATGCCAAAAGATATAAGATAGTAATGATAGTACCACTTACTTATGGCACTGCCATGTAAGTCATAATGGTATAAAACGCATGAAGAAGCTCCATGTTGATGGATCTTTGGACTCGCTCATTTTGAAAAGTTTGAGACATGCGAACCATGTCTATTGGTATATATGCATGAAGAAGCTCCATGCAAATGGACCGTTCGGACTCACTTGATTTTGAATCACTTGAGATATGCAAATCATACCACATAGGCAAGATGACTGAAAAGCCTCGGTTTCAATAAGATGGAACAAGATAGCTACTTGTTGGAAGTAACACATTTTGATGTGTGCAGTCCAATGAGTGCTGAGGCATGCAGTGAATATCGTTATGTTCTTACTTCACAGATGATTCGAGTGGATGTTGAGAATATTTACTTGATGAAACACAAGTCTGAATTATTGAATGGTTCAAGTAATTTCAGAGTGAAGTAGCAGATCATTGTGACAAGAGGATAAAATGTCTATGATATGATCATAGAGATGAATATCTGAGTTACGAGTTTTGGCACACAATTAAGACATTGTGGAAATTGTTTCGCAATTAATACCGCCTGCAACACCATAATGTGATGGTGTGTCCGAACATCATAGTTGCACCCTATTGGATATGGTGCGTACCATGATGTCTCTTATCAAATTACCACTATCGTTCGTGGGTTGGGCATTAGAGACAACCACATTCACTTTAAATAGGGCACCACGTAATTCCGTTGAGACGACACCGTTTGGAGAAACCTAAGTTGTCGTTTCTTAAAGGTTTGGGGCTGCGACGCTTATGTGAAAAAGTTTCAGGATTAAGCTCGAACCCAAAGCGGATAAAATGCATCTTCATAGGACACCCAAAACAGTTGGGTATACCTCCTAATTCAGATCCGAAAGCAATATGGATTGTTTCTAGAATCGGGTCCTTTCTCGAGGAAAAGTTTCTCTCGAAAGAATTGAGTGGGAGGATGGTGGAGACTTGATGAGGTTATTGAACCGTCTCTTCAACTAGTGTGTGGCAGGGCATAGGAAGTTGTTCCTGTGGCACCTACACCAATTGAAGTGGAAGCTTATGATAGTGATCATGAAGTTTCGGATCAAGTCACTATCGAACCTCGTAGGACGACAAGGACACGTACTACTTCGGAGTGGTAAGGTGATCCTGTCTTGAAGGTCATGTTGCTAGACAACAATGAACCTACGAGCTATGGAGAAGCGATGGTGGGCCCGAATTCCGACAAATGGTTAGAAGCCATGAAATCCGAGATAGTATCCATATATCAGAACAAAGCATGGACTTTGATGGACTTGCCCGATGATCGGCAATCCATTGAGATAAATGGATCTTTTAAGAAGAAGACGGACGTAGATGGTAATGTCACCATCTATGAAGCTCGACTTGTGGCGAAGTGTTTTCCGAAAAGTTCAAGGAGTTGACTACGATGAGATTTTCTCACTCGTAGCGATGCTTAAAGTCCGTCGGAATCATGTTAGCATTAGCTGCATTTATGAAATCTGGCAGATGGATGTCAAGACAAGTTTCCTTACTAGTTTTCGTAAGGAAAGGTTGTATGCAATACAATCAGAAAAGTTTTGTCGATCCTAAGGATGCTAAAAGGTATGCTAGCTCCAGCGATCCTTCTAAGGACTGGAGTGAGCATCTCGGAGTTGGAATGTATGCTTTGATGATGATCAAAGATTTTGGGTTTGTACAAAGTTTATGAGAAACTTGTATTTCCAAAGAAGTGAGTGGGAGCACTATAGAATTTCTGATGAGTATATGTTGTTGACATATTGACGATCAGAAATGATGTAGAATTTCTAGAAAGCATATAGGGTTATTTGAAAGGTGTTTTTCAATAAGAAACCTGGATTAAGCTACTTAAGCATTAAGCATCAAGATCTATAAGGATAGATCAAAACGCTTAATAATACTTTCAAATGACCACATACCTTGACATGATCTTGAAGGTGTTCAAGATGGACCAGTCAAAGAAGGAGTTCTTGCCTGAGTTGTAAGGTACGAAGTTAAGACTTAAAGCTCGACCACGGCAGAATAGAGAGAAAGGACGAAGGTCGTCCCCTATGCTTAAGACGTAGGCTCTTCAGTATGCTATGCTGTGTACCGCACCTGAAGTGTGCCTTGCCATGAGTCAGTCAAGGGGTACAAGAGTGATCCAAGAATGGCTCACAGGACAGCGGTCGAAGTTATCCTTAGTAACTAGTGGACTAAGGAATTTTCTCGATTATGGAGGTGGTAAAAGAGTTCGTCGTAAAGGTTACGACGATGCAAGCTTGACACCTATCCGGATAGCTCTGAGTAGAGAGACCGGATACATATAATGGAGCAACAATTTAGAATAGCTCCAAGTAGAACAGTTGTTTGGAATAGCTCCAAATAGAGCGTGGTAGCTGCATCTAGGATATGACATAGAGATTTGTAAAGCACACACGGATCTGAAAGGTTCAGACCCGTTGACTAAAACCTCTCTCACAAGCAACATGATCAAACATAAAACTCATTGAGTGTTAATCACATAGTGATGTGAACTAGACTACTGACTCTAGTAAACTCTTGGGTATTAGTCACATGGCGATGTGACCTGTGAGTGTTACTCACATGGCGATGTGAACTAGATTATTGACTCTAGTGCAAGTGGGAGACTGTTGGAAATATGCCCTAGAGGCAATAATAAAAGTATTATTATATTTCAATGTTCATGATAAATGTCTTTTATTCATGCTATAACTGTATTATCCGGAAATCGTAATGCACGTGTGAATACATAGACCACAATATGTCCCTAGTGAGCCTCTAGTTGACTAGCTCGTTGTGATCAACGGATAGTCATGGTTTCCTGACTATGGACATTGGATGTTGTTGATAACGGGATCACATCATTAGGAGAATGATGTGATGGACAAGACCCAATCCTAAGCCTAGCACAAAAGGTCGTGTAGTTCATTTGCTAGAGCTTTGCCAATGTCAAGTATCTCTTCCTTTGACCATGAGATCGTGTAACTCCTGGATACCGTAGGAGTGCTTTGGGTGTATCAAACGTCACAACGTAACTGGGTGACTATAAAGATGCACTATAGGTATCTCCGAAAGTATCTATTGTTTTATGCGGATCGAGACTGGGATTTGTCACTCCGTGTAAACGGAGAGGTATCTCTGGGCCCACTCGGTAGGACATCATCATATGCGCAATGTGACCAAGGAGTTGATCATGGGATGATGTGTTACGGAACGAGTAAAGTGACTTGCCGGTAACGAGATTGAACAAGGTATCGGTATACCGACGATCGAATCTCGGGCAAGTAAAATACCGCTAGACAAAGGGAATTGTATACGGGATCGATTGAGTCCTTGACATCATGGTTCATCCGATGAGATCATCGTGGAACATGTGGGAGCCATCATGGGTATCCAGATCCCGCTGTTGGTTATTGACCGGAGAACGTCTCGGTCATGTCTACATGTCTCCCGAACCCGTAGGGTCTACACACTTAAGGTTCGATGACGCTAGGGTTATAAAGGAAGCTTGTATGTGGTAACCGAATGTTGTTCGGAGTCTCAGATGAGATCCCGGACGTCACGAGGAGTTCCGGAATGGTCCGGAGGTAAAGATTTATATATAGGAAGTCCTGTTTCGGCCATCGGGACAAGTTTCGGGGTCATCGGTATTGTACCGGGACCACCGGAAGGGTCCCGGGGGCCCACCGGGTGGGGCCACCTGCCCCGGGGGGCCACATGGGCTGTAGGGGGTGCGCCTTGGCCTACATGGGCCAAGGGCACCAGCCCCAAGAGGCCCATGCGCCTAGGGAACCCTAGAGGGAAGAGTCCTCAAAGGGGAAGGCACCTCCGAGGTGCCTTGGGGAGGATGGACTCCTCCCCCCCTCCTTGGCCGCACCCCAAAACCCATCTAGGGCTGGCCGCCGCCCCTAGGGGGTGGGAAACCCTAAAGGGGGCGCAGCCCTCCCCTTCCCCTATATATATGAGGCCTAGGGGCTGCCCATAACACGCGATTTGATCTCTCGTTGGTGCAGCCCTGCCCCTCTCCCTCCTCCTCTTCTCCCATGGTGCTTGGCGAAGCCCTGCGGGATTGCCACGCTCCTCCATCACCACCACGCCGTTGTGCTGCTGTTGGATGGAGTCTTCCTCAACCTCTCCCTCTCTCCTTGCTGGATCAAGGCGTGGGAGACGTCACCGGGCTGTACGTGTGTTGAACGCGGAGGTGCCGTCCGTTCGGCACTTGATCATCGGTGATCTGAATCACGACGAGTACGACTCCATCAACCCCGTTCACTTGAACGCTTCCGCTTAGCGATCTACAAGGGTATGTAGATGCACTCTCCTTCTACTCGTTGCTGGTCTCTCCATAGATAGATCTTGGTGACGCGTAGGAAAATTTTTGAATTTCTGCTACGTTCCCCAACAAAAGCGAGGAGGAGTGGGAATCTAATGGTGAGGGGGAAGAGGATGACGACGGCTCAAGTGAAGAGGAGGAGGAGATGGAAGTCGATCCTCCTCGCACGGGAAGGTGATCCAAGCTCATCCACGACCCTACGAGCGAGCGTGGCAAAGCGATTGCGCCTGTTGGGCAATCATCGAAGCGCCCTCGGGCGGCTTCTCCGGCGCCGACTGAGAAAGCACCGAAGCAGCCGAAGCCGTCAAAGCCGGCGAAGGCCTTGCCCAAGATGAGAATGGCCATTCCCACTATCTCCAGGTAACAGCAGAACTTGTGTTTTCTTGTTTAGCACGGACAAACTCTTGGTCGACTCATCAACTAACCAACTGGTTTCTGAAACCTGCAGTGCTGCTACCTCCAAGACCTCCGCCAAGAACGACGACCAAGAAATGGAAGACGCTGCCACCTCCAACCTTGGTACGCTCTCTGTAGTTTCACTTTTGGTCGATTGGATTTTTGTTTCTAACTTTGGATTTCTCCCGCAGCTCCTCCTCATGTCATTGATCTCCCTGATGATGACGACGAGGTGCCCCTGAGGGCAAGGAGGAATAAAAAGGCACCGGCTGGCAAGACCACTCATACTGCATCAGCGCCTGAGGCATCGGTTCAAGGGGGTGACGATGTCACTCTGCATTTTGTGTCCTTCGCTGTGCCGCTGACGAGTGTCCGGCCTTCGATGTTGACTGCTGACCCGCCCTCCCTTTTCGCCACACACCACGTCCCAGAGGACCAAGCGGGTGCTGCTAAGGAGGCTATACGCCAGGCGGGGATCATGAAGGCGATCCAGGAAGCCAGCCAAGCGGCCTATGATGCTAGCTCGGCCCTTCAGAGCAACGTCCAGGTTAGTTGGTCACCGCTTGTTCTGTTAGGATATGCTATCTGAAGACTTTCTTTCCAAAGATCTTTGCATCTGTACACCCACTGGGTGTGTCGATTGAATATTTGAATCGGTGGGGGCACGTTGAGTGCACCCACTGGGTGTAGTCCCCGAGACTATGGTGGACTGCTGGCAGTCGACTGTAGTCTTTGTATTTTGAATTTCTTCGCTATAACTTCTTCACTCGGTCTGGTCGGACCATGTCAAATGGAATTTTGGAACCGGTGGGGGCACGCTGAGTGCACCCACTGGGTGTAGTCCCCGTGACTATGGTGGACTGCTGGCAGTCGACTGTAGTCTGAAGAACCTGTGTTTTTTTGGTAGATCATGATGAGACCAAGACTAACTGCTGGTAGTTAGCCATCGTTTTGTGATCATAATCTCTTTGTTCCTTTCGGTCGACTGATCGGATCAAGTCGATAAAACTAGTGGGGGCACGCTGAGTGCACCCAGTGGGTGTAGTCCCCGAGACTACTGTCGAATATTTTGATTCGACTGTAGTCTTAGAAATGTTACGGTTTTTCTCTTAGTCACTCGGAAGCGACCTCTTTTTGGATGTTTGTCGACTGATTCTTCACGTTGGTAAGGATTTTTTTATTTTTATTTTTGAAATAAAGCAAAAACAGCCTGTCTACTTGGTTGGCACGGCCTTCATACGACTAGAAACCCAATCTCTAGTTGGGCCAGGATGCAGGCCCGTATGGCCCAGTAGGCCCAGAAGGCAGAAGACTTGCAATAGGCCCAAAAATTCCTACTTAGAGAGGAGCTTGACACGGTAGCCACGGCGGGGCTTTTAAACCGGTGCGAGCTCCTCTCAACTAGCGAGGTGTGACTAAACATTGTGCACCGCGGGTGGCAGCACACCACCTTTAGGACCGGTTGGTGGCTCCAACCGGTACTAAAGGGGGGGTCTTTAGTACCGGTTGGAGCCACCAACCCGTACTAAAGGCCACCACCTTTAGTACCGGATGGTGGCTCCAACCGGTACTAAAGACCCCCCCTTTAGTACCGGTTGGAGCCACCAACCCGTACTGAAGGCCACCACCTCTTTAGTACCGGTTCGTGGCATGAACCAGTACTAAAGGTTCACCACGGACCGGTACTAATGAGCGCCGCCCGCTTGGCCGTTGGAACCGGCACTAATGATCACATTAGTGCGAGTTGAATTGCAAACCGGGACTAATGAGTTTCACATTAGACCCTTTTTCTACTAGTGTGGTGAGAACTTGACGACTGTTCTTATCCTTCTTCCCATTCTTGATTCTGATCTCATTGTCATTTTGCAGATAAAACGAAGGAGGCTCTGAAGAAGAAGGACAAAACGAAGCTTGCGGAAGAGAAGCTGGCTTCAGTCGGTAGACTTGAAGAGGGGAACGCCAATCTGAAGGCTGCTCTCGATGCAGCCAACAAGGAAGTCAGCCGTCTGAAGAATGACAAGATAGCTCTGAATGACAAGGCTGGTGAGCTGGTGGGAAAGAAGAATGACAAGGCTTATCTGGGAGGGCTCGCCAAGAAGCTATTCATCATGCTTGAGGGTAATCTCTCTTACCCGACTGATTTGTAATCATCGACTTATCGTAAAACTGCTGGTTCACCTTTGAATTGTGTTCATAGAATTCTACCAAAACTTCGAGGAGGAGACCAGTCGAGTGGAGACAGGCTTGGACCCCATTAACTCTCTCGTGAAGGATGACGCTGCCATGAACATGCTCCGACTGGAGTCTCGTGTTGCTGGTGTGGTCGACTACCTTGCTTGACTGAAGGTTGCGGCGTCGCGAATCGACACGACACTCTGGCCGAGAGAGACGCTTCAAAATGACCTCGAGTCTCTAATGACTTGACTAAATGAAGTTCCAGGTCGAGTGCAAGAATGGAAGAAGTCTTTTGCCAGGTGTGGTGCTGATGTTGCTCTGTCCCTGGTTCGCGTTCACTGCAAGGATGCGCGAGAGGACAAGCTGGCGTCCCTCAGAGTGGCCAATACCAAGAAGCATGACTTCCAATCTTTCATGGAGACCTTCATTGCTGCTGCCACTCGGATTGCTGATGGAATCGACCTAGACCAGTTTGTCGCGCCTTCCATTCCTCCACCTGAGGAGTAAGAAAAACTGCTGTGCTTCACCTTAAATTTTCCTCGGAATGCCGAGTGGTTTTGTAACCGATAAACTTTAACAGGCTTGTTGCCTGAGCACTTCTGAACTCGTAGGATGTTATCTGAACTTGGCTTATCATTGAATATGCTTGCATTTGCCTTCGAGCGAACTTTGTTCTTCACTCGGAATATATACTTTAATGCTTGAGACGCAGCCCTGAGGTGGAGAATCCAGTTGACCTGCTCTTCATCGCTCTTGCAGGTAAGGATGGAGCATAGATTGCAGTCGACCTGCGTCCTTGTAGGGCGCACGTTGTATTTGTGGCGTAGCTCCGAAGGAGAAGGTAGTAGTCGACCTGCACCTCGTCGTCCTTGTAGAGCGCACATTGTATTTGTGGCGGAGCTCCGAAGGAGAAGGTAGCAGTCAACCTGCACCTCATCGTCCTTGCAGAGCGCACATTGTATTTGTGGCGGAGCTCTGAAGGAGAAGGTAGTAGTCGACCTGCACCTCGTCGTCCTTGCAGAGCGCACATTGTATTTGTGGCGAAGCTCCGAAGGAGAAGGTAGCACTCGACCTGCACCTCGTCATCCTTGTAGAGCGCACATTGTATTTGTGGCGGAGCTCCGAAGGAGAAGGTAGCAGTCGACCTGCACCTCGTCGTCCTTGCGGATCGGAATGGATTTCATACTTAGGCGAGTACTGGACTACAGCTAAGCCCTCGAGTGGGAGGTTTTCTCTCCACTTAGTAGGATTTTCAAGTACTTAGGCGAGTACTGGACTGCAGCTAAGCCTCCGAGTGGGAGGTTTGCTCTCCACTCGGTAGGATTTTCATGCACTTAGGCGAGTACTAGACTGTAGCTAAGCCCCCGAGTGGGAGGCTTGCTCTCCACTCAGTAGGATTTTCAAGCACTTAGGCGAGTACTGGATTGCAGCTGAGGTTTGCTCTCCACTCGATAGGATTTTCAAGCACTTAGGAGAGTACTAGACTGCAGCTAAGCCCCCGAGTGGGAGGTTTGCTCTCC
>NC_041387.1:637515418-637531794 GCF_002162155.2 Triticum dicoccoides
AAACTTAGGCGAGTACTGGACTGCAGCTAAGCCCCCGAGTGAGAGGTTTGCTTGTCACTCGGTAGGATTTTTAAATAGTTAGGCGAGTACTGGACTGCAGCTAATCCCCCGAGTGGGAGGTTTGCTCTCCACTTGGTAGGATTTTCAAATACTTAGGCAAAACGGATTCGCAGCTAAGTCCCCGAGTGAGAAGCTTGCTCGTCACTCGGTAGGATTTTCAAATACTTAGGCGAAACGGATTCGCAGCTAAGCCCCCGAGTGACAGGCTTGCTCGTCACTCAGTAGGATTTTCAAATACTTAGGCGAAACGGATTCGCAGCTAAGCCCCCGAGTGAGAGGCTTGCTCGTCACTCGGTAGGAATTTTTTTTACAAACTTAGGCGAAATGGGTTCGCAGCTAAGCCACCCACTGGGGGATTTCTCACATAAACAAAAGCAACAACAATCAATGGGAAAATTATAACACTTTTGTCTTTGATAAACAAACTACAGGAGTACTTTTTATTACATCTCACCCGAGTGAGTACTTAACTGTAAAAGGGGCGGAGCAGCTCCGCATTCCAAGCTCGTGGCTCATCAATCTGGCGACCGACATTGTAAAGATGGTATGCTCCATTGTGTAGAAGTTTGGTGACGATGAAGGGGCCTTCCCAAGTAGGGGCGAGTTTATGTGGCTTCTGTTGATCCACTCGGAGGACCAAGTCTCCTTCTTGGAAGGCTCGACTCTTCACGTTTCTGGCATGGAATCGACGCAAGTCTTGCTGATAGATGGTCGATCGGATCATGGCCATTTCTCTTTCTTCTTCTAGAAGGTCGACTGCGTCCTGTCGGGCTTGTTCTCCTTCATCTTCAGAGTAGAGCTCGACTCGGGGTGCATTGTGAAGCAGGTCACTCGGCAGAACTGCGTCAGCTCCATAGACCAGAAAGAATGGATTTCGCCTAGTCGACCGATTAGGAGTAGTCCTCACTCCCCAAAGAACTGATGGAAGTTCATCGACCCATGCGCCTGCTGCGTGTTTGAGATCATGCATCAACCGGGGTTTCAGTCCTTTGAGAATTAGGCCGTTTGCTCTTTCCGCCTGTCCATTCGACTGGGGGTGAGCGACGGAAGCCTAGTCGACTCGCGTGCCTTGAGAAGCGCAAAAGGCTTTGAATTGGTCAGAATCGAAGTTTGACCCATTATCAGTGATGATGCTATGCGGAACTCCATATCTGAATATCAACTCTCTGATGAAGCTGATAGCAGTGCCGGCATCAAGATTCTTGATAGGCTTGGCTTCGATCCACTTAGTGAACTTGTCGACTGCCACCAGTACATGGGTGAAGCCGCTCCTGCCAGTTCTCAGTGGTCCAACCATATCTAATCCCCAAACAGCAAAGGGCCAGACGATTGGAATGGTCTTCAAGGCTAGGGCGAGCTTGTGCGACATATTGGAATAGAACTGACATCCTTCACACTTGTCGACTATCTCTTTTGCCATTTTATTTTCTCTGGGCCAGTAAAACCCCGCTCGGTATGCTTTAGCCACAATAGTCCGAGAGGACGCATGATGGCCACAGGTCCCTGAGTGGATATCGTCGAGAATTATCCGACCTTCTTCTGGCGTTATACATTTCTGACTGGCTCCAGTCGCGCTTTCCCTGTACAACTGTCCCCTTATCACAGTAAAGGCCTTGGATCGACGGACGATCTGCCGAGCCTCTTCTTCGTTCTTTGGGAGTTCTTTCCTTAGGATATACGCAATGTACGGCACTGTCCATTCGGGAGTGATAACCAAAACTTCCATGATCAGGTCGACCACAGCTGGGACCTCAACTTCAGTCGGATCCATGGCACTTTTAGGCTGTGGGGCTTCTTCGGTGAAAGGATCCTCTTGAACTGATGGCGTGTGGATGTGTTCCAAAAACACATCACTGGGAATGGCTTCTCTCTTGGAACCTATTTTTGCCAAATCATCAGCTGCTTGATTTTTCAGTCGGGGTATATGATGAAATGGCCATGCGCAACCCATACAAAAGTGCTTCGTATTCTGCTTCATTATTGGAGGAATCAAAGTGAATCTGGAGCACATATCTGAGCTTATCTCCTCGGGGGGAAACCAACACTACCCCAGCACCGGATCCATTCAGCATCTTGGAACCATCAAAGAACATGGTCCAGTGCTCCGAGTGAACTTCAGTCGGCAGTTGCTGTTTGGTCCACTCGGTGATGAAATCTGCTATTGCTTGGGACTTGATGGCTTTCTTTTCCTCAAATCTGATATCTAGGGGAAGGAGTTCAATCGCCCATTTTGCCACTCGAGCGGTTGCATCTCTGTTGTGCAAAATCTCTGACAATGGAGCGTCACTGACGACTATAATGGAATGGTCAGAGAAGTAATGAGCAACCTTCTTCGTGGTCATATAAATCCCATATACAAGCTTCTGATAATGAGGGTATCTTTGCTTTGATGGGGTTAAAACTTCTGAAATATAATACACTGGGCGCTGAACTTTAAAGGCTTTTCCTTCTTCTTCCCGCTCGACCGTAAGTACTGTACTGATGACTTGTCATGTGGCTGCAATATAGAGCAGCAAAGGCTCTTTGCTGATCGGGGCAGCAAGCACCGGCTGGGTGGAAAGCAGGGCTTTTAGCTCTGCAAACGCTGCGTCAGCTTCAGGAGTCCACTCGAACTTGTCCGACTTCTTCATCAGTCGGTAAAGAGGCAATGCCTTTTCACCAAGACGAGAGATGAATCGACTTAACGCGGCCAAGCAAACAGTAAGCTTCTGGACATCGTGCACACGCACAGGACGTTTCATTCGGAGTATAGTACCAACTTTTTCTGGATTGGCGTCGATTCCTCGTTCGGAAACGAGAAAACTGAGTAACTTTCCGCCAGGAACTCCGAATGTGCACTTTGATGGATTAAGCTTGATATCATACCTCCTGAGGTTGGCAAATGTCTCTGCAAGATCAGTTAGCAGGTCGGAACCTTTCCGTGACTTGACCACAATATCATCCATGTACGCTTCCACATTCCGACTGATTTGAGTGAGAAAACACTTCTGAATCATCCTCATGAACATGGCTCCAGCATTCTTGAGGCCGAATGGCATGGTGACATAACAGAAGCACCCGAATGGGGTGATGAAAGCTGTTTTGATCTCATCGGGTCCATACAGATGGATCTGATGGTAACCGGAATAAGCGTCTAAGAAAGACAGGCGCTCACATCCCACAGTCGAGTCGACTATTTGGTCGATGCAGGGAGAGGAAAATGATCTTTCGAGCAGGCCCGATTGATATGTTTGAAGTCAATGCACATGCGAAGTGACTTGTCCTTCTTGGGGCCATGACGACATTGGCGAGCCACTCGGAGTGGTAAATCTCTCGGATAAACTCTGCTGCTAAGAGCCGAGCCACCTCCTCGCCAATGGCCTTTCTTTTCTGGACGGCGGACCATCGAAGATGTTCTTTAACAGGTTTCACTTTTGAGTCGACTCGTAGACGGTGCTCAGCCAGCCCCCTGGGAACACCCGGCATGTCAGAAGGTTTCCATGCGAAGATGTCCCAGTTCTCACGGAGGAACTGGATGAGCGCTTCTTCCTATTTGGAGTCGAGCGTTGTAGAGATATGAGTCGGAGCAGCATTGGGGTCGGTCGGGTGAATGTGAATCGGTTTCATCTCGATCTTTGAGCCTTTCTGAAAGCACTCTTCCGCCTTCTTCCGATTGCCAGTAATAGTGATCACACATTTGGGGCCAGGCATCTTTAATTTGAGGTACACGTAACATGGTTGAGCCATAAAATGTGCATAAGCTGGCCTTCCCAAAATAGTGTGATAGGCACTCTGGAAATCCACAACTTCAAATGTCAACTTTTCTTTGCGGTAATTTTTGGAATCACCGAAAACTACATCAAGAGCAATCTAACCGAGTGACGCAGCCTTCTTTCCAGGAATGACTCCATAGAAACTCATGTTGCTGGTACTGAGTCTGGCATCGGAATGCCCATCCCTTTCAATGTCTCTGCATACAGTATATTCAGGCTACTGTCACCATCCATCAAAACTTTAGTCAGTCGAGTGCCTTCGACGACTGGGTCGACCACCAGAGCTTGCCTCCCAGGGGTGGCTATGTGTGTCGGGTGATCAAACTGGTTGAATGTGATGGCATTCTGAGACCATTTCAGATAGTTGGGTGTCTCTGGAGCAACCATATTCACTTCTCGGTTGATAACTTTCAATCGACTTTTTCTCTCTACGTCAGCAAAAATCACCAGAGTGGAATTGACCTGGGGATATCCATCATCACTATCCTCTTTGTCCTCAACTTTGTCTGACTCCTTTTCCTTATCTTTGGGCTGTCCCCTGGAATTGCTGGATCAAGAGCCGACACTATCGAGTGGTATGTTTTGAGTAAATGAATTTACCCTCCTCATCTTTTTTTGTGTGGATGTGGCACGGCAAATCCATCACGTCATTTCCTTCTTTGTCTTTCACCTTCTTAGGGTTCCAAGACCCTTTAGGCTTCCCTTTAAACTTTCCTTGAGTCACGGCCAAGGCTTCTCCAGGAGCAGCTGGCTCGGCTTTTCACTTCTGCTTCCGACTGGAGTTCCCTCCTCCGGTTTCGTGGGCGACTGACTTGTGCTTGCCACTCCGGAGCCGATCCTCTTCTTCACCATTGGCATACTTGGTGGCTATCTCCATCATTCGACTCAGAGACATGTCTCCGGTTCGACCGAATTTTAGGTTCATCTCTCTGTACTTAACGCCTTCCTTGAAGGCACAAACTGCCTGGTGAACAGATACATTCTCTACCGTGTGATGCAATGTGATCCATCTCTGGATGTAATCTCTCAAAGTCTCATTAGACTTCTGCACACAAGTTTGTAGCTCTGTCAGTCCTGCTGGTCGCTTGCAAGTTCCTTCAAATGTTCTGACAAACACTCGGGAAAGATCTTCCCAAGTGTAAATGCTACTAGGTGCTAACTGATTCAACCATGCTCTGGTCGAGCCCTCCAACATAAGAGGCAAATGTTTCATGGCCACCTCATCATTTTCGCCGCCAATCTGAACAGCCACTCGGTAGTCTTCAAGCCAAGTATCAGGCTTGGACTCACCAGTGAACTTACTGACTCCAGTCACCAACCTAAAGTTGGGAGGAATCACCGCGGCCCTGATGGCTCTGCTGAAACACTCTGGTCCTGAGACGTGCACTCTGCTGCTGGTGGGTACATCTCTGTCGTGACCCTCTCGGTGAGCTCTGTTCCTGTCGACCAGACCTTGAATGATAATGGATCTCGCATCAAATCCTGGTTCCCTGGGGTCGACTGGGATCCTTCGCCCACCACTGTGTTGGCGTCTATCATCCTGTTGTTGAGGCGCGTACGATCCACCCCTTGGGGGAGGGGTGGGCACTCGACGTCGATCATCGTGATCGATTTGGTGATCATACTGCTCACGGTTCTTGTACTGATCATGCCGGTCTCCACGCCCCTCATGCCTCGGGGGCGATCTGGGGCTATGAGCTGACTGGACTGTATTTGCAGCTACGGATCTGCTGTGGATCCTATTCCGTGACTGCGATACAGCTGAATTTTGATCTCCTGCTGCTCGGAGCAAATCTCTGATCTGCAACAAGCCTCTTCCAGCCTCTGACTGGGAAGGTTGAATTAACTCTGCTATACGAGCCACAGCTGCTAAATTCTGAATCGGAGTTCGATATACCTGAGTCGGTTGTGGAAAGAGCTGACGTCGACTGGAATCCAGAACCCGTTACCGCGCGCGCTCGTCAAGTGCTCGCTGGAGGTTCTCAAGTTGAGTGCGCTCAGCCAAGTTGGCCAAGCGCGCGTCCTCTAAGGCACGAGCCTCGGGGGTTTCTCCAATGATAGGAGTGTGTAGCGCATCCATGTTCCGGCGGCGAAGTTCTTCCCTTTGTAGCAAAGTGAGGGGCTCGGGGAGATACTCCTCATGGGCATGCGACGGATCGCCTCCGCCGTCGCCTCCGTCGGCGCCGGGAAAACCGGGAGGACCGCGTGGTCCATCGACCATCAGAACCTCCGCCGCTGGTCACTGCTGTCACACTCGGATGAAGTCTCTGTGGAGCCAGTTGACAGATCGAACAGGCCGTAGAGAGATTCGTCGGGCTCGATTGCCGCGACCTGAGGGGTGGCCGATTGGCGAGCCACCGCGTGTCTCACCCACCGCTGAAGCCTCGACCGACCGGAGCGCTTGCGCCGGCGGGAAACAGGATGGGAGGACGACACAAGGGCCGACCGATACTGGGTCGATGGTTGCCGCAGGAGGACACCACGGACGCACGCGCGAAAGTGCGTCGCTCGGCGAACTGGGAGCGCGTCGATGTCGAGCGGAGCCTCCTGAAGCCAAGCAGAGTCGTCGGCGACAAACGTGAGCGCGCCGAGACGGATCTCGCGGCCCTCAACCAAAACTCCGCCTGAAACCATGATGAAGGAGATCGGAAAAAATTGCAACTTCTCTAGTAAGTCGCTAAGACACCTGCCCCAAGGTGGGCGCCAACTCTCGTGGTTCTAAGTCTGACAGTAGTGTAGGGGGGTAGGTATGGAGAGGCAAGATCCTAGCTATGGAGTAGTTGTATACGCAAGGGATTTACGAGTTCAGTCCCTTCTCGGAGGAAGTAACAGCCCTACGTCTCGGAGCCCGGAGGCGGTTGACTGGATTATATGCGTATGAGTTACAGGGGTGCGAACCCTTTACACTGAGGAGGGGGGTGGCTTATATAGAGTCCGCCAGACCCCTCCGGCCCTCAGTTATGCAGGGTTTAAGATACATTAAGATTGGGCGTTACTGGTAACGCTATACATAAAGCGCTATGATGATCATTAAAGGTACTTAATGACCGACCGTTAGCGTGCAGAGTGACTTTAGATCTCCTGGCTGTCGAGTGGTTGGCTCCATGGTCGAGTGGTTGGCTTCATGGTCAAGTGTCTTCGAGTCAGTCGATTGGAACACTTCTGCGTCGATTGACATGTGGTTCCTTCTAGAGATGTCCTTGGGTAGGGTAGTTTGGACAGGTCCATGACCCTACCCTAGGTACATAGCTTCATCAGAGGCCGAGCGAGCACCTCACCAGAGCCAAGGACGACGCTGCGAGCGACAGCGATCTGCGACATCCCAGGTGGATGCAAGAAAGAAACTTCACAGGACGAGGGGGAGTCGGGAGGTCGTCGGGGGGCCTGTATAGGGGGGGGGTAGGGGATGGCCGTGGTGGTGGCCAACAGTGGCAGTGGAGCCAGGTTGAAGGGAGGGCGAGGCGGTCATCGGCCTAGCCTAGCTTAAGTGCTTGTGCTTTCGCACGGAAAGCACAAACACTTAAGCTAGGCTAGGTCGACATTGTCGGAGTTGACATTTGCCCACTGGCTAGGCTAGCGAAGACCAACTAGTGTTGACAATGACCAAGAAATTTCGACAGCACCATGCAACGCACGCAATGCAAAGATCTAGGTAAGGAAGAATTTCATAACGAGGTAGACATGATAATCAGGTGAAGGTTAGCATGGTAACGACTTATCCAAAGGCTAGGCAACAAAACGTACTCCTCAAAAATATCAAATGCTCCAAAAGGCGTATGTTGTCCCTATATAAAAACACATCAAACATTTTGCATTGGCAATTATCCATGTTTTCACCTCATTCTTTATATCTGTTGTGACAATATTAACATCATCGATTAGTTGCAGAAAACTTTTTGCATATCTTTCATTTCAAATGTTACAGAAAATGGGCAAATAGTGATGGAAACGAGGCCTTCTCATGATTAAAGACTAGAGAGGGCCAAGGATGGCCACGACCAGCAAAGCTTGATGTTTGATAAGCTTTGGCGACATATTTGGTTGGTGTTTTTGCCACCCATTATAATCAATTATAGCATTCCATGTCTGAATGGAATAGGCGTAGTGGAAGAGGATATGAAGTCGTGGACTCCGGAAATTTTCTTGGAAATTGGGGATTCCCACAGTTTGGCTATCCCAGTTGTAGGTGATCAATGGTCTACACACTTTTTAGACTATTATCCAAGAGATAAAACATGTCCTTGATGGCCTAAGTATTCTAAATTATAGAGTTCACCGACATCACAATTTCCACAGTTTGGTCATCCTCAGTGTTGGAGGCGATAAGCGGTCCATGATCTACTTGCGCTCTTAGCCAAGGGATAAAACTTGTACTTCGGCGGTGCCCACCTATCCCAAATTACTAGTCATGTCCCCCGCTCCCTCCTCCCCCACACACATAGAATTGATTGATTGTATGAATTCATTTCGTTATCACCCACATTTTCTTTCACCGAGGTGACATTTCTTATGTCACCCCATCAATTACCTCTTCGACACGAACGAATCTAGACACGATACATGGTTACCAACTAGTTAATACCAGTTTAACACAACAACAACTAAGTGATAAAGTTTGTATGTCGGCCGCTAAACTTTCCCAAATCATTGAGCTTTTCATCTTCCCATGAATGTCTCTTGAATTGAAACTGTTAGGCAGAGGTGAAGACCATTAGAGTGGCCGACATGCGATTGCCTTGTCGAACCGATCATTGTGTGCATCGCGATCCACATCTTCTTTTACTGGAGTGATGTAGCCCATATCACTGGGTCAATTACTTGTAAGACATGAACTAGTCCAAGCATGATACGTGGTTGAGACCCGCTTCGGTACACCCCCCTCACAAAACGTATAAAGGGTGGTATGGACTTTTGACATATCGTACACAGTTTAGTGGATATACACATATGTACGTTAGCCTTGGCGTCAATACAGTGTCATTTTTTTCGTTTTATTAAACTACAAAAAGTTGATGCCGTGCTATCTGGGATTCGAACACACAACAACCACCTCTACTTCTTTTCCCCTACATATCGAAGTATAATGCTAATAAAAAAACCGTCTGACTATTTTTTCAGTTTGGCCGTTTTTCTTTTTTTTCCTTCTCCCCTTATTTCTTAATATTTTTCTTTCTATACTTAATTCGCAGAACTTTTTCCAATTTATGATTTTTTTAAATGAACTTTTTACGAACTCATGATCTTTTTCCAAATTCATGATTTTTTCAGGCTGCGGTTTTATTTCAAATTCATGAACTATTTTGAGTTTGCGGCTTATTTCAAATTTGTCAGCTTTTTAAAAATTTCATGAGCACGTGGAACTTTTTTGAATGGTTTTATGCTTGCAACTAGACACACTGTGTACAATTTGGTACGTTCGGGTAGGCCGGAAGGGCAAGTTTCGAACCACTTTTGTTTTCACCTCCTCTTAAAGCACCCAAT
Source organism: Triticum dicoccoides (assembly GCF_002162155.2). NCBI lineage: Eukaryota > Viridiplantae > Streptophyta > Magnoliopsida > Poales > Poaceae > Triticum > Triticum dicoccoides. The sequence goes on from NC_041387.1 coordinate 637,524,712, forward strand.
TTTTTTTCACACCTTGACATCACCATAGCCAACATGCATGTCAAGTTTTGTTGGTTTCCGACATTTTATGCATTTTCTAGGTTTTCCCACTGGAAAAAAATCATAAACACAGGTCAAACGTGACGCAACGTGTGTTTGGTGTTTGAATTCATTCAAATTTTATGTGGGGGGCAACCTTGGGCATGCACGAACATCTGGCAAAAATTGGTGTCATTTTGTGCGTGCAACCGAACACACCGCGTACAATCTGGTACGTTCGGGTAGGCCAGAAGGGCAAGTCTCGAACCACTTTTCTTTTCACCTCCTCCGAACGCGCCCAATTTTTTTCCACACATTAGCATCACCATGGCCAGCATAAATGCCAAGTTTGGTTGGTTTATGACATTCTATGTTTTTTCTAGGTTTTTTCGGACATGACGCAACATGTGTTCGTTGTCCGGATTAGTTCAAATTTTGCGTGGGGGACAACCTTGGGATTGCCCAACCGAATTTTATGTCATATCATACTTGCAACCAAACACACCGTGTACAACCTGGTACGTTCGGGTAGGCCGGAAGGGCAAGTCTCGGACCACTTTTTTTCCACCTCCTCCGAACGCACCCAAAATTTTCCACACATTGGCATTACCATGGACAACATCTGTGCCAAGTTCATTGGTTTTAGACATTCTATGCTTTTTCTAGGGTTTTCCCAGTGAAAACCCCTAAAACACAGGTCGGACGTGACGCAACGTGTGTTCGATGTCCGAATTCGTTCAAATTTTGCATGGGGGGCATCCTTCGGCATGCCCAACCGCTGGCGAAATTTGGTGTCATATCATGCTTGCAACCAAACACACAGTGTACAACCTTCTACGTTCGGGTAGGTCGGAAGGGAAAGTCTTGAACCACATTTTTTTCACCTACTCCGAACACACCCATTTTATTCTATTTTTTTATTTTATTATCTTTTTTATTTATTGTTTCTCCTTTTCCTTTTACTTTTTCTTTTTTTCACATTTTATATATTTTTTCACAAAATTTGTTCACAAAGTCAATAAAGTTCTCGTTGAAAACGATTTAGAAAATTAGTTTATTTTTATCATGTTTGAGAAAACATGTTTCTTGATAACATGCATGTGTGCATGCGTATACATGTAGGCATGGTAAACGAATGCAGGTTTTCTTCCATCACTACAGTAGTTGACCCTTATACATTTCCTGCTTTTAAATATCGCGAGCGGCAGCGTAGTCGGATGGCAAGTAGTGTAATGAGGACGATGAGGTTACAAAATTTGTTCCCAAATTCCAACAACATTCTTGATTTCAACAGTTGTTCGGAAATTCAATAAATGTTTGGGGATTTCAAAAAAAATGTCCGCACTTTGAAACAATTGTTAGTAATTTTGAAAAATCTTCGTGTTTTCAGTTTAGTTCCTGTTTTTTAAAAATGTTCTCCTTTTGATTGCTTTGTCCTTTGTAAAACAAATGTTTGAGAGTCCCAAAACCCGCATTTTCACAAAATGTTTTAGATTTTTTTAAACACAAATTTGAAAATGTTCGTATCTCCCAAAAAAATGTTTGCAATTCCAAAAAATGTTATCATTTTTCGTTTTGTTCCTTTTATGATTCCCCAAAAAAACGTTCACGTTTTCACAAAATATTCTAGTTCTTTTTAAAATATCACAAATTTTTAAATGACCGTGTTTCTAAAAATGTTTAACTTTTCCAATTAGAAAATGAGGTCCAATTTTTTTAAAATGTCGCGGCTTTTGGTTCATATAGACTGGGTTACCTTTTTGGACATGAAATCTCAGTTGGTATAGTGGCTAATGTTATGGTTGACTGGTGCGACCTATTGCACATTTTGGTTTATCTTAATTTTGCGAATTCTTGTTTTAAATTTTGTCGTGATCTTTAGTTTCTTAACGATTGGCGGTGGAACTCCAACATAGCAGATTCGTTGTCACAGTGGTAAGCTCGTCGTCCACATAGACTGGTAGATGCAGGTTCGATTCCGGCCACCCTTCTTTTTTCTATTTATCTCCCAGTGAACGTGGCACACCTGCAGATGGGGGCCGGCCCAGGTGAGCCGCCCCTGTGCAAAGCGACGACTTCTTGCCTCTACGTATGCAGGCGTATTTTGAAGAAAAGACCATCACGCTCTTTATTATGAAGGGGTATGGAGTAATCTCAACCGTTGATGTATTTAGGGGGTTGTATCGAAGCAGAAGTGTATGTGGTTACCTTCTACTTAAGACCATTTTTCCACGCCAACAAAATTGATTGATATGTTGGGGGTTGTCCCAATCGAGTCAGTCGACTTCAGAAAAATGTTGAAAAAATAAGTTTAGTGTGATGTAGAATTTTTGTGTACCTAGTGCAAGAAGTTATGGTGTTTGTTCTCATAGTTCAAAAATATATGAAGTCTTGTATGGTTCTCAATGTTAGATTGATGATTCTTGTTGCTAATTGAGATTTAACTAATTATCAGACACTTGAGAATTAGCAAATCCATCATTTGACTCTTCTACATGAATTATCAGACACTAGTAGAAAAAGCCCCATTCGTCCCGGTTCGTGAGGGCCTTTAGTCCCAGAACCGGGACTAAAGGGTCGTTACTAACCCCCCTCCCTTTAGTCCCGGTTCTTATACGAACCGGGACTAAAGCCCCTCCACGTGGCCGCTGTCCAACCGGGACTAAAGGCAATTTTACGAAATTTTTGTTTTTTGAATTTTTTTTCGATTTTCAAATTTCTTAATTATTTTACAATTTAATCTCTACTCATCACTCATCACTGCTCAATTTAACCTCTAATATCTAATCATCCCTCATCATTCCAAATCATCTAACTCCCGACCGGTCACCCATCCTCTCACTACTCCAACTTGAGCACGCTTAATTGCCGGGTTCTATTCCCCCTCGTTTCCAAGTCTGCACTTGTTGTTTTCCTGACAATAGTAAGATGCCAAGGGACAACAAGTGCAGACTTGGAAACGAGGGAGAATAGAACCCGAAAGTTAAGTGTGCTCAGGCTGGAGTAGTGAGAGGATGGGTGACCGTCTGGGAAGTTAGATGATTTGAAATGATGAGGGACGATTAGAGATTAGAGGTTAAATTAAGCAATGATGAGGGGTGATTAGAGATTAGAGGTTAAAATAAGTTAGAAATTTGAAAATCCAGAAAAATTTGAAAAAAAATTCAAAAAAAAATTCAATTTTTTTTATAAAATTTCCTTTAGTACCTGTTGGTGCTACCAACCAAGACTAAAGGTGGACCTCCAGGCAGCAGCCACGTGGACGGCCTTTAATCCCGGTTCATGTAAGAACCGGAACTAAAGGGGAGGCTTTAGTAACGACCCTTTAGTCCAGGGGCGGAGCCAGCGCCCGGCCACCCTGGGCACTTGCCCGGGCTTGATGCCAACGCGTACGCTGTACGATGTCCTGTGACAGCTGGAAAAATTGACGTACGCACCGTGATTTCCTGGGCAGAATTGTGTTGGGTCGCTTGGTAATGGGCTCTGTAAGAGCTAGGCCTAGCAAGCCACGTTCGGCTGTTGGTTAACGCTAGGCTGACGCACACGCACGTTCGGGCTGCTGGTTAATCGTTGTCTCTGATCGCTCGCCTCCCCCTGCGCTGTTCGGCTGCCTATCGCGCGGAAACAGCCTAGCGGCGGCCAACGGCGGGATGAGCGGATCTGTCCCGGGGAAGGCAGGAACAGCTTGCAACCTTGCCTACTCGTTCCTTCCTTCGTAATCACATTAGGTAAGATTGCTAACTGATGTGCCTATCCACACCTAGGGATGGATAGATTAGGGCTTAGATTTTAAGGTCAGACTGTTGAAATTTATTCAAGTTAGATCATGATAAAAATATTATTCAAACATTCATCGGAACGAAGTATCACAAATTTCATCTGCCTCGTGATTTTCTTTTAACACACTATTCTATGTTCCATTTATTCCTACAAGCTCTCTATTTTGAATATATCAACAAATTACACTGATGAATTTATGTGAACTACGAATCTGTTTTTTTTATCTTGTAGTGTTTTTTTAGGACATTTGGAATAGCTATGCTTTTGCTTGGAACAATGTGAGTTTGGTTCCATGCATGGCCTTGTTCTATGACTTTTATTGTCAAGTCTCAAATTTATTTTGGTCTATGAAACTGAATATCGATATGTTACATATTAGTCCACTTTAAAACCACATTTGTATGACTTTGTTTTTAAATTCATTTTTTCGTTATTGATGCAGATTTGTGGTACGAAAGTTTGAGGCTATTTTATATGTTGTATATCTGTCGGAACATCACATTTTAATTTCGACATTACTCACTTAGGCTCAAGCTTGCCCAGGCTCGAAAAAAGTTCTGGCTCCGCCACTGCTTTAGTCCCGGCTCCAGAATCGGGACTAAAGACCCTTATAAACCGGGATAATAGGCTCTTTTTCTACTAGTGAAATATGTTCTCTAATTTAGTTACATGATGGGTGGCATCGTCGATCTATGGTGGAAAATTCTAGTGCATCTTTCATGATGACGGTGGCAGGTGGTAGGGGCCTTTAATGGGCAGGGAAGGCCAAATATCGTCATTGACCAGCATGTTGTGGATATAGTAACAATGATAGTATGGTCTCGTCTTCGCAAATTCAACGGGAGTCCACTTGATTGGGGCTGAATGTGATTCTTTGAGAGTTATCATGTTTTGCACTGGGAATTCACAATGACGGGATGCAGCGGAGGCCATCTTTTGTGGAGTGTGCCGGTATGGCAACAACGATCGCGAAGGTTAAGTGACTGATGAGCTAGCCGGTTTGTCTTTTTTTTTTTGGGTACTCCCTCCATTCCAAAATATAGTGCGCTCACGTTTTCTGGGGTCCAACTTTGACCATAAATTTAACCAATGAGACCGACTGCGGCGCGAGAAAAAATTATATAATTGAAAACTTCTTTTGAATAAGAATTCACTGTTATAACTTTTGCTCCCGCTGCAGTCGGTCTCGTTGATTAAATTTATGGTCAAAGTTAAAGCACGAAAATAGAGGAAGCACTATATTCTGAAACGGAGGGAGTAGCTGGTTTGTCTTTTTAAAATAAGAATTCTTGTAACAGGGTGAATGAACCTCCCCATTGCCTTGTTGATAAGATCATGAACGGCGTAACTGTGGTTTAAATTAATAAAGCTAGCCATGATGACATTTTTTATAGAAAAAGGAAAAAGTTATCCACACCCTACTTTGCACTATGAGCCAAGTCGGTAAAAAATACAGCATACTTTGGCGGCGGCGAAACCATCCAAGATCATAGAGCCGGCCGGAATTCATCATGAGAAGTGAAGCTCGCGGGCAGAGTGAAAGAAGAATTGATCGAATAAGGCCATCTCCACCGCACGACCTCAAAACGTCTGGATCTGTTTGTTTGGATCTAAACGAACAAATGAAGCGGCCCAACACGTAACCCCATCTGTAAAAAGACGTCCGTTTTTGGTCCGCTTTGTCCCATCCCGAGCCCAAATTTGATCCGGCTTTGCGGTCGAGCTGACATCGAGCGGAAGCTTTCTCGTCCGTCCCGTCCGCGCCTGGACCCACTGGTCACCCACTCATCACTCCCACCGGTCTCTCTTCCTTTTTTTTCTCTCTCTCTCTCCTCGTCACAGGAGCTACAACAACGGCGGCTCCTCGGCAAAACGCGGCAGGGCCGGCGCTGCTGGGGGCGCGGCGGCGCGGGCCGGCGCTGCAGCGGCGCGGCACGGGCGAGAGAGCGAGGCATGGGCGAGCACGGGAGGTGGGCCGGCGCTGCGGGCGCGGCCACGCGGGCCGGCGCAGGCGCAAGCCGGGCGTGGCGAGCTCAGGCACGGCACGGGCGCGCGGGCGGGCGTGGCCCCGGCGAGAGAGCGAGCACGGGAGGCGGGCCGGCGCTGCGCCGCGGCCACGCGGGCTGGCGCAGGCGCAGGCTGGGCGTGGCGAGCTCAGGCACGGCACGGGCGCGCCGGCGGGCGTGGCCCTGGCGAGAGAGTGAGCACGGGAGGCAGGCTGGCGCTGCAGCGCGGCCACGCGGACCGGCGCAGGCGCAGGCCGGGCGTGGTCCCGGCGAGAGAGCTCGGCGGGGCATGGGCGAACGCGGCGTGGGGCATCACCAGCAGGCACACCGGCGCTAGAGGCCATGGCCGGTGCTCGCGCGACCCGCTGCGAGGAACGGCGACGGTTGCGTGCTAGCTAGCAAGCAAGTCACGCTCGCGAACTTGCTAGCTCGCTAGCTAGCCAGCCCGCGCGTGAACTTGCTAGCTAGCTAGCTAGCCAGCCTGCGCTAGATAGTTTGGCCATGCGGCCGCGACGGGACGAGCGCGGGCGCGGCGACCGGCGGCGGGGCACGGGCGGGTGCTGCGAGGAGCGCCGACGGCTGCTGGCGCGAGTGCAGGCTGGCGTGGCTGCAGCCACGCGGTCACAACGGCAGGGCCGGAGCAGGGCGCGGACAGGCGGCCCCGGCGAGCGAGCACGAGCGGCCATGCCAAGCGCGGCGCGGCGACGTGATGCAAGGTGAAGGCGGATGCAGCGGACGTTTTGGGTCGTTTCCCCGCGCTGGGCGCTACAAACCCAAGCCGGACATGCGTGTCCGTTTTGGCCCCATTCTCATCTCAAACGGACGAAATCCGCACAAAACGGACGTCCGATTGGGTCGGTGCGGTGGAGTTGGCCTAACCTACGGATGGGAATGGTTTGTCCGTCGTGATCCACATCTTCGTCATTTTAGGCTGAAGTGAAGTACTGTGTCCCACATCACTCCGTCAATTACTTGTACGGTGTGAACGAGTCCAGGCACGATACGTAGTTACCGCCGCTTTACCCAGGACAGCGACGCGTCGGCGCGTTTATAGGGGCACGCTAGCGAAGTGGGAGAATCCACGAGCGTGGACATAGATGGGTAGCTATAGTAGTACGAGCAGTAATCAACAGGTAGCGACTGTCGGGCATGGAGATGAGATCGCTGTTGGGTGAACAGGAGTGACTTCCGTTTTAACTATTGATCGATCGGGCATGTGGCCACGGCCACGAGAAGTCGGTCAATTCCTTCCATGGATCGATCATCGATGGTGTGGCCA
>NC_041387.1:637531895-637557309 GCF_002162155.2 Triticum dicoccoides
GGTACGTATTGCTTTGCGTGCTCTCCGACTCCGAAAGAACGTACGGCCGGGGCCGACGACTGACAGTAGCGAGCGGCTAGCTAAGCTAGGTAGCTCGCGTCGCGGGCATAGGCAGGCCATGCATGCATGCAACCATTGATGATGTCCATCCTCGCGACGGGCCGTGTTTGGATAGTTAGTTTGAGTTATTTACTTATTTTAGGCTCAACTAACCCAAAAATATTCAAATAGAAGGATTAATTTCGGTTAGATGCATCTAACCCATCCAAAAAAAACAACCCACCTAAGAGGTGCTTATTTGGGTTAGTTCTCCTCGGGACCATTGAAAAGACATTTTTTTTCTTCCGCTCTCCCAGTAGCAGATCTCTCCCCACTTCCTCGAAACTTCTCGTCCTCTCCCTTCTTCTCCCACCGCCCGTGAAGGCGCCTCGCCGTATCCGCGCCCCCGTCCGCCGCCAGTAAGCAGCCCCGCCCTATCCTCCCGTTCCAACCACCTCGTCTCCCAGCGGCCCGTCCGCCCGCCGGTAAGCAGTCGTGGCTCCTTGCGAGGCCCGTCCCCGTCGGCCTCGGCCAGTGAGGTTCCTTGCGTAGGGATGGCGGATTCGGCCGGCAGGCTGCGCGATAAGCGAGCGCGGCTCCTTGCCGGGCGCGTTCCCGTGTGCGGCTAGCGCGGCTCTCGGCTAGGGCTCCACCTAAAGTAGCCAAATCATTGAGAAATAGCATTTATTGTCAATCTAACCCTGTCATCCAAACACCACTTTAATTAGAGTTAGTTCAGAGTTAGTTCAGGGTTAGAATCTAACTCTAACCTCTAACCGAGTTAGAGTATCCAAACAGGGCCGGTTAGCTGCGTTGGCATTGCGTCCGAGATGACCGAGACATGACGGCGCGCGACACGCATCCACCCGGCCACCGACACGCGCGTGGTTGGACGATTCGATTGGGTGGCGCCGTACGTTGCTAGTGCCCTGCTAGCCCCTCCACCCCGTGGCCTCACGGAGCAACGGCCTCGTCGTCGCCCTCCCCGTGCCCTTGTAGCCGGAGCGAATCGTGTGACATTCCCGCGGCGGTTGGCGTACGCCACGCTGGTGGTGGACGAGGTGGGGATCCGGGGCGGGTGGACCGCGCCCGCCCGCCGCGCTTGGCCTATCAGCACGCCGTCGACCTGAGAAATCCGGTGGCGCTGGCCGTCAGACTCAGACCGCACTCCGCCACCAAGCAGTGGCATTGACCCCCTCGTGACCACCGGACCGCACCCACCCACGCCGTGTGCGAGGGAGGGGACGAGCCTGCCCTAGCCTAGGCATGGGCACCCAGCGTAGCGTAACCAACCTACCATAGCTAGCTACTCCTTCCGTTCTAAATTACTTGTCGCTGAAATGGATGTATCTAGAACTAAAATACATCTAGATATATTCACATGTGCGACAAGTAGATGGTACCTCGCCCAGCCAAACGGATCGATCGGCCATGCGCCGGGGTGGGCCTTCTCGAACGTGAACAGGTCATCTTGCCGGTCTTGGTCCGACGACCACCGAGCCATCAGCCATATGGACGGACGGATATCGTCAAACAGGTCGGCTGAGGCCTGAGATGCATCAGTCAACCGTCGAGACTCAAGATGCACGGATTCTTAGTTGAATCGGCGAGTGCAAGATAATACATGTATTCCATGCTACTTATTTCTTTTATTAGACAGAACTCACATTTTTGTCAAATTTATATAAGTATAAAATACCGGCAAGTTGGTTAAACGTGCATGCATCGTGTGTATGCATGCAGTATGATAAGTTTAAGCTATGAACTAAACGACCCTTGCAATACCCCTGAGCAAACGACGGTAACCGGCCTAATTTTCTGCCTTTTCTATGGGGCAATTTCTTTTTCTAGAACCGAGTTAACGTTAGAGAACACTTCAGTTCAACCGGTTCAATCTTGGAACTCAGCAAAGGATGGTAACTACCCTACATGTCTTTCATCGTGTTTGATGGATCCACCAAAGCCATCTTTTATAGTGGGGAGTAACTTAGACTAGTGTAGTCTAAGTTACTACCTTCATAATGCAAAGTAACATAATAGTAGTATCATGGATGGCTTCATTTATTAACTTGTAGACTCATCTTGTCTGGGAAAGCGCTATGTTACAGTAACATATTATGTTACCACCTCTCATTAACTACTTGCCACGTAAGCAAAATTTTCTTGAAATGCACTATGTTACTACCTAAGTTACTCCCACCATGACTAGCCTTAACACCACTAAATACGGTTGACGCCAAGCCGTGAAAACCGCGGTTTAGTTCTCGTCGTAACTCGATGGTCCCTAGTTTTCATGGATAAACCAACTCTAAATAACATTAAGAATTTTCATGGATAAACCAACTCTAAATAATATTAAGAATAATAATAATAATAAGAAGAATTCATCATCATCATCATCATCATCATCATAATAATAATAATAATAATAATAATAATAATAATAATAATAATAATAATAATAATAATAATACATGTGTCATGTAATTAGTACCACAAGTTTAAGCTAGGAACCGAGCAACCCCTAAATGGTAAAGCCAGCTTCTTCTCCATGTTTCTCGGCTGTTTCGGGGGTACAATGATGCTTGTGTTTTATAACTAATGGATTTCTGATGATTTCCTATATAAAACGTTACCTGTATAAGAAACGTTCAAACGGTCATCCTTATTTTAGGAAGTTGCTTGCTCAATTATGATGAACAAATGATGACAACTAGCCCGCCTTTTCTGTGGAGCCGTTTTTCTAGGACCCTTACTTAATTCTATAAAACTCTTCAGTTTAATGGTTAAAACCAGGGTTCAAATACGGAAATCAACAAAGGCTGTTAACTAGCCCACATTTCTCTTCCGTGTTTGATGGACATGCAAAAACCATTTTAATATCGTTAATACGTCTAATGGACGCTTTAGTTCAACCCATGAAAACCGCGGTTCAGTTCTCGCGGTAATCCGGTGGTTCGATTCTACCGATCTACTTTTTGCCAGTTTTCGCATGTCCACCGAAACCGTCACGGCATACCCTCAACTACAATCCAAATTCCAAAGTATGACACGCCTTAACTACTCGAAAGCTTAATCTGTAATGCAAAGCATTTGAGACGATAATAGGATCGCCACTACTTATTTGACACTTCATTACATGAGCAGACAAACATTTTCAATATCCAAATATGCAACAGCAGAAGTAGCACTGCTGTAGTGGTACAAAACTGGTAAAAAAATGTCAAGATGATCACTCAATCGGTACCACTAGTGAAGTACTAGTAGTAGTGGCTATCAGTCAGCGCCTTTGAGCGAGCATAGCTTTCTTTTTTTCGAAACGGAAGCAAAAGATGTGCCTCGTTCATTAAATAAGAGAGAAGAGTTTTAGAGTGTTAAAAATGACCCACATGCCCGGCATGGCAACTACTCGCGCACAAGAATACATCCCAGTTTTTTAGCTCCCGCGAGAACCCAAAGCTTGACGTCGTTGATGATAGCACGCAGAAAGACTGGAGGCGGCGCGCTCTTGCGTCGGAAGACCCGAGCATTACGCTCGTTCCAGATTGTCCAAGAGACAAGCATTGTAAGCGAGGCCAAGACTCGTCGGTTTGGGTTTTGCAAGCAGGTTCGCTTGTCCCACCATTCTAAAACGGATCCATCCAAGTGCCAAGAGGAGGTGTCCATATGCACTAGACCAAATTAAAGGATGACCGAGTTTCATAGCCTTATGGTGTATCGCCAACACGTTTGCAAAGCGGGCAGAGTCCACAGTTTTCCAACCGCGCCGCTCCAATCTGTCGGTTGTCCAAATCCAGTCTTGGATAGCCAACCAAGCAAAAAACTTAATCTTAGGAGGGGCCAGGCCTTCCAGATCCTAGTCTTTCATGGCCTAAACGTCATCACCCGGCCAAATTTGATTGCCCTGCCCACACAACCCGATGCCATGCGACTGTTGTTTCCTGACACTAGTAAGTGTGCACGTGCAACGCACGCATTATCATGTGAAAAATTATCATCATTCGTTCTAGAAATAATGAACCAAAATATAGTGTGCTAAGTGCTAACACAAGAGAGGCGATATAGACGTTTAACAATGTTGTGATACAAAAAAAGTCACTTGGACTAAAAATGAGTGAACATATTTGTCATCAATCATGAGTAAACCGGCAATCTTCGAGGAAACTTTCAAAGAAGTATATCACGATTTTCTATTTTTCTTGACCAAATCCTTTTTGAATCCTTGCCAACAATGACTGACAAGTGGTATAGACATATTAACTTACTGTGATTAACAAGTCATGTGAATATAAATTATACATTGGTATTATTAATTTTTTTAAAAAATAGAAGGCATAACCATGAAGAAATCGATGCACAACAATAAATATTTTTAAAGGACACCACCAGTTCACACACATAAATGATATACATGTTTAGAAACAAAACAAAAATGAACATGAGTATACTGAGTAATCATGCACACAGGCATGGCAGAGAGAGTACAAATGATCCCTTCATCTCTAAAGAAAAGGGGGAATGTCCCAATCGGTTCTGGAAACATAGTCATGGGGTACAAATGTTGAACCTACTGGCAAAAGTTGTGCCTGTCTGCTGAGCGCATCATTCATTATATTCAACTCCGTTCTCTTAGAACAAATCTAGAAGGATGGAAACATAAACCAACTCATAACAAAATAAGCTCATTGCCTCTCAACGCTATTCGTCTGGATGTTCTTTTTCAACGTTATCTGAAGAAATATATTCTGCACACAGCAATGGGCTCTCTGAAGAAATGTATTCTGCACAATAGATTAAAGTTTCAGCACAATAGCTCAAAAAAGATGGACATTAACAACAAGCAAGCGGGCTGAATGGAGAAACCATGTAATTCAAGTGTGCTCCCAGTTTGCCAATGTATACTGCACTGAAGAACCTGCAACACCTACACCAACGATCATGTATGGAAGATATGCTTGAGTAATGATCCAAGAGCAGCAGCATTGGGGGCAGCAGAGCCACCAAGAAGCAACGTTGTTGGCTTAAATTTCCTTCTCATTGGATCACCAAAGACTATTATTTTTAATTTTGAAGGCTCATGCTCGGTGCAGAATTTTGCATGGAATTCCTTATTACTTAAGAAATGAATATCCCATGGAAATTTAAGCTTAATCAGTGCAAGCAAGAAATGGCTCAGCTCACTCAGTTTCGTAATCACATGGTTTTGCCCTGGTTGGAGCTAAATTAGTTCTAATGGTATATAAACCTATCTTGTCCACCCAACCAACGAAACAAAATCATGGCTTTTAAAAGCTGGATGGGGATCTCCCATCCAACTTCATCCAAGCAATCAAATGCTACATAAAGATATGGTAGTCGTTCAGCGAACTTGCATTAAAAGTGCCATGGTTTTCCCTGTAAAGACCTTGGATCAATAGATGGCATATGAAATACTGGATTATAATAAGTTTAGAAAAAAACCAAGCTTGATTTCTCGGCACTGGTAAGAAAGCACTCAAGGTGTTTATTTTTATTTTTAGAGAATGGCTGAAAGACTCGGATAGTGTTGGAAACTGATATAAATTCAAGCAGTATTGCTTATATTAAAGTATCTTGTTTATAACCGTGCTTAGCTTTGAGTTGAGTAAGGATGTTTATGCTTGTAAGTTTCAGGAAGAGAACTTATCTTCAGTGAACATAGATCCATGGTATTTACCATATCTCACTACTCGCATCCATCCTTTGTTAAAAGATTGCCTGCACTTGAAAACTTGAAGCCTGCATGGGAAAAGTTTCATACAAGGGGACAAGTTCAGTTGCTAATATATAGAAATGAAATTAGTAATTCATGCTTCAAGTCGTGAGTCCCAATCAAAAAAGATTGAAGATGACGGTCTTTCCAAGAAAAAAGAATCATTGCACCAGCGCGAAAATTGTAAAATTCACCAGAAAAAGAGCATCAAGCAAACAACAAATTAGATCTAAACGTATTTTGATTAATACAATGGAGTTTGAGTAACATTAACATATCATGCAGTACTTAAATGTTTGGAATTACAGTTAAATAAATAAAAAACCGTTCCACTTATAAACAAGGTGAAAATGTGCAGAAATTTGCCTTTCGGAAGGCTAACATTTTTTATGTTGGCTGCAGGTGGCAGGTGCTGATGCAAATGATTTCCTACATAATTTTTTTTAAGGTTCTAGGCTTCCAGCAATGTACAAATTAGGAAAATGAACTCGTGGGTACCAACACTTTTGGATACAGTGCCATAGACTGAATAGATGATGGAAACAGAATCAGATAGTCGTGGAGAAACAAACAGCTATAATGGAAACAGAATCCGATAGATGATGGAAACCATTAGGTGAATATTGCCAAGTTCGATAGTTCAATTACCAGCTAATATCCCAGAACTTGATGGTTGTACCATGTGCGCTTGACAATTTGTGGATCCTGAGGAAGGAAAAGAAACATAATTAATAGCAGGCAGTGAACTACATAGGAATAAATCAGATATGTTTGCAATTAGTCAGTATCATTACTGAACCAACCTGGGAAAAAACACAATTTGTGGAATACTTACAGAAGCAAGGTACAGGACCGGTGCCTGGTCTAAGTAATCGCACAGTGAATAACTCAGATTGTTTCGATGTATCAGGATCATTCTCTAGCGATCTAGATTAAACTTTCGGATGAAAACTCAATGGTGTCACTCATCAGATTTACTGACGTACAATGTGACTAAGAATCTGAAGACTCCAGTTAGCAACTTGACAAGCAATTAGATTAAGATAATACTCAAGCTGCTCAAACAAAAAATGTCAGGCAGTGTACAGATCGTTGCTGAATCAACCACTGCCGCAGTATGGGGACAGCGCAGTGATGAATGCCTCGTGCCCGCCCACCGAGATCCCCTCTATGCCAGAACCCTCCGCCTCCAATGCCCTTGCGCTGCTCCTGCGCACGCTGGCGGCAGTACTGCTTCTCGACGGTGAGCGCCCGGTCGAGCACCGAGAGCAGCCCGCTCCCCGCGCCCCACCGGCCCCGGAGACGATTAAGGCATCCGCCTACTTGGAGGCGAGAGACTGGAAAAGTGAGGCCATGCCGGGGGGCGGGGAGAGAAAGTGGCGGTGGGTGAGGTGTAGCGCAGCGAGGGAGAAGAGAGAGATGGTGGTCGCCCTTTCCGCCCTCTGCCGCGCGCTTGTCGTGTGGGATGGAAGAAGAGGGAGAAGAGGGAAACATGGGAGAGATGGCCTGTGTCGAGTGGGGCAGCGGCAGAAAACCTACGGCGACGGGGTCGTGAGGAGAGGTGTGCGGGTGAGGGGAGAGAGCAGTTATTTTAGGATAATTCCATTGTTTCCGGGGATCATGGGAGGGAGATCCGGACTAATTGCGTTCCGCAGATCAGGGTGGGCCGCGTGAATCGAGGCTTGAGGGATGCCGAGCGTAGACGATTGACAGACAACAGCGTCTGTTTGTGGCAGAACATTTGATCTGAGCCGTTGATCCAAGTGGCAGACTATTCGCATGATATGGATAGTAGGATGTGTTTTAGTTAATTTGATCGGAGGGTCCTGGTTATTCTGTGTGCAATTTGTTGTGTGGCTTTAGAGGGAGTTATGTTTGCTCTTTTAATAGTAGTATAGATATAGATATAGATGACAAGTCATTATTCTAGAATCATCCTGACCGAACATCATCACCATTTCCCATCTTATAACGACGTTGTGTGGCTGGAAACAAAACAGAAGCAAGTCGCTTCAGATCAGATCTCACAGTGGGCACGCAAGAACTCTATCCTCCGATGCTATTCCTTGAATCAGCTGCCATTTGCATTTCTTTGGATCTTGTACTATCAGCATAGATTAAATAGCTATCTCAATTAAAAAAACAAGACACCACACCTCTTGTCCTAGCGACACGGGCGGAAGATCCAAACCGCGCCGCCGGCTATCCTCCTCGTCGCTCTCCCTCCCCTCGCTGACGCCGGAGGACACCGCCGAGCTAAACTCGCGCGGCGGACGGTGGCGGCGGGCCCTTGTTCTCGCCTGGCGGTGGCAGATCTCAGTGGGGATGCTCGGCCCACCTCGGCTACACTACGCGGTAGTTCCCGCGACTGCGCGCAGCGGCGCTCATCTCCGGCGATTCGAAGGGGTTGGCGCCTCTTTCTTCTCCGCGGTGCAGCGTCTGGCTTGCGGACCTGACCTTTGACCGGGGCTCCTCTTCGGCGGCCAGGGTGGGGTGACAGCTCCCCTTCTACCATGAAGGTGCTCTTCTCCGCGCGGATCTGCACCAGGCCGGCTTCTAGAGGCTTCCTCGGCAGTCCTGTGGCGGTGGCTCGCCGATCTGGGCGGCTGTGGCCAGATTGATGGGTTGGCGGGTCTGGCCCTGTTAGAACAAGTCTGAGGCTACCGTCGATCTACAAAGGATCAAGCAATCACACAAGGCATGACACCGAGATTTGTTAACGAGGTTCACCGATATGGCTACATCCCCGGGGCGTGACTACGGGCGCTCCTTCCCATGACACGGCTACAATACCGCACATTGGCCGCTCGGACGCCGGCACATGCCGCCGGCACATGTGCCGGTGCCCCCGCGTGCATGTGCTATTATGTTGGCATAGGTTACATCGTGTGTCTACCTCCGCTATATATGAGAGGCCTATGATACAAGTGTCCTACTTGGACACAATTCCATACCCTGACTACATACGGTCCAAAATCAAGTCCAACTGTAACCTACCTTGTACAATAATATTCTACACAATTCTAACAAACTCCACCTTGACGAATATTCTCCATCACCGTGGATTCATCCATGCGTTGACCTCCATGTACATTGAACTTGAGATATGCCATGAGCATCGCTGCTACTCCCAGACTCCATGTGACTCCATCTGCATCTGTAGTTCCTTCTCGTCTTCCTCACAGTCAACACTCGAGCAAAATTAAGTTCCTCATTACTCTACTATGTGCTCCCAACTTTTGGACAATCCGTTCAACGCCATCACACACCGATAACTATCTGCGTGAAAATGAACAACTCGCATATTGGACGCCACATATAAGAGTTACCTGAACTTAACATCCTTGCTCTTTCTTGACCGTCTATCTGAAACTTTAAGGAATTTCACCGTCTCGCTCTGTGTCACCCTGAGTCAAATTCGCAGTTGTCTCATCCTTCTTCCGGTTAGTCTCTGGCACGTCCCACAGCCATAGCACTCCGCCTTCTTCTGTATTTTTCATCCGCACTTTGCCATGTGCACTAAACACCACAGAATATACACCCATGTACTCTCTCTCATCTTTTGATAATTCCAGACTCTCCGCCACTTTCCCAGATTTTCCATGGTCAACTCCTGTCCATCTTCCGGCACCGATAGACCCAGTCACCAACTTGAATCCGGTACTCGTCAACACTGCTTCAGTACCCCCTGCACAATTTGTCTGACCACATGTCTGACTACCATTGCCTTGGCCTGTCGTTGTGACCCGTGCTTACCGCACGCCTCAACGCTATCACCGCGTCGAGCCTCTACTGTCCTGGTCGAGTCTCCCGGGTAGCTAGCCCACACTGCCTCAACCCCCACTGCAGAGAACCATTGATCATCACCGATCGATGTCGAGTATCACGTCTCCATCAGACCACTGGTACCCAGTCTGAACCACGTATCTCTCGCCTTCCTGCTGAAATAGGCTACGATTCTCCAGATCCTTACGTCGTAGACCCTCCATCAGCACAGAGTGAAGTCGTCCATTAGACTCCAACTCCACCTTCAACATTGACTCCATGTAGCTGGCCGGGCTACCCTGCGCCCGGGCCGTTGACTCCAAGCTCTTATGTGGGCACTACCTTGAATCAACCCAGCGCCATAGTCTTGTCGAAACCGCACAAGCCCTTAGGCATGCACCACGTGCTTCCACGCCCCAGAAGTCGGACACCATCAGCATCACACTCCTATGCCGTCGTCGCTGAAATCACCACCATCTTCTGTTTTGACCGACATCCATGTCAATCCATCAGATTGTCAAGTCTGACCCAACCGAAATTATCCGACTGCAATCATGCTCCACCCTGCGTCGTGTCCGTCCTGCACATCTCCATGCCTTGCTTAATGCCCTGTGTATGCATGATTTTGCCACAACGCACTCGAGACTCCTCTGAGCCTTATACGCACGTCGCCTTCTCTGACCGCATGCACTTCATCTTGATCAACTTGGCTTCCTGCTACCCCTTCAAGTATACCTAATTCTCCAGCAGATTATTCCTGTATATCTCTAGTGCAATACTTGAATATATAGCATAACCTGCCAAGTGAACCGATCACTTATGAATTTGCAGCTCCGCGTCATAATCCTGCTGCCATCATGTACACAATCCATGCCCAAAACAAAGAGCCAAAAGATAGCCTTATAGATATCCAACATGCGTACACTTACCAAAGAGACATGTACGAACTCCATCATCCATGACGCCTGGGTCTATACTCCCGTCCTTTTCCTTTGTTTTCTCCGACACATCCAATTGATACGATGGCCTGCATTGTTTTAAAAAAATCCCAACAAAAACTCATGTCAATCTGCTGCACACAACTCCAGCATGCACGCACGAGCCAGCCGAATTAGGACCTCGCCGCGTATTGCGCCCGAGCTGGCTCCTGGGTCAAGCTCCCCTGGTCCGCCGTCGCTCCCTCACTGGCCGAGCTGCGCTTGGGCAAGACTCATGTTGCGCTGTTACGTGGCCCTGCCTGGGCAAGACTCATGTCACTGGTGGCTGCACCGCTCGCCTGGGCGTCCACGTCACGCACCCTGCTCTGGTTTCGATCGGAACCAATCCGATCAGACCTGTTGCTTGCGTAATCCTCCGCGCCGCCGCCGAGATCACCTGGTGCAAATTGATTTGCCTTCCGCTTCCGATCCCTTCTTGTACTCGCCGACTTCTGCTGCTTCAGAAAATTCCATCGATCGTCCTGGCTTTCCGTCCACTACCAACGAGATCGCTCCTGGTCGCCTGACAAACCACGTATCTCTGCTCCTAATGAACGACTTGGTCAATAGTCTGCGCAGTTTAATTTCGCTGTTTTTTTCATCATCCTCCCACCTTCGATTTTTTTCATCATCCTCCCAACTCCGTTAACTCGCAACCCTCAAAAACCACCCCCACGCACGAACCACTCCCCTCCCTCTCCTCGCGCAAGCATCCTCTCCTCGTACCCTCGCAGCAGCTAGGGTTCCTGCGCCGCCGCCACGACCAGCCCAACGTCCTCCGGATCGCCGCCATCACCGCCGCGGATCGCCACCTTCGCCGTCGGAATCGCTGCCAACGTCTCGTCGCCCCGGATCACCGCCGTCGCCGGGCCATGGCGGTGGAGGTCGACAGCACCTGGAAGCGCGGGGCGGCGGCCTTCCTGGACGACCCCTTCGAGGTGCTGCAGGCGAAGCGGGGCCGGTGCTCACCGTCCGCCACCGCGGCCTCGGTTGCCGACCTCGGCATCAACATGCAGTTCGACCCCGTCGAGGCGCTCCAGTCCGTCTTCCCCGGCGCCGATCCGCAGGTACCCCCGCCGCCGCTCCGCACCTCTTTCTTTCATTCTTTCGGTTGATTGGTAGGTCGTGCGCAGACGTGTAGTAGAGCCCGCCGATTCAGTTCATCACAAGAACCATGCGAACTTGGTTACACCGCAAGAAAGATTGTGCCTTGAATCTTGAAACAAATTTTCTGTTGTCGATTCATATCCCCTTTCTTGAATTAGAATAGACTAAGAGTTCAGACATTGATATCCATTTATTGCTGATACAAATAATCTTTATTTAGTTTACAAACATGTAATGAAATCTACACTACGAATAAGAAGACTGAAGGGTGTGCGGCAGCCCATGGCGGGCAAGGCGTGCTGCAGTGGGGTTATGGCAGCATTATGGTCATGAGAGAGCTAGCATGCTCATTGGTATAAATTAGTTACCCTCATGTGGGGTTATTTTTTATTCTAAGTATTAACATGCCTTCAAAATAATTCTGTAATAGGTATATAATTGCAGGTTGTTGTGTGAGCTGCACCTAAACTGTGAACTGAAACTGCAATGAATTACTTGAAACTTGGTGTCTTTATATTTGCCCCATTTGTTGAGGTTCAGTTTCACTAAAATGGACAGACCATGAGCTCCTTTAGGAACTTGTTGGGAAATGTCGCTTGTGTGGAGAGACTGAAATCTACACTACGAATAAGAAGACTGAAGGGTGTGCGGCAGCCCATGGCGGGCAAGGCGTGCTGCAGTGGGGTTATGGCAGCATTATGGTCATGAGAGAGCTAGCATGCTCATTGGTATAAATTAGTTACCCTCATGTGGGGTTATTTTTTATTCTAAGTATTAACATGCCTTCAAAATAATTCTTCAATAGGTATATAATTGCAGGTTGTTGTGTGAGCTGCACCTAAACTGAGAACTGAAACTGCAATGAATTACTTGAAACTTGGTGTCTTTATATTTGCCCCATTTGTTGAGGTTCAGTTTCACTAAAATGGACAGACCATGAGCTCCTTTAGGAACTTGTTGGGAAAAATGTCGCTTGTGTGGAAAGGCTGGAAATACGAAGACAAGTATGTGTTTGATTATTGTGAAGCTATTTAACATATTAGTGGTGTCAACGAGGGTAAGTCCAGGTTCCACATGTCAAGCTATATCAGTTTTTTCCAAAGAAATTTCTCTTTATACAACAAGACAATACTTATTTGTGATTTTGCATGCCGTCGTGGAATTCTAGCGAACATGTCAATTTGTTCGTGATTTCGGACATACAGTATTTGGGTCCCTTGCTTGAGGAGACGTTGACAAGTTACTTCAGATATACATATGGACCGAACTAAATATGTATTTAGATATTATAAAAGTGTGTGTTGTCTTGCAATAGTTTTAACCCACTCAACTGTATTATAAATGTGCAAAAAAAAAATCTGGCCCGGTGGCAAAGCAGAGTATTTAGCTAGGTGAGCTATAGACCAGGAGCTGGTGGGTGGCAGGGCAAGCACGCCGCTTCTCCTATCTGTCTCCAGAGAGGCGCGTGCGTCGAAAAATGAACATATCTGAGCCATGCGCCTTGCTTCTACTGGTTTCTATAGAGATTGGATCGCTTAGATTTTAGACTAGGCAGTTGCTATCGAGGTCGCCATGGTGATCCTACAGCACTGTCATGGGGATTGTTCGTGATTCTATCTGGACAAGCGGTGGTGGTGATTGGCTGGGTGGTGGTGTTGCCTTGGGGAGAGACAAAGTGAAGGTAAAAGCAAGCAAGATCCGATGGTGCTGCCATGGGGATAGCCAAAGTCAAGACGTCGACTACAGACTCGTCGCAACGAACCTGGACGCTACGAGCCTGATTCATGGACCAATGGAGGGTCTTGACGCTGTTAGGGTTGGGAAAGGATGAATGTGGAGGGTGACGTGCTTGGTTGAGTACCCCTGGAAGATTGTGTCCTCCCCGTGGATCTGTCTGTGGCCATCGTAGAGGAGATTGTGGCCCTTCCCCAACGAGCAAGAACAATGTAGGCGGTAGCAGGAGGTAGGGGTGGATGCGGGGATGGATGTTGATGGTTGCTCGAGGTTGCGGTGTGGAAAGCCAAGAGCACGAAGTCGAAATCGGATAGGAGTTTGAGTTCTTGTTGGCCGCGGCTGGCTCCCCACTTTAGTGATGTATTTTTTTCCGTTTGTTGAAGTTCGGTTTGTTGAACCTAGAGTGCCACTCGCAACATGTTTCAGGTGACCCAGAAGTTCCCTTTCATCAACAGTTACAGAGTGTTTAGAGTTCCGAGCTCTGTCGTCGTCGGCAGCCTTGTGAAATGCCAACTGGTCGTCGCTTCTTTCAGTGGTAATTCTCGATTCTTTGCACCCTTACATGCAGATTCAGAGATGAGTGTCAAATTCTTCAGACAAGTTCTGAGACAGAGCAAGATCCTTACATACTACTTGTGTGCAGCTGACGGGAAACACGTAGATGTTACTGGACTGCAATTACCCGACATGCTGGATGACATGTTTGCATACACAGGACCGCTCGGTGCGATTTTCAGCGAGGACTCTGTGAGCCTGCACCTTTGGGCTCCTACAACACAGGTTTGGCTTCTAAAGATGACACATTTTACCATCTCAAGTGTCACCTACGGTTCTGTACTATTCCCGCTTATATGTAAAATGTCCCCAATATATCTTGCAGGATGTGAGTGTGTGGTTCTTAGATGGTCCGCCGGCCCTGCTCTAGAGACAGTGCAGCTCAAGGAGTCAAATGGTGTTTGGAGCGTTACTTGACCAAGAGAGTGGGAAAACCGATACTATTTGTATGAAGTTGACGTGTATCATCCAACTAAGGCACAAATTCTGAAATGTTTAGCTGGTGACCTTTATGCTAGAGGGTATGTGGCTGTGCGTATTTCAGTTATGTAGTTCAGGGAGAGGAACTTTCCGCAGAAGAAAAAAGTTCAGGGAGAGGAAGAAACTAGCTTGTTGTTTATTTGATCAGCCTTTCTGCAAATGGAGCGTGGACCTGGTTGGTTGACATTAACAATGAAACATTGAAGCCAGCTTCCTGGGATGAATTGGCCGATGAGAAGCCAAAACTTGATTCCTGCTCTGACATAACCATCTACGAATTGCACATTCGTGATTTTAGGTAAATTGTGCTGCTTGATTTACACAACTAAAAATCCGGCAGGGTTTATGCATATTCATCTTTGGAACTTACCTGTCTGTTTCCTGTGCTTTTCAACTATAGTGCCCATGATGGCACAGTGGACATTGACTCTCGTGGAGGATTTCGTGCATTTGCATACTAGGTCTTCAGAGTTGATTTACTAGATGTATTGCATTGCCTTTTTTCAACAGTATCTCATGCTGATCGCATTTTGGAACCTGTGGTACAGGCCTCAGTAGGAATGTTTGACTCATGTGCATTTGTTGCCAAGCTTTCATTTTGCTGGCGTTGATGACATTAAGAGCAACTGGAAATCTTTCGGTAAGGAATTTTTTTCTCTTTATAAAAGGTGGTAAGGCACTTTTGACTTTTGCTAGATGTCTATCATTTTTTTGTTGGATAGCAATGAGTGACAACTACTTATAAGTACTTGGTTTAAACTGCACCTCTTCATTTTCGTCTCATTTACTTCAGATTGACTTATTTGGCTATACGGAACTTCATTTACTCTGGCAGATGAGTGTGAACTACTACCTCTCTCTCGGTTTACAGGGCATGCACGTATCTCTAGGTCGTCAATTTGACCAACCTAATATAAATCATATATTATAAAAAATATACCAACATAAACTTCAGAGTTTCTACTTTCAAAAGATATAATTTTTGTGTTATCTAGTTTATATTAGGGTGATAAAATTGGCAACCTAGGCATACGCGTAGGACTTGTAAACTGAAACGGAGGTAGTAGCAACATTCCCTCCAGGATCATATATGCAACAAGCAGCAGTAGTAGCTATTCGGGAAGAGGACCCTTTTAATTGGGGGTATTCATTTCACACTTCTTTTTCCCTCAAACATTCCTGATACTAATGTATCATGGTGGTGTTAATATCGGAAAGTTAATTATGTTCTTGCGAGTAAAATATTCTTACATATGGCCATATTTATGCTAAAGGTATGACTCTGTGCTTTGGAAGGTTCCAAAAGGAAGCTATGCAAGTGGTTTCATCAGGAAAGAGATGCAGACGAGAGGAAGAGAGCCTCCCCAAGCTCTGTCTAGGCGATGCACGGGCGACGGCCATCCTTCCTGTTATTGCCTCCATGGATGACTGGTCATCCCCAGTAACCTCCCCCCCCCCCTCACGTGCGCCACACTCTGGGATTAATGTCTGCTCCTTGGCTAGCATTTGCGTTTACCGATTCTCTGATTTCTCTCTACCGAAGAATCAAAGAAACAAGCAGGCTGAGTCTAACATATTTGTTTCGTAATAGTTGGAACTGGAAGAGGAAGCTCCAGTACAATTCAGATCTCTGCTCAAGCCCTCAATCTCTCATGCATACATAACTGCTTATTGTGTGAATATTAGACGTTACTTGTGCATCATCTTCACCCTTTCCTAATTCAATATCTGTAAAAGTAGGCAAAGCTTCCTGTTATATGTGCTGTCTAGAAAATACTTGGCCAGTTCTTCCATAAGAAAGCTGAAGTTGGATATTAGGTGCTTTAACAAAGCTACTCCCTCCGTTCACTTTTATAAGTCATTTCAGACAACTCAAAATAAACTACTTTGCACATTGTCTAAAATGTCTTCAAGGCCTTATAAAAGTGAACAGAGGGAGAAATTCTTTTAAGCAATTACATTACCATTGTTAGATATATTATTCAGAGCTCACTAAAGTAGAAAGGTTCTGATGCTTTGACGGTACAGTTTCCTGAGCATGCTTCAACATCATTTGTTTTTGCATATCGTTAATCATGGGCTTTTCATGATTTTTTTTCTGTTTTTAAAGACTGTCAAAGTACATGCTGCAAGATACTGTTGAGTTAATTAATTTCCTCGAGTCAGACGAAAATATGGAAACTGTCAAGGAGATATCGAATGATGAATATATTCAGATACTAAGAGAGGTTCTAAAATGTGTTTTGGCAGGTTAGTCCTGATCGTGCTTATTTTTAAACCCGAAACGTTCTTTATCATTGGAGGGTTCTATAATCCCATAATTGTGAAGTCAATTGCTTAATTTGATTGAGAGTACTTAAGTTAATGCACATGTTTATTTTTCTGGATCGTATCTTAACTGCTTGGACTCTTCATGTACACTAAATGTGAAACTCATTATGATTTGGAAGTGCCTGATAGCTTGTGACATAATTGATGTAGTTTATCAATCATGCAATTTGTTGTTCGCAACATGTACCAGATTTTGGTAATTTCCATTTCAATATTGTTTTTTGTTTTCATATATCCTAGATCATACTAAGATACTAAGAGATTCCTTACTGCATTAACATTGGCATCCATGGTTGCTTCTCTGTATATATGAAAAATGTAGATAAAATGTACATCCTCTAGCTCTCATGTGTTTTAGTCTCTCTTTTCTCTTTGTGATGTATCACCAATGGTGCACGCCAGAGAGAGAGGGAGGGAGCGAGCGATGGAGAGGGAGAGGGAGAGGGGTCTAAATGATTGTATCCGTACCAGTTTCATGTTTCCATGCATGTCATTATACTCATAGAAAACAGTATCTTCATGTGGCAAGTATCTAATGCATATACATGAGTTATATTATTTATCGTATTCACATACTAATATATTCATGATTTTTTTGGCACTGTAGAGTGCTAACACGCTACATTGGAGAGAAAGCGTTGAGAGAATGCTTTGTTGGGATGATAGACATGAATAATCAATCCTCATTCCAAGGTTAGATTTGTGCTTCCTGCCCAGTTCTTTTTCACAAAGGACCAAGCCTCTTACTTTATGCATTTCTTAATTTTGTTCCTTCACAGAAAAACATTTTCTCATTTCAATCTTTCTCCATTTGGTATGAGTATGACACACGCTCTAGATTTTTTGACTATTCTTGGTTGATTAATTGTTGGTGTATTGCCTTCCACTTTGGATTATTATAAATCTTCTTGCTTAGGCTATGTGTACCATTCTGTCATGTGCCACCATTGATCTGAGCAAAATCAGTGTAGATGAACCGAGCTATTTTATTATAAGCTGTGTACAGAACTTCCTGGAAAGATAACCATGTAGTTATTGTTTTATGCCGTATATATTCAGATAGGTGAATTATCGCAAGTTGGTCCCGTATGTTAATAGGATTGCGCCAACCTAGAGCCTTTTCAGATCGTGCCAACTCTGTTTGGGGTTTCCTTCTACCTAATCAAGGCTTAGCCCAGTTTCTCTTGTCCTTATCTCCTTTTCTGTCATAAATTCTTCATCTATTCAAGAAGCTCATTTTTGTTAGTTGGAACAACTGAAAAAATCATACTCCCCCCGTTACTGTATATAAAGTCTAATTGTTTTTTCAAAGGTCAAACGAGTGCATGTTTGACCAAGTTTTTAGAAAATATATCGATATCCACTATACCAAGTTTATATCATTCGATCCGTCATGAAAAGTAGTTTTATATTTTATCTACTAGGTTTTTCAGATGTTGATATTTTATTCTATAATCTTGGTCAAACATTCTAATGGTTGACTTGGAGGATATCAATACACCTTATTTTCTGGAATGGAGGGAGTATCATTCTTGGTGTGACGGACAAACAGAAAGAAAGGTCCGCAAAGAGTGCACTCACAAAAGCCATGTACTATAGGCCATGAGTGATTACCTTGAAAGCTTTCTCATCGAGGCCATAGTTCCAAACTATACCATCCTTTAAGAAACATTCAATCAGAATTGGAGGAAATGCCATCCATTGGGATTCTGAAGTTCTGAACTTTGATCTCTCTATTTGAATCATTGTTATTATTTTGTCTGTAGGCCATGGGCAAAGAATCTGGAGAGTGCCTAATGTTCCTCAACTTTTCTTATGTTCCAAATTCACTATTAGTGTTGATCATCTTCAAAGAACAGAAAACGTATGACGGGATTAAGATTGTAATTTGTGCTCATATTTTTTTTCCAAAATTCACTGCTTGATTAATTTTGTTGTAGAAGCTTGAGAGACAAAGATAGTAAATACATAGTAACTTTATATTGATTTAAGAGTAATAGCAACACACCTGCTTTTAACTATATATAAATATCTCTATATTGTTCTATATTGTCCGTCAGCAAGCGAGCGTTTGAATTGTTGTTGATGTGCATTGTACATGGGCCTGGCCACTTGGATTGTGAGACGAGATCATCGACTAGATGCTTGTTTATTTTACTTGTTCTTAATTTAACTTTGTGGAAGGTTGCGAGCCGAATGCGTCATTGACGAGGAGGTGAGTTTGGATTGGGACGGCGAAGATGAGAAGATAGTTGGGGAGGAAGAAGGCATAAAATCAACAATATCGTCTGGTGTGCGTGAGGATCCTAATGGTACATGTTTGACGTGATCGTTGCTAACCTAATAAGATATGCGGTGGCGCAAGGTGGTGGCGGCAATGGGGCGGTTGTGCTGCATGTCCAAGGCTGCACTAGGGAGGCGCGAGCGGTGCCTCCCGCAAGATTCCATTGGGGCGACGCATGGGCGGCAGCCACCCCCAAGACCCTGTTAGCACAATTTCATAATAATATATTTATACTGATTGTTGTGCAAAATAGAACGCTATTGTTTGTAGTTATATTAGTTTATTTCCTCTATATACAATGACACATCTTATTGTGTGTCCAAGAGGAAGGAAAAATATATATTTCTAGGTGTGTTACTTACCTTTAAAAGGAATAACTCTAATAAGAAGTCCTGTTTTAGATGCCGAGTTGATGAAATTTGTTACCTAAGATATATGCGGTAATTTGTAATGAACCCAAATATCTTGTTTTCCTTCAAATAAATTATCCCTGGAAATATTTGTTTTGAGTAAATATTTCTTTATCGTAGGCATGTTGCAACCACTAACAAGTCCAGTCACCATCACATGTTTACTGCGTGGATTCCATATTTGTCACAATATTGGCATAATCGACATGTGTGAGTCATCTATAATCTACGAGATGGCCAAATGTATAAGATTATTTAACATGTTTACTGCGTGGATTCCACAAGTGTCACAATATTGTTTGTACACCTGAAATTTAACATGTAACTCTTGCAACTATTTCAAGAGCCCGTGGCAACGCACGTGCACTCTACTAGTCAAACTAATTTCTTTGGCAGCCTTCGGCATCACCACCTCTAGATCAATGACCGCAACCTCAAATCGAACCTTGCTCATGATATCACTTGTTAGAATAAGTCTGAGACCTACCGTTGATCTACCAAGGATCAAGCTATCACACGAGGCATGACACCAAGATTTGCTAACGAGGTTCACCGATATGGATACATCCCCGGGGACTGACTACGGGCGTTCCTCCCCATGACACCGCTACAATACCGCACACTGGCCACCCAGGCGCCGGCACATGTCGCCGGTGCCCCCGCGTGCCTGTGCTATTATGTTGGCATAGGTTACATCCTATGTCTATCTCCGCTATATATGAGAGGCCTAGGATACAAGTGTCCTACTTGGACATGACTCCATACCCTATCTACACATAGTCCAAAACCAAGTCCAACTATAACCTACCTTGTACAATAATATTCGACACAATTCTAACAGGCCTGACAGCTCGTTCCGGCGAGTTCGGGATAGGGTGGCAGCCCTCCCACTCAGCTTGTCCTCTCCGAGGTGTTTGGGCGGGGTGGCAGCCCCCATTCTTGCTCCTGGTGCTCGGCGTTCTGGTCTTTGGTATTTTCTGCGGTAGTGTGCTTGTGGCGGGTTGCCTGATATGGCTTGAGGCTGGTCTAGCTCGCTAGCGCTTGTTGGCGACGAGGTTGGTGGCTCCTGCATGGTGGTGACGCCGTCATCCCACAGGAGGTGTGTGGGCCAGTGGCAGTGCGGGCCGGCGATGCTTTGTCGTCGGTGGCATGGGGATGTGCCGTCAAGTCTGCTCTGAGCGAAAGTTTGCCCGGCTCTCGCCGGCCAGCGGTGGCGGCGCCTACGGGCATCGTTTTCCATCTTGAAGGCGCTGCCGTGGGGTTTCTTCGACACGCTTCATTTCCGGAGCTAGTTCTTCGGGAGAAAGCCTAGATCCATTTGGGTCGGGCAATGACGTCGCCCCCGCAGCGTTTCCCCCTTTGGGGTGTTGCTTTGAAGACCGATGATCCTTCTGCGCGCTTCCCTTGGGCTGGACGTACACGGCATCACGGTTGGCAGGTGGCCAGCCGGTGATGCAAGGTGGGTGTGGCGTTGTGATCTGTGTGGCGACGACGTTGGAGGCGAGCATAGTCGGTCGTGGCTTGCCCTTCTGATGTCGAAGGTTCGGTGTTCCAATGGGTGTGCCTATGTTGATTGCTGGCTGTGACAGAGAAGTCGAAACTGCGGGCGGCGGGGCCACTGCAGCAACGATGATTCCATGAGGGCGGTTTTCAGTGGACGGTGCTCTTCGGATGTTGCGTTGGACTAGGTCGATGCAAGGCTTGCAACTTTCTACTCTGAAACTCGTCAGCAAATCGGAGCTGTCATATCATCGACGCTTTGGTCGACTATTTGGCGTTTGTGGCGAGGTCATCCGTGAGTGCCCCATGTGGAGTTTGTAATCTTGGTTTTCATCGATTTTCCTCTGATTAACAGGCAACTCTCCTCTTCTTAATCAATGAAAATGGCAAATCTTTTGCCTTGTTTAAAAAAAGCATCTCAATCGTTTTCTACGAATATATATTTGGGCTCGTTATTCAAGGGGTAAATGCATATGCCCAGTGACATTGTTCCTCAATTCCCGCTTGAGGCAAATGTACCCTATCCACGCAGAAGTTGTTCTTTCTTAAATATAGTGGAACCCGGCTGTTTTTGCCGTCATAGGGTGGGCGGGGGAGAGGGTACGTTTCATGATAGCAGCATAAACTGATCATTTTGAAGAACATTTTGTGTCTAAAACAAGCGACGACCGATGATACGTCTCCAGCGTACATATAATTTTTGATTTTTCCATGTTGTTATATTATAATTCTTGGATGTTTTACAACTATTTTATAGCAACTTTATATCATTTTTTAGGACTAACCTATTGACATAGTGCCCAGTGCTAGTTGCTGTTTTTGCTTGTTTTTTACTTCGCAAAATATCCCTATCAAACTGAGTCCAAACGCAGCGAAAGTTTTTGAAGATTTTTTCTGGAATAGAAGACAACTTGGGAGCCAAGGAAGCACTTGTGGGGAGGGCCATGGGGCCCACAAGACACCAGGGCACGCCAGAGGCCCCTGGCGCGCCCTGATGGGTTGTGGGGCCCACGGGGGTCTCCTGCATCGCCTCTTTGCTCTATAAATAACCGAATATTCCAAAAACCCTAGGGAAGTCGACGGAACACAATTCCAGCTGCCACAAGTACCAGAACCACGAGATCCAATCTAACACAATCATATAATACGGAATGTTATAATTCGGTTCATAGAGGTATGTTGACCGGCCGCCACGAGGAGGAAGTGTCCGGGCTTCAAAGCGATGTTCTAAAAGAACTGTCAAAGCTGCACGAGCGTGCCCGGAAAGCCATGAAGAATATGGCCAAGGCCTTATGGCCATCCGATGCCCCTCCAGAAAGCATGTAGGGGTTGGCAGACCTGTTCAAGGGTGCTCGGTGTCGCTTCGATCTATGGAAGACGCCCTCGTGCCGAGAAGGTGCACGAGAGGCATGGGCCATGGTGAAGACACACTACACTGGACTTGATCCGAATCATATGGTCTAAGTTGGACCTCAAGGACCCGACGAGAAGGAAATTCCTGTAAGCTTGGTATACGACCAAGTAATGATAGCGGCGAAATATTCGGAACAAGATTGTAAGCTAGATAGCCTATTAAATGGCATCGAAAGAGAGTAGGCGTTCGATTCTATGTATTAATGTACTTTATGACCGAACTTATCTCTTGCCGAACTTATAAATTTTTTGTCATCCAGACCTTCAGCTTGTACCTCCGAACCAAGAAGTTGGAGTGTTTCCATATACTATGTTTAACTAAGAAACGTTTAGTATCTTTGGAAACCAGGCAATCCGGTCATATTGCTCGAACAAACAAAATATGTTCAGGGAGTTATGTTATATTACTATTTAACGTAAGAAAGATCTTCCAAGGAAAATAGTTTCGTTAGGGGATCCTTTTCTTGGGTTCCTTTCCTTGGGTTAGCATGCTAAATGATGCATGCCTAGGCTCGTATCCGAAGTACAGGCAGCCGATTCCATAGTTGTTCCAAAAATCAGTCTGTTGTATACGTGCCGACCAATTATTCCCTTAAGAACGCTAGCATTCGGCTTCACCCGTCTGAGGTATATGTCCGGATAACCCGACAGTACCAATCGCAGAGGTACTCCCTTTACACCCTAGCCAAACAATCGGGAACGTAGGGTATAAACACAGGAGCAAGGCAACCCACTTTGGCAAAAACTTAAGTCATAAACGTGCATAAAATTTGCAGAAGCAACAACCGCATAGAGAAACCAAGCTTATAAGCTTTCAATAAAATGCTTCGTTTAAAGAAGCCCCCATGTATGGTGGACTGTATACATTTAAAGATGTGTACCCCGAATAATGTGGTTGATCCGAACATACATCTGAGAAGAAAATAAAAAAATCAAAGAGGGAGAGAAAGAAGGAAAAACTTAGTTAAAATGAAACCTAAGGAGGCCGAACTATGCGTAGAATCTTCGGAGCCGGGCGGCGTTCCATGGGTTTGGCTCAAGGCGATTATCCGCTGCATTACGAAGGCGATAGACTCCTCAAGTAAGGACTTCATCTGTGATGAAGGGCCCCTCCCATTTGGGTTTGAGCTTGTCCTTTTTCTTTTTCGGGAGGCGTAAAACAAGTTCTCCAACATTGTATGTCTTAGCCCACACTTATCTGCTTTGGTAATGTCTGGCCTGTTGTTAATAAAATGCGGAACGGGCTTTAGCAACATCGCGCTCCTCTTCGAGTCTTTCTTGGTCATCCTGCCGATATAGTTCGACTTCTCTCTCTTCGTACATGCGCACTCTAGGTGAGTCATGAATAATGTCACAGGGCAATATGGCCTCTGGGCCGTACACCATAAAGAAGAGTGTGTATCCGGTCGTTTGATTGGGCATGATCCGGAGTCCCCAGAGTATGGAATCAAGTTCCTCAACCCAGTGCTTGTCTGATTATCGTAAAGAGTGCACTAGTCTGGGCTTAATGCCACTCATGATAAGAGCATTGGCCCTTTCGACTTGGTCGTTTGTTTGAGGGTGGTATACGGATACGTAGTCGAGTTTAATGCCCAACTTAGCGCATCAAGTTTTCACCTCATCAGCTGTGAAGTTAGAGCCATTATCAGTGATGATACTGTGCGCGACACCATAACGGTGGACTATGCCGGATATAAAGTCAATCACTGGCCCTGCCTTAGCTGTTTTTACCGTTTGGCCTCTATCCACTTAGTGAATTTATCTACCATTACCAGCAAGTATTTTTTTGTGGCTTCCCCCTTTAAGGGTCCAACCATATCAAGCCCCCGGACCGCGAAGGACCAAGTAATGGGGATTGTTCTTAATGCGGTGGGAGGCATGCGGCTTTGATTGGCGAAAAAATGACAGCCCACGCAACGTGGGACAAGGGCTTGAGCGTCTATTCGGGCCGTAGGCCAGAAAAAACCTGTCCGAAATGCCTTGCTTCCGAGGGCTCGAGCTGCAGCGTGATGACCGTCGAGACTAGCATGTATTTATGCTAAGTGCTGCCTTCCCTCCTCTTCGGAGATACACCTTTGAAGGACTCCGGTAGTACTTCTTTTGTACAATTCACCCTCATGCACTTTGAAGGCTTTAGAGCGCCGAACTATGCAGCGAGCTTCATTTTGATCGTCGACA
The DNA here is from genome assembly GCF_002162155.2 of Triticum dicoccoides. Taxonomy (NCBI): domain Eukaryota; kingdom Viridiplantae; phylum Streptophyta; class Magnoliopsida; order Poales; family Poaceae; genus Triticum; species Triticum dicoccoides. The sequence continues at coordinate 637,556,400 of NC_041387.1, forward strand.
AGCTCCTGCCTATTAAGGTAGGCCAGGAATGGTTCGATCCAGGGAGCGATAACTGCCATGATCTCAGGAGCAAAGGGTGTTATCTCAATATCCGGACCCTCGGTGGTGTCTGCATTGTGTTCGACGGTTGGGGGTGTGATCAGGTCCGTATTGCCTTCTCCGCTCTCACGCTGCCACACTACGGATGGCTTAAAGAGCCTTTCCACAAAGGTGTTAGGTGGCATAGGGTCGCGCATAGTGCCCATACGAGCGAGGATGTTGGCTGCCTAATTACTCTCTCGAGCGTCATAATGAAACTCTAGTCTTCGAATCGAGCTGATAGTTTTAATATGGCGTTTCGATATGCCGCCATTTTTGGGTCCTTTTGTTGGGGAATATAGTAATTTCAAAAAAAATTCCTATGCACACGTAAGATCATGGTGATGCATAGCAACGAGAGGGGAGAGTGTCGTCGATGTACCCTCGTAGACCGTAAGAAGCGTTATGACAACGCGGTTGATGTAGTCGTACGTCTTCACGATCGACTAATCCAAGTACCGAATGTACGGCACCTCCACGATCTGCACACATTCAGCTCAGTGACGTCCCACGAACTCACGATCCAGTAGAGCTTCGAGGGAGAGTTCCGTCAGCACGACAGCGTGATGACGGTGTTGATGAAGCTACCGACGCGGGGCTTTGCTTAAGCACTGTTACGATATAACCGAGGTGGATTATGGTGGAGGGGGGCACCGCACACGGCTAAAAGATCAATGATCAACTTGTGTGTCTATGGGGTGCGCCTCTCCCCCGTATATAAAGGAGTAGAGGAGGGGGAGGGCCGGCCCTCTCTTGGGCGTGCCATAGGGGAGTCCTACTCCCACCGGGAGTAGGATTCGCCCCTTCCAAGTTGGAGTAGGAAAGGTAGGAA